>NC_057345.1:80950000-81255000 GCF_016509475.1 Prionailurus bengalensis | reverse complement strand
TAAAATTTTGAAGGAAAAAAGGCATATACAATGAATGTTCATATTGCAATTTAATAAAGAAAAGACAAAAATTCTTGCAACGTGCACACGAATTTCACCGTAGTCACCTTTGAGAAGTTCGTGTCACCCAAAATGCAAAGCTTACCTGCATAGCATTTTATTACTTTGTTTTTCCTATTTCCTGAAGTTTACCTTGCCTTTTCTGTGTCGTTCTTCCCAAATTTCCATCTATCCCTGAACTTTATACTCCCTAGAAATACAGCCCATCACCCATATTACATTTCATTTCTCCCTACAAGTCCTCTTTGAAAGTACTTCCCGGGTAATTTCTGGAGTGGTATAATTGGGTAAGAAGACAAGACTAGACGTGGAAGAATTTAGCGGGAGGCAGATGAGCAGAGGAAGGGGCTATTTCGCCAAGGTGGGAGTCAGGCTCCAAGCCTAGTAGCACTGTGCCGTAAGCAACCATGGGCTACTCAAGCAGCTGCGAAGAGTCTGATTTGTGAGGAGCATCTAGGAACAGATTATCAGTTACTAGAATGGGGGGAAATTGCAAATTTGCCAACTTGCTTATTTTGTGCATGTCCAAGACCCATGACAGGGAGGGAAAGCAGTAAGTTAACTTTGGTAAAGACAAAGGAACAGGAAATAAAGGGTGGCTCATCTTTGAGACCGCCTGAGGTGTGAGAGAGAGAGCACCCATTTACACTTGCTTCGAGGGGTTTTCAGTCCTTGTAATTTTACCTGTGGCCTATCTCCACTAACAGCTGTGGCTGCTATTTTAATTTTGAAATTCAGCTGTTCCTTTGCCAGTCTTGACACAACATTTTAGGCATGTTCTGAAGCATGACTCATGATACTCTTTCCAAAGGCCAAACCACTTCAGTATTCTATTCAATTAGCTCTCTGCTTCCTGATCTACTGGATATTCTCGGACCAAGATGCAAGATTAAGGCCAGGGGCAATTTGAGAAGGGAGGAATTTCAGCCAAGACATTTGGCAAAAAACACTTGAGACCGCATGAGAGGCCTAAAGGACACGGGGAGGGAGATTAAAAACATAACTGCCAAAGTTTTACCTAATCTAAAAGAGCCTATTGATTAGATAGCACCATTCCTTCCATCAACAAGCATGACTATGCTGTCTGCTGGGCCTTCCGGGTTGTTCCAAGGCGGGGACCTCAGGGAGAGAAGGGAGGGAGCAGGGTGAACAAGTCCTATAAGCATCGTGAAGAATAAATAGGAGCTTTAGGATTCAAGAGCTAGAAGAGAGGATTGGGTTGGAGGAAAGTAATTTTTCTCATCAATGTATTCATTAATTACTATTAAAGTGTACACTTTGCAGACTCGAACTTTTGCACTAAATAACTGTGGTTTTATTAATTTTCTCTCACAAAATACAAAGCTTCGCACCACATTAGTGTTCTAACACAAGAAAATCTGAAGGTTTTCCTTGGGAGGTGGGATGATTTATATATAGGATATTGATTTTATACACATTCTTAAAATTCATATCAAATAAAATTGTCATGATAAAGGAATGCCAACCTTGTATAACATGCAGATTATTGCTTAGGAGTTGCATATACCTTAAATTGGCACACATATAAAGTATACAAACATTTGAAAATGTTAAGGGAATTACCTAGAGATATTAAGTAATCCCCTCCAAATTAAGCACAACCAGAGACGAAAGTAAAGAATACTAAATTGCTATTTTAAATGCTGATAAATCTGAAGAACACTGATGTGTAAATTACCAAGTCTCACATTTTGTAAAGAAAACAAAGTTCTTCATTCAGCCTTATGGAAATAAATTAGAAGGCGTGTTCTCAAAGTGTTAAATGTATTTTGAAAGACTTCCAAAATCGTTCTAACAATTAAGTAGTAATGTGTATATATTCCCAGAAAAAAAAATTGTATATATCACTATAGCTATCACATTTGCTGCAATTTTCGAGTAACTTTTTCAAGTGAAATCTATGTCTAAAGGTTATTTTTACAAATTCTAATAATTACCAGAAAAACCTCATAACCATCCTAGTTACAAGTCAGTAAGAGAATATTATCTATGCAAAAATTCCTTAAGTAAAAAGCAGATATGACCACACTAGAAGCAAACCAAGCAAGAAACAGAAAAATATAGCATATTTTATTTACAGTTATATTTTCGGGCTTCATTAACCAAGAAGCAGCAAACACCTAACGCGCGCTTAATTACAGAAAGAATTATGTAAAGATATAAAGAAAAACATATACAGATGATAATTAACGAGTTTTTAGCCAGAGGTATTGTATTTCTATCTTTAAGATTTAGAAATATTTCTCATTGTTTTTGGTCTTATATATAGGGCCTGATACCAAAACTGTCTACTGCTCAAGGGAATCAGTGTAAACATTTTCAATGCAAACAACCCAATCTTTAGCAGCTAGCCTTCAGTTCTTCATTGTCATCCAAAATATCTTCAAATAAAGGTACAACTTACTACCAAGGCTATATAGAGGCAGTTGGAAGTCTAGGCTGGAAAGGGACAGGGCTCAAGTCCTTGGGTGTTGCACTTGTAAAATATGCTGAGTAATCCACTTGCTGATCGGCTTGTTTTTAAAGGATACACGACCATAACTAAATTTGGTCAACTAAAGAGCAGGACTCAGTAACGCTGCCACAGACACCTCAGTTCCTCCTCTTCCAGTCATAGGGTCTAAGGAAGAGCATTTAGATAATGTGCATGCCTGCAATGACTCCCCAGCTGAAACGTATTCTAAAGCTCTTCCTGCTGAGCCAGTTTAAGAAAGAGACTACAGATGTTTCTCAATAAAACTATAGTCTCATTAGCCTTGTCTCATCTTGTAACAAGTGTTATTAAGTACTAAATGGCTTCCCAAAGCCTCTTAGCAATTATGGTTTGTCTGATTCCCACTTAAACTTACTGTAATGCTTCCCCCCAACCCCCCGCCCCGGAAGAACATACTTGAATACTTTGAAATTTGCCACAATAGGCTGGGAAGCTTAAGGGCATGGGGAAGCCTCGAGAGTTGACATTGAAAGGTGTTGGCATAAGAGATGGAGGTGCCGATAAAATTGTCAGGGTGTTAAGAGGAGATGGAAGGGCTGGGAGGATTCAGAGAGAAACTTCTACATGATGGAGAAGCATCATGACTTTTAAGGGAAAATCAGTCGTGGTGTCTCCAACTCCAGGTCCTGCTGGCTTCCCACTGTTCTCACACGTACTACGTATGTTTCGTGTCAAAACTCACTTTCGGTAGCTTTAGTGTGCCTGTCGTCAACCAGCTGTGGGTAAGGCTGGGCGGTTTGTGCATGTGCCCACGGTCTCCAGACACAGGAGGGATCTCACTGCTGTGCTGGTTCATAACTGCGGAGAAACACTGTGCCACATTTCTGATAAAATTCTACGAGTTTGCTTCTTCTGGAATTCAAAACATATAAATGCATAGTCTTCCACGAATATAAGTGATGATGTCAACAATGATATGGACTTTTCCATTTCAAGCAACAGAGTAAACCACTGATAAGCCAATTCATATGTATATTTATGTATTGGAGTTAAGAGTAACCTAGAAACAGAAATTTGTTCAAACGTTTATTTTAATAGTGTCTTTTGGAACATGTTTATTTCCCTCAAAAGCAAAACAGAACATGAATATTACAACTCTCCCCTAGACATCTCCATAAGACTGTTTCTAACCCAGGATGACAAATGGTGTAACGCATAAAGCTGGCCCTTCATGCCCGTGAAGAGACGGTTCTCCAAACACCGGATACACCTCAAAGAAAGTATCCAATTTAAAAACTGATAGTTTAGCAAGAGATTGAATCAAGTAGGTTAAAATTTAGAAAAGGATTTGATTCAAACACCCATATACTAGGCAGTTTTTAAAACTAGACCTTTACAATAGTACTGGGGCATCCACGGTATATCAGTCACCCTTAGGAATGGTGAAGACATTATTATTTCTCTTAACACAGTGCTAGCCCATGAAACAACAAAACTAAACAGGTGGAATAAAACAGGTGGAATAAAAATTGCATCTTAACTCACTATAAGGTATCAAGACACAACTTATGCAGGAGTTAATTTTTTTTTACTCATATGTAACTCCATTTTGAGTTTTAAATAAATGCAAACAATACTCACTAGAAAGATTTTCGACACAAGAATGCAAACTCTATGAACTCAAACTCATAATTTTTAAATTCTCCCAAATGTCAGATGCAGAATCTATGATCTTGCATGCTGATTTTCATTCATTTCTAAAATTTTGTAAGAATCGTTTATTTTTTTAGACTACTACATGTTCAAAGAACATCTTTATAGTTACAGGTTGTCACTAATCATTTTCTATAAAAATAGAGTTGCTTAAAAATTTATACCAATTTGCTTTTATGTTCTACAAATATTTTAATAGAGTTGTTAAATATCAGAACGCCTAATAGAATCATTTAAATTAATCCATGTAGTCAAAATATTTAATATGTAAAATGTCTAGCAAAAGTTTGTCATTTAATAAATGAAAAATTCATCGTTTAATAAATGATATGTTCTGTCTTTAACGCCTTGTATCTTAGGTAGGTGGACACAATCCTAGAAGAGCGAAGTATAGTTCCTATGAAAATCTGATTTAAAGTAGCACGGCAGTTTGCAGTGTCTCTTCCATTTCATGTGCGTTGTGAGAGGAAACATGGAGCTTCTACTTTTGGGTATTGAATCTGGATGTTGAATTAGCTGTCATGCAGCCAGCACAAAATAAGAATTGCTGACCAAGGGAATGACAAACTTTAGTTCAAAGCATTGCTATTTTAAACACACTTGCTCACTGAGCAGCTATACTGATGAAAAGTACTGTCAATGAAAGTAAAAATGAAGTTTTAAGCATGAAGTAGCAAGCATAAAAACCCAAACTACTATATGGAAACTCACTGAGCAGTGAGTTTTATATTACAATACATTGCAATATATTGCTTTATACTGACTTCATTTTGTGGTGGGTTTAAAATCTGTTCAGAAACTATAGAAATATCCAAAGAGTCAAAAATATTTATTTCAAGTTTTGCTTCTTTCTAAAGGAATTGATTTCCAAAATAGTTTTCTAATATAAATGTGTTCCTTTTAAAAAGTCAGTTTTCTTGCAAAAGAGCAAGAAAAGAACAAGATAAAACCATGTGCTTTCCTACCCTCTCTAAACCACCAATATACATTTAAGTGCCTATGATGTGGAAGGCACAAGATTTGGTAACAAATTATCAATGTAATATCAGTAGCTTTAAAAGCAAATACCTATACTTTACATTACTTTAAGTCATTCAAAAATAAGTATACCTAGTATAAGCTGATCAATTTGATTTTCTCACTGACTGAGATTTCAATTACCTTCTTTAAATGGTCTAAAACTTATCAGGCTCTATCTGCATTAGACAGCCAGATCAAATCAAATCAAATCAAATCAAGTCAAATTAAATCAAAGTTGATTCATCATAACATGAACAATGAAAGAGAATCATTCTTCTACCAACTGAGAAACTGAGTGGATTCGATCTTTTGGTTTGGGTTCAATTAAATTCAAGTATCTGTCACTGGTTAAATTTCTTTTTTTCTTACGTAAGAACAATCATTAAAGTCAAGTACTTGAGAAAAATAAAGGCAATAATAGATAACTATATAATTCTATATTTGGGTTGCAAGAATCAAAGAAAAAGCAAACATATACTTATACACACACACACACACACACACACACACAAAACCCAAAAAACAAAAAACCAGAGTCCCTAGTCATGTATTATCGCATAAGACAAGAATATTGATGATCAGAATACTTGGATTAAATTATCTATTTTTTTTTCCCCTGTACTTTAGGAAAGATAGAAAGTCAAAGCACTCAAAATATTGACTAAGCAAGCATGGGTGTGAATGTGAGTAAAATGTGAATACTGATTTTTTAGAGTTTTGGTCTCATCAAGGAGAGGCCTACCTTAGGAGCATGATATATACATACTGCATAACACTTTGGTGCTGATGATGTTGGGTTCTGAACTTAAGGGAGGTTTTGCAAATAGAAATCATATTTTTTTTTTCATGGAAAAAGTGCCAGGGAAACCGAGACAGCAGTGTTAAAGCTTTTTTCTTAATGATTCCTCTTATTAGCCTAAATAGTCATCTACAACATGCATTTTTAGAAAGAGGAATTCATCTCTCAAGGAGCTCTGAAAGATCTGTCTTAAGCCTTACTACAAATAAAAAAGCAGTACTTTGATAAAATGTTAAAAATAGAAATAATAAAGTGAGGTCTGAAAAATCAAAAAATGAAAGAAGTATTTTCCATGACTGAACTAATTAAATATTCCCAAAGCAAGCAAAATACTTCACCATTAATAGATGATAGAATATCTAAACAAAAAAATACATTATTACTAATAGCCTAAGAAAAAGAACAGCTCAACAATTCAGAAATTAAACCCTCCCCAGGTATTGACAGCCATAGCACAAAATGAGTGCAGTACAACGAAAGGTGGAGAGCTATTTACAAATTTAAAAGCAGTTTCCATTCTTTCAGAAAACCTGGTGACACAAAACAAGCGCATCAAATTAGAATAGTCATCTTTTCACAGAGAAAAATACCAATGCAGGTTAACAGATTTCTGGAACGATTCTCCACTATATTTATAATTTTTTATTTGAACCTTTAAGATTTTATCCATGCTTATAATGCAGAAGAAAATCAGAAACGAAATTTTGGACTAAGAGCTAAGTTTTAGTTTCTCTTTTCTAAAGGTTAAAAAAAAAAGAAAGCACTGAAACCCTCGATAACAAGTATAATTAGTAAGAAGCACAAGAACATGCCGAGAATTCATCCTATCAGTAGATATAATGTGGGTAGTAATAAAGTATGCTTATCAATAGCCAACTTTTAGTCAAGTTTTCCATTCTGAAGACTACTTTTGGCTTTCTCTTGTCTGATGAGAGAGATGACTTTGACGCAACCTTTTGTAATTTTGATCATCCACATGACATTCATCACATCCAAAACAATACAAGTAGAGATCCAGGAGCATTGGGTTAAAAATCCAAGCCTTATGTAGGCTTCTGTTCCTAACACAGAATAAATGTAGCTATAAAAAGGAGGCATCGAGACAATCCGCACGATGAAGAACACCACTGTCATGAGAATTCCATTGATGACGTTAGCCTTGGAAAACTTAGGATACTTCAGAGCTTCAAAGAACCACCTGGAAAAAATTTTTAAAAGCATCACATTTACTCTGCATCGCTGAGGATTAACCATTTTAATTTTAGTTTCCAGTTTTTAAAATTCAGTGAACATCCCCCCTAAGATTTATATGGAGAGGCAAAGGGCCTAGAATAGCCAACACAATACCGAAAAGGAAGAAAGTTGGCAGACTCATACTACCCACTTTCAAGACTGACTTGCTATATAAAGCTACAGTTATCAAGACAGCATGGCATTGGTGAAAGATCAACAGTGTTAGCTTGGAAACAGACCCACAGAAATATACTGAGCTGACTTTTGGCTATGGTGTAAAGGTAATTCAATGGAGAAAGCATAATTTTTCCAACAAACAGCTGGAACAAATGGATGTTCAGATGCAGAAAGATGAACCTACACAGAGACCTCACACTTTGCACAAAAAATAACTCAAAATGAACCACAGACATAAATGTAAAATGAAAAACTATGAAACTTCTAGAAGAAAACCGAGAAAAAAATCTGTATGATCTGAGGTTTGGCGATAGTACTTTAGATATAACACCAAAATCATAAACCGTAGAAAAAAAAATGTTGATAAGTTGGACTTTACTAAAGTTAAAAACTTGCTCTGTGAAAGTCACTGTTAAAATAGACACCCACACACTGGAAGAGAATATTTCAAAATACATACAGGATAATATACCCAATGTATGAAAAGAACACTTACAACTCAACCATAAGGCAACAACCCAATTAAAACATGGGCCAAAGACCTTAAACACCTCATCAGGGAAGATAGATACACAAAAGGAAAATAAGAATATGATAAGATGTTCAACATCATTGGTCATTAGAAAACTGTAAATTAAAACAATGAGATACTACTGCATATTTATAAACATAATTAAGATCCCCAAATCTGAAAATCCCGATTGCTGGCAAGGATATGGAACAACAGGAACCCTCAAGCATTGCTGGTGAGAATAAAATGGTAAAGCCACTTCAGAAAACAATATGGCAGTTACAATGCTAAACATATTCATAGCATACAACCCAGCAATCACACTCTTAGGTACTTTTCCCAACTGATTTATGTCCACACAAAAAAATGAATGCAAACATACATACAATATGGATCTAGAATATTTTTTACTACCAGAAAGTAAGAAAGTGCTCAAAAGCAAAATGATAAGGTTATATCAAAGGGCCACAGAAGCCAAGTGAAAGAATTCAATGGCAAAAGCTGTAACATTCTGAACAAAGTAAACAATGAATAAATAATGTGGTATTGGATTTAAAAAAAAAACCTGATGTATAAAATAAATATTCATGGATCCATAGTAATATAAACAAATGAAGGAATTAATGATTGGAGGAGAAAAGATAAATATCCTGTACAGAATAATTACAAATGATTTATGTAGATATTGTAATCTCAACGAGTTGAAACATAACTCCCCACTGCTATTCACAGGGACTCCCTTCCAGAGTTCAGTATAGAAGGCAGGTGATGTAGTAAGAGTAACTTTAAAACAGAAATGTGACAAACTCTACTTCAGCCAGGTGAGCAAGGTGAACATCAACAGTGATAAGTCATGTTTATAGTGTTCAGGCCTGGCACGCTGTCGTGAGAATGGCACTTTACTTACACTGTCTTCCTCCAAAAACCCGTAACCCGAGTCTAATGATGAGGAAAACATGAGACAAATCCAAATTGAGAACTACTCTGCAAAACACCTGACCGGGACTCCTCAAAAAACAACCAAAGTCTGAGAAACCATCACAACAGAGAGGAGTCTTTGGGAACCTTCTGTAACTTCCTTGCAACTTTTGGAGACGTCTAAAATTATTTTTTTATTTTAATTTTTTTCAATGTTTGTTCATTTTTGAGAGACCGAGCACGAACAGGGGAGGGGCAGAGAGAGGGGGAGACACAGAATCTGAAGCAGGCTCCAGAGCTCTGAGTTGTCAGCACAGAGCCCGACATGGAGCTCGAACTCATGAACCGTGAGATCACGACCTGAGCTGAAGTCGGACGCTTAACCAAATGAGCCACCCAGGCACCCCTAAAATTATTCTTAAATGAAGCTTCTTTTTAAAATTGCAGTACTTTCTCTATTCTGCTTTTTTCTCCTTAAAAAAAGATCTTGCCTAATTTTACCTCATTATTTTAGAGATTAAGTTGTAACTATAGTAAAATATGTCCATGTATCTTAATATTTAACTTGGCTGAATTAGTTATGACTAAGCTAGAAACTGCTCAGCCTCGGTAGCTAAAGCTTAACAGTTAAGAAAACCTTAAAATATTTTACTAAGAGAGATCAAAAGATCAAGTAGGAGTAATTGGTAGGATAAGAGGTATGTTACAATTTCTAAGTGTACGTAGGGTGACAAGAGAGAAGCTCAATTATTCAAGGCAATTAAAAGAGAAACTATTTAGGCAGCAATGGTCAAATTAATAAAATATCACAAATGGGAAAAGCGTCACTGAAGCAGTCAAGTCAAAATCTTTTGTTCTAATCCAGATGTTCCATCCTACAGTCTCCTCTACTCCAAGGACTTCCCGTTACCCTCAGCCATTCACCTCTTTGACTATACGGTGGCCTTGGGATCACTCAAATGACCTCTGTCATCACAACCCTTAGCATCCCACGTTTCACTTTGCCCATTTCCACCTAAAGCCATTCTTTGACCTCCTGACTCTCAAGTCCCTCAGTATCAGCCTTCAGACTTTGATTACTTCCGTTCCTACCTCCCTGACCTTGGTTGGCTTCAGAAGACCTATCAGCGCCCTCAGGTCTCTCGCCACTTCACCCATCCCACCCTTGTTGCCTACCTCCAAAAGCTCATTACACCAGCTTTCCCAGGCACGTCACATACACCGCAGGTGGGTGCTGTGCTCTGCAGACAGGCTGCCGGGGCTCAGAGCCTGCGTCTGCCACTTAACACCTGCATGGGCTTTCCTGTTATTGACCTCTATGCCTCAGGTCTAGCTCTACAAACCTGGGGACGATGACAGGACCTCCTTTCTGCTAGGAAGCTGTTACCACACACAGTAAGAATCTCCCCCTGCCATATTAAGAACTCAATAAATAACTATTCCTCACCCACATATATATTTTTTAAATGTTTATTTTTGAGAGAAGGAAGGTCAGAGCATGAGCAGGGGAGGGGCTGAGAGAGAATCTGAAGCAGGAGCAGGTTCCAGGCTCTGGGCTGTCAGCACAGAGCCGAACGCAGGGCTCGGACCCACAAACTGTGAGATCATGACCTGAGCCGAAGTTGGACATTTAACTGACTGAGCCAGCCAGGCGCCCCTCCTCACCCATACAGATATTAAGGGAAATGGCAGGCACAACTATAATTTAAAGAGAGCTGGGCTTCTGCTGAATTCTCAAGTTTGCTTTAGTCCCTTTACTTAACTCTACACTCTCCATAAAGTGCTTCAAACCTCTGTGTCACCACTCAAGTCACTTCTCTTCCTCATTCCTTTCTACCTCTTAGTCCCTGCAGAGGAACTGGCCTCTTCTAACTACTGAGTTATTAAGGTTCCATCAAGCATGAATTCCCCAAACTCTGACCTCAGGGTCTCGAAATTTCTTTTCGGGCACCTTTACCTTTATACTCAGATGTATACTTCTTTGCCATGCTCAGGACCCCACTCCACCTTCTGGGACTTTAGTCCATCAATTCTCCCCTTCCTCTGTTCCATCTAGATCGATCCTTTCTTCTTTCTCACCAACATGCTCAATTCTAATCCAAAAGTCTCTCCTCTGCTTGTCTTCCCTATCAACTATTTGAGAGAGAAGTCAACAGTATATTCACAGACATTTTTGTGATACTTCACAGCGCAGTACAATATGATCACATTCCCCTGCAAAGGAACTGGTCACCAGTGGCTTCCCCAGGCCCAAGACAGTGGGCTCACCTTAGCCTTCATCTCAGGTGGCCTTTCTATAGCATATGACACTGCCAACCATCACACTTCCGTCTCTCCTGACTTCCATGATACTATTTCCTCTTGATTCCCTATAATCACACTTCTCAGTCTCCACTTCTTCTGCCTGTCCCTTAAATATGTGTGCCCCCAGGGGCGCATGGGTGGCTCAGTCAGTTAAGCGTCTGACTTCAGCTCAGGTCATGATCTTATGGTTCGTGAGTTAGAGCCATACTGGGCTCTGTGCTGACAGCTCAGAGTCTGGAGCCTACTTTGGATTCGGTTTCCCTCTCTCTCTGCCCCTCCCCTGCTTGTGCTCTGTCTCTCCCTGTCTCAAAATATAAACATTAAACAAAATTTTTTTTTAAATATGTGTGTCTCCCAAACACCATTCCCTTCTATATGTGCTACCACGGTCATTTCATCCACTCTCAGAGGCTCACCACCCTAGCACAAATCTTTGACTTCAAGTTCTCTCACACAGACTACTTGTAGTTGCATATTTCTAAGTTACTGTTGAGCATTTTCACCTAATTTTTGGCGAGCATTTACAAATCACAAATTCTCAAATATGCCTAAAACTCAACATGCCAAGAATCAATACCTTACTCCCTGCCTGGCAACCCCTCCTCTACATTACCACCACCACAAAAACCGCCTGTTTCTCTTCTGACCCTCCCAATCATTTGTTTGTTTGTTTGTTTGTTTTTGACACATGGAAACATTTTTATTTTAATGAATAAATGCCATTCTAATATAAAAATTAAGGAATTTGCACAAGCAAGCTTTCATATAACACTGAGCCATACAAAATTGTTTTGTATAATTAAATGGCCATATTTCAGACAGCCAGATAAGACTAGAAAGAGTGCAGGGGCCATCTTTTCAGTACAGTTTGTGTGTTCATGTGTCACACGCATCCCAATGTCTGCTTTTTCTTTGTTCAAATTCAGGTCTTTCTGTGAAAAATGCGCGTGCGTGTGTGTGTGCATGTGCGTGGTTTGTAGATTTTATTGATTGATGAAACTGAAGTATAGTTGACATAACATAGTATATTAGTTTCAGGTATACAACATAGTGGTTCCACATTTGTATACACCAGAATTGATCACCACAGTAAGTCTAGTTAATGTTTGTCATCATACAAAGCTGATACATTATTGTATTCCCCACACTGTACCTTACATCCCCACTCACTTTATAACTGGAAGTTTATACCTACTGATCTTCCCAATCTTCAACAACGGTGTCACCAATGACTTAGTCATCCAAATCAGAAACTTGCAGTCACCCTAGACTATTTCCACAGTCTGTAACCAAGCCCTATTTTATTTGCTAAAAGTCTTCCTTATCCCTTCCTGATTCATTCCATTCCCGCTGCTCCCATTATAATTTTTGGTCCTCAGTATGTCTTACCTCGATGACTACATTGACCTAACTGGTCTCCCTTGATTCTAGTCTTTTCTCTTTTCATAAGTCCTATATTTGGTCCAGACTACTTCCTGTTCTCCAAGCACTTCATGTACTTTCCAAATTTTTGATTGTGTGGAAAGGTGATTATGTAAAAATCCAGACTTATGGAACTTGTCCTTTGGCTTTACTATGTAATCACCAACCATATTCATCGTCTGCCAATTTTTCCATGTGACTAGTGCCTGGTCTTTAAGTCAGTCTCTTTTAAAGGGAAGAGCTCATATATTAATACAAGGTGAAATAATATTTATATACTCTTATCTTCCTCTCTCACGTCATAAGGACCACTTATTTTGTTGGCATCTACATCTTCCCTAATTTGAACACACTTTCATTCCATCAAATAAAGGCCAACAGTTTGTGAACATATGTATTGAAGCTGAAAGGGAAACAGGCAGGAAGAAGAAGGAAGACATGCATGTGAGAAGAAAGAACAGAGGGAAAACACTCTTTTACCCACCATCCACAGTTATTACTAAGACAGGTGTACAGGAAAGATAGAAAATTGTAGGCGTTTATAATCTTCACCCAACCCCACAGAGAAAAATCTGTCTTTGGTCATTTAGCACTTCTTCCTCCACTGCCCTTCTAAAGAAAATTGAATCTTTCAATTAAGTCCTGGGAATTAACTGTGCAGAGTGTGGTACTAACTACAAATCATGTAAAAACAAGGTATTATTTGGTGTAATTCACATCTGGAAAGAGCAGGAAGGTTCTTTGCAGATAGAGAAAGAAAAAACGTGAGGAAAGAGGATGGGATCATAGAATCAATCCCTCCACACAGCAATGGTTCTGGGAGTTTCTGGAGTTGGGAGTTAAGGATCAGAAGTTTGAATGAGCCTTGGGAAAACTGCAGGGTCTTGGAGATATTGTGAGTTCAAGAGGAGCGAAGAGAATTTTAAGAAGTGTTTCTGTGAGTAACAAACGATCTTTGTTGACATCCTTGGAAAAACTCCAAAAAGGTTTTGGATGCTGTACTGTTTCTGGGACTCTACACAGAGACTGGGCAGTGAGCTGACCCTGGTTATATCCTGGTTGCAAATGTAATTCTTTCAGGCATGTAAACACTGGTATTTAATATTAATCCTGAAATTTTAGGGGTTCAGGAACTTAATTTTAGAAAAGTTGCCCCACACCCCAATATTATTTTGGCTCTCCTTCCCCTTCTAAACTATCCCTTCATTGTATGTAATCTTCCTTATCTTATGTTTCAATTCTAGACACTAAACTTTATCACTTAAATGCCATCTTTTCTCATGGCTTCAAATGTCACCTCTACCTGATCATCCCAAAATTCCTCTCTGTACCTCTCACTACATTTCCACTCAGATGCTCTGTTTGTCCTCTTATCTAACATCTCCAGGCCAAATCCACCACCTTCCCCACCCCCAGTCTTCCTCATACTCTGTATATTTTCGTGGGTCAATTCCTCAAAGGTATATAGTTAAGTGATCTTAAACTCATCCCTTTTATCTACCTCTAATTTCTCATCCATTGCCAAAATCCCCTTTTCTTCCCTGAAAATCTCTATTTCGTTGTCTTTTCTCTATCCCCACAGCCTAATTTGGACTCCTATTTATTTTCAGGACTAATGAAATCACACCATTCATTCACAAAACTAAGAGCTGTCTGCTAACCTCCTAACACTACATTTTGCCTCCAATCTTCCAATCTATCCTACAAATACCAAAAACTACAATTAACTCAGGGCTATTTTCAGAACGTCTTCCTCTACTAGACTACATTCTCACTGTCCACTGGATCAAGTTCAATCAGCTCTCTCTGACACTCAATACCCTCTATGCCTATCCACCCTCTTCCTAAGGCATACTCTTTAATCCTACAGGTCTGGGTTTCTCTTTCACATGGCATGTTTATGTCACTTTTTAAAAATTCGTGTTCATTTCTTCCTGCTTGAATGGAGGGCCTCCCCTCCCCACCCACTTCTAAAATCATCCCAAAACATTTTAAGGATAGCTCCCACCTTCTCAGGTGAAGACTTGCATGGCAAATATCAATCAATGATAGATCTTAAAATGTGGTCCCTGGACCTCTGAGACTTTTTGGAGGGGGCACAGGGGAAAACTATTTTCATAATAATATTAAAATATTATCCACCTTGCTCCTTGGGCTGACTTCTATAATGACGGTGCAAAGCACTGGTAGATAAACCTGGCATCTTAGTGCAAATCATGGCAATGGCACAAAATGGTACTAGTAGACATTGTATTCTCTCCTGCCACACTCTTGCAGTTTAAAACAAGGGAGTAAAAAAAAAAAAAAAAAAGAAAGAAAAAAAGAAAAAAAAAGTTAAAAAAGGGGTGGGGGGATAAAGCCAGTTTCACTTAAGAACGCCCCTAATGAAGAATAATAATTTCATTGAATCATGGCCTTTGAGTATATTGTTTTAATATTCTGTGTGATAAAATGGGAAGTATATACAACACACGTCTGCTACAAAGTATAATAGTTGTCTGGAGGAAATACCCTTGGATGATGATTTGAATTGTGAGCTAAACTACATGCTTTTTCCATGGACCATCATTTGTACTTGAAAAAAAAAACAACCCTGAAAAACTATGGTTATTTCAACTCGGGTATTTGGCAGGCGTTTTCTCAAAAATGAAAAGTGAGTTTGTCACATCGAGAGAAGAAGCTTGTATTTGTTGCCAATAACAGAATTTGAACTTTCAAATGAAAATCAGAATTTTGGAAAATTTTTATCTGCCACTATGAATTTGGTAGCCTCCCAATACTTAGACTCTTTAAATGAGATCAGTGGTGATACTAATGTGACTTTTTTTAATATTACTAATAAATGTACCAACATTTGGAAGACCTACATAACTCAGTGACCCAAACGGCCAAATGACCAAAGCATGATGTTACATAATTAGGCATGTGCAAAAGATTCAAAGCGCAAGAAAGACCAATGGACTTGAATGTAACTATGTATAGAAAGTTTGTTGATATGGTTTCAGATTCTACATTTCACTAACCTTTAAGAAACTACCTCTTGGTGTATTTTGGTGTAATGTTCAAGAAGAATATCCACAATTATGTGAAAAGGCTACTAAAGTGTTTCTACCTTTTCCTACTACGTTATTAACTCTGAGAGGCCAGGATTTTTTGTTTTTTGTTTTTTATTCATGTGCTTCTACCAAAACAACATTTCACAACAGACTGAAAACAGAGCCAGCCCCGAGAATCCGGCTAAATACCATCATGCCAGACACCAGAAAGATCTGCAAAAATGTACACCCGGGACACTGTTCCCTCTAGGATTGTTTTCATTTTGGCAATGTAGTTATTTTTCATACAAAAAACACATTATGTTGACATAAAATATTATTGTTGCTATTAAATGAATTAATAAATATTTTTAATGTCGCAGTCTGAAGTTCCAATCTGGCAAATATCAATAGATAGAAGCCCACAGGAAATAAAAGTTCATTCAAGTCCTCAATAATTTATGAGATCTACAAGTTTGAGAGCAGCTGTTTTACACCATTAATACCAGCACTTTTTTGTTTTCACATAATGTCTTGTTTTACTAGCTCATTATTTTCTATTTTTAAGTCCTATTTTCTCAAACACAGACACACCACTAGACACCATACTTGAAGGTCCCGGAAGGCAGGGACTGGGACATTTGGGTACTGAGGAGGTATTTAGTAAGTACTGAATTCACATATCAAGGAGCATATGTACAAAGTTCTTATAAGATATTGAATTTTAATATCAACGCAATGCATAAATATGTCCTCATGACAGTTCATTGCATTTAGGGAAGAAAGAAGTTACCACCACTGAATTAGTTTTTATAAAAAGAAACCTGATGCACGGGTATAACTCAGCAGCAGAAATTTAACTAAAGCCCAGGTGTCTAAGCTTTATTTTAGTCCTCTTCCCTCTAGAAGCCACCACATGCATCCCATGTGTCTTCTTAAATTATACAAAGCTCCAAAATAGAGAAAACATAAAAATACCACAAACTCTAAAGAAAACAATTAACCAACAGAAAACTCTTAAGAGAGCTTAAGTGGCGGCGCTTGATTTTGTTACTATCTGCTTGCTCTTCCGTGATACCATTTCTTGTTCACATTCCAAACACACTTCTCCCTTTCTTAATTTACTAAAGACTCAAAGATTTTAGATAAAGGTGTAGAATTAAGTTCTCTCTAATTTTATGAGTTCTCAGAGAGTTTCAAACAAAAACAAATTGAAGTTCCTTTAAGCGTCAGTTAATTTTCTCCTGCTTCAAAGTCTCATAATCTGAATCACATTCAAGAGATGCTAAAGTTTAACTGATCACTTCCCAGGGGTCAGTTTTTCAAAAAGCAATTAAATGGCTACTATGTGCCAGACAATGTTGGAGTGCTGGACCATGCAAAGTTGAACAAAATTGCACCCTTGATCTAATGAACACAGAGATGAACCAGAAGAAACAGAGAGAGAGAGAGAGAGAGAGAGAGAGAGAGAGAGAGAGAGAGAGAACACATTATCATAAAATACACTAATCCTAATGGGGTAAATGTATGTCACTATTGTGGAAGCACAGGTGAGGGACACCCAGCTCAACCCAAAAGAGATGGGATTCAGTGATGGAAATAATCCTCAGGCTGAGTCTTGAAGGATGAGCCAGGAGACCTTTTCAGCATATGGACAAGTTGGAATGAGAGGAGATTTTGGAGGGAAAAATGTGGTGGAAAGAGAGAAGACAGCTATTCTTGGAAAATTTTGTATCACATTGAAGAGCCCACATCTTATCCTGTAATGCAGCAGGAGCCACTGAGGGGATTCAACCAGGGAAGCTGCATGTTCGTTTTTGGGTTTTAGGGGGATCATCATGGAAGATACTGAGAGAGAAGAGAGACAAAAGGGGAACAGGACCGGAGACAGGTAGACGATCTAGAGCAGGGATCAGCAAAACTTCTTCCACAAAGAGACAGTAGACATAAAGTAAGAGGTTTTGGAAGCTGTATGGTCTCTGTCACAATCAACTTTGCTGTTGCAGTGTATCAGCAGTCATGTAAACAAGTGAACAGAGCTGTGCCCCAATAAAACTTCATTTGCGAAAGAACAGCAATGGGTTTGGCCCCCGAGCCTTAGTTTGCCAACCTGCAGTCTAGAACACCACTGTCCTAAAAAGCTTTCTGCAGTAACGAAAATGGTCTATGGATGTGCTACCCAATTCAGTAGACACTAGCCACATGGGGCTGTGAAGCATTTGAAATGTTACAAGTTAGACTGAGAACTGAATTTTTAATTTAATTTAAATGTTAAATAGTTACATGTGGCTTGTGGTTACCCTACTGGGTAGTACAGGTTTAGAGTACTGGTACAGTAGCTTAGGCAAGAGATGATGATCGAGGGCACTGACGGTAGAGATGGAGAGTCAGTGGCCAAGGCAAGAAATATTTAGGAGGTTTTCTGGTAAGACCTGGTGATGGACCAAATGTGGGTAAGGGAGAACAGTCAAAGGTGATTCCCACATATCGAGCGGGAGTGACCAAGAATGGCTGGGCCACATGCTGAACGAGAGGATATGAGACTACAGAGGGAAATATGTTGCATTCTATTTTAGACATGTTGAATTTGATGTGCCACCTGGGAGGAGAAAACACTTGACTAAGACACAAAGAAGTGCGTAGTATTAAATATGTTCTTTTTAAGGAGAAAACAACTGTAGTACAGGGATGTTAAATAACTTACCCAAGGTCAGGGCAGTTAAGTGACAAGGTTGAATTGCAACTTGAGTGTATCTGATTTTAAAACTCACACATTGCTCATTATGCCGAAATGAGCAAACAGGTAATCGCTGCTGCCTTGAAAATAGAACTCACCCCAGGGAGAAGCACTGGGCCACCCCAGAGGAAGATCAGTGGGCCCAGAAGAGAGCCTCAGGGAACACCAGCATGTACGGAACTGTCTCTTACTAAGGAGAGTGAGAGAGGATGGTCAGAGAAATACAAGGACCAGATGAGTGCAGTGTCATGAAAGCAAAGGGAGTTGGGCCTTAGAAGGAGGTGAGGAATAGCATCGAGTCCACAGAGAGACACAAAACAGGCACCAAGGGAGTTCACTCAATTTTGCAACTAGAAGTCACTGGTGCCTCTAATGAAGCGGTGCCAGCAGAATGACAGAGGAGGAAGCCTAACTTTAATGAGTTAAAGAGCAAAAAAGATACAAAAACGTAGAGAAAGTAAGTATAGACTATGCACTTCCAGTTTAGCATACTGAATATGTATGTCATTTAGAACTTATTGAACATATACCAAACGGCAAGCACGAAATCTCATTGAATCTCACAACAAACTGTGAGGCCTATAGGCATCGTTATCCCTGTTTTATAGGTAAGAAACCAGGCTTAGAGAGATTAAATAGTCTTCCACTCATGTCCAATGGTAAGTGGGAGAGCTTGGGTCTGAATGTGGGTCTTTTGACTTCAAAGAACGTGCTCTTTGCTCTATACTTCCACGATTTCAGTCTTTGAGGATTGCAGAAGAATTATTATTTTAAAAAATTAAATGGCAGAGCCCAAGGAACTGATTATCTTCCTCAAAAAATAAGATTACGTAGGGGTGCCTGGGTGGCTCAGTCGGTTAAGCATCTAACTTTGGCTCAGGTCATGATCTCACGATTCATGGGTTGGAGCCCTGCGTCGGGCTCTGTGCTCTCAGCTCAGAGCCTGGCGCCTGCTTCAGATTCTGTGTCTCTCTCTCTCTCTCTGCCCCTCTCCTGCTCATGTTCCCTCTCTCTCTCAAAAATAAGCAAATGTTAAAAAAAGATTACACCATCCGCAACAGTGGCATACAAAATAAGATAGTGTATAAGCACTTGGGAAAGAAAAGGTTAAGCAGCAGATCTATAACCCATTCTTTCCTGTTTTGCGGGTGGAAGGACCACTCCTCCCCCTTCCCCCACCACCTTTGGCAAGAAAAAAAGATCAGGCTAATTGCTTGGTAAGCATACTAATGACAGGCCTCCCAATAAATAGACTAATGGTATGTGTTGCTGGAGAGTTTCATCCACGAATGCTTTTAGGACTTAACCTACTCTAGGATTGCTTATGGCAAACAAACCTAGGATGTACAGATTTATGGGGCCTGACCCTCTGGGGAATGTTACATAAGTTATGTAATTATCTGAGTATTATATGGAGATGTGTCATAACCAAGAAAGGTCCTTCTATGTCCGCAATATGAACTATGCATATTGTTTATGGCCCTCATAGATAACTTCCAGAGTGTGCCCAATGCAAAAAGGACCCAATGCAAAAAGGACCCATTTTGATGTATCAGGATCCTTGAGATTATTAGTAAGGTTTAATACCGGATATATTCTCTAACTCACATGAGTCTGATTTGACAGTTTCAATTCTCTGGGTTATCTCTATACTACGTCACAAAAGGCTACATGCAGTCATGGGAGCCTCCCCTGGCTTGGGACTTTGACCTAAGATTTTAAAGATACGTAAATTTTTCAAAGATGGAGGGTAAATGGATGATGTGAATAAAGAAAGAAATGTCAGAATAACCCAGAGGTGCATGAGACAGTAAGTGTTCAAACCTGACTCTAATGAGTAGTAAGAAATAAGGCTGGAGACACAGGGAGCATGCTGCAATGAATGTCAAAGAGAAGAGTCTAAACAGGATTCAGTTTTTGGAAGAAAATAAGGTATAGAAAATGGAACACAGGGAACACTACGTCGGCAGCACTGTGAGGAAAGGATTGAAGAGAGGGTGAATCTGGAACAAGGGAAGTCAGTTGGAAGGCTATGGCAGTAAGTGAACCATGGACATCCTGAAGGTCCCCAACTAGGACCATGGATATGGAGTGAAAGGAACAGCCAACACTGCACAGAAAAAAACATCAGTAGACCTCATTAAATGACAGGATAAGGGTAATAAAGCCTCATTACAAATCCATTGGCAAATATGAGTAACTACCTCCCTCCATGAGGTGGAGCTTAATTCCTTCTCTCCCTTGAGAGTGGGCTACATTTTGTATCTTGCTCTTAAAGAACAGAGTAAGGAAAAGAAAAAAACTTCACAGTGGAGAAACCTGGCAAATACCACCTCAACCATGTGATGAAAGTTCAAATCCCCACTGATGTCATGTGGATGCATGTACCTCCTGATACGATGTGATGACAAGGGCACTCTGCCTCCATGGAATTCCTCCCCAAACCCCATAACCTCCATCTAGTCATAAGAAAAACAGACAAATCCAGACTCGGGAACTCTTTATAGAATAACTGGACAGTACTTCTTAATACTGTCAAAGTCAGAAAAACAGGGAAAGACTCAGAATTGTTACAGACTACAGGAGACCAGGAAGACATGACAACTAAATGCAGTGTGGCAGTCTGGATTGAATCCTAGAACAAAAAGGAAAACACTGATGGAAAAACTGGTGTAATCCGACAAAGTCTGTAGGTCACTTAAGAGTGATGTATCAATATCGGTTTCTCAGTTTTGACAAATGTCCCAGGGTAATAGAAGACATCAGCAATAGGAAAAACTAGGTGAGGAGGATATAAGAGTTCCTGTGCTATCTTTGCAACTTTTCTGTAAATCTAAAATTAGAACACTGTTTTTCTTAAATGAGGAACTCAGGTAATGTCAATATCAGAATTTGGGAACAGGAGTAAGTTGGTGTCAAGAATATGAACAGGAAAGGCACCTGGCTGACTTAGTCGGTTAAGCATCTGACTCTTGATTTGGGCTCAGGTCAAAATCTCATGGTTCTCGAGTTTGAACCCTGCATTGAGCCCTACATAGGGCTCCCCACTGACAGTTTGGACTTGCTTGGGATTCTCTCTCTCTCCCTCCCTCCCCCACGCTCTCTCTGCCACTCCCTTGCTCGCATGCACGCACACAAGTGCTCACACATGCTCTCTCTCAAAGTAAATAAACTTAAAAAAAAAAAAAAGAATATGAACAGGACCCAAGATGAACCCAAGTATAATAAAGCATCATCACCTTTCTGAGAGAGCTCTGTTCAAAAGCTAGGACCACCACTTTCTAGCTAGGGGATCTTGGACAAGTTTCTCCAACCCCTCCAACGTTTACTTTCCTCACTTGCACAATGGTGGTAACAGTTCATATCACATATTCTCATTTTTATTTAGTAGCTTTAGGATCTTGGAAAAAAATTTCCCCAAACTAAAGGTAAACAGCATAAGTGTAAAATAATGATATCAATAACTTACCGCTGATTCACAAAGGGGCTGGAAAGTTCTGCAAGCAGGCGAAAATTCCCAATGTATGCCAGTACTCCATCCTTCTGGATGATAAACATAAAACACGATGTCAGGGAGGCCATTCTTATCAAAATTTCCAAATATTAAAGGAACATTCAATAACTTCTCAGCATAAAATAACAATCAATGTCGGGGCGCCTGGGTGGCGCAGTCGGTTAAGCGTCCGACTTCAGCCAGGTCACGATCTCACGGTCCGTGAGTTCGAGCCCCGCGTCAGGCTCTGGGCTGATGGCTTAGAGGCTGGAGCCTATTTCAGATTCTGTGTCTCCCTCTCTCTCTGCCCCTCCCCCATTCATGCTCTGTCTCTCTCTGTCCCAAAAAAAATAAATAAACGTTGAAAAAAAAATTAAAAAAAAAATAACAATGTCAAAACAGACCAAGTCTCCTAATTTTCTTCATGAGAAATTAGAAATGTCACTAGAATTCTACATTATTTTTAAAAGATAGCATATTGTATACACTTATGTTCATTTATAAAAACAGATTTTAAGCTGTTGTCTGTTGAATTAATGAATTCTGCAAATAGCCATCAGTAACGGCATCCTCAAATTGCTGTAGAAATAATTACCAAAGTAGTATGAATTTCAGCACTTGAGGAATTTTAGAGCAATTAAATACCTAATAGAAACTCATTCTTATATCTATTAATGAAAGCACCTTAAAATCTCAAAGGTGTACTTCATATCCTAATTAACAACATGTGAGCCTGTGAGCCGATGCTTATCTGCCAAATGTAACAACACATGCTAAAACTGATCTATCACATTTGACCTGAAAAAATATTTGTCAATCGGAAGATCCTACAGCTAAAACCCATACTTTCAGGACCTTTCTGAATTTAGAAACATAATACCTGGTACACTGTATGAATTTAATAATAGGAAAAGTAGAGCAGAGATAATAAGCATTAGAAAGAACACCAAACGTATACATTCCAAAAATTCATGTAATTTAAAAACTGTTACTAGGTAAATAGAGTCATTCCACCACTTCCAGTTAAATCAGAATTATGATTGTACATAAAAAGAAATAATCCTACCTGCCCCCAAAACATTAGGTATACATGGAACTTCAGTTCTAAAAGCTATATACATGCTGCCTTCCAAATGGGAATATAAAGCAAAAACAAAAAACAAAAAAACCCTTTTTATTTGAAGGGTTTTCAGTTCTTCTCCACGGAAATTATTTTAGAGATTAAAAATTCAGAGCTGGTTTCAAGAATTAGCTTTTCCAAAACTAATCTAGAACTTTTTATAATCTCAAACTCACTGGCCTTAGGGAAACTGAAACGTGTGATGAGGAGAAACGGAAGGAGGAGGGACAAAGGGGCAAAGGCAGTGGGCAAGGTGAGTACTGTGCACAGGGAGTGACTGGCTTTACCTCAAGTCAAGAGAGGCATAGCCATACCAGTCCAAGCACACATGACAACATAGGAGAAATAACTATGTACGTGTGTCACGACTTTATCACAGAAATATGAAGAGTCGGTGTTTATTTGAAATTATATATTTTTCTGTATTATTTACTATTCTGTTATAATAAAAGCTTTTATTTAAACAAACAAGATTAGTTAATAGTGGTAATTAGTCGTAATTAAAAATAGGACTAATTTAACAAATAAAGTGCGTGAAACTGTAATATTTTTAGGTTACTTTTGCCCTTTTAACTTTATTTTGGATATTTAAATTTAGGAGGCTACATTATTATATATTTTTAAGAGACATAAATCTGAGACTTTGTAAAAGGAGAATGTAAATACAATGGGACTAATTAAATAGTTGTTACCTATATTTAATAAAAAATAATAGTGACATCTTCTTATCCATAATACAGATTTTTCTTTTTCTTTTTCCAGTATTACTTCTCTGAACTGCCTACAGCCTTTGGTGTGTGTGTGTGCGTGTACACAAGCAAGTACACACACACACACACACACACATATACACGCACACACACATATTTTTTTTTTCAAGAATGAAATACAGTCCAACATAAAATTACTTTGACTTGTAGCTCTGCTCTTAGGAATCCACATTACAGTATCACTCCAATAGGATGACCTCAACCTAAATATTTTCTTAACAAAGGTGGGAGCATAAAATACTTGAGACTTTTACTAGCAACAGTAGGCTTTTTGGAGTTATAAGAATTAAGTTCCCAGCTCTCTGAAAAGGTCCATCCACTTTGTATCTATAGGCTTGTTTTGATAGACCAGCTATTTGTCTCTAAGGTCTTTTGCATGTACAAATTCATCATATAAACTATCCACTTCTAAAATATCCATCCTTTTTCAATACTGCAAAACATACAAAATGGATTCCAAATAAGTTACAGTTCTAGTGAAGAAAATCCTCTTCAATGTGGCTACCATTTTCTGGCAATGCTTTTGAGTTCAGAAGCAGTCTTATTTCCCCAAATGAGCCATTCTTCCATTGTATGCTTGTCACAACCCTCAGACTACATTAACTAATAGAGGTGCTAATAGTTCATCCTTTTGTAGATGCTTACGGGTTCCTCAGCAGTCATCAGTTTTAAAGAAACAGTACATGAATATCTGATTATTTAATGTAATACTTTTCTGTTTTCTCATCCTCGATTTATTTCCAAATTACAGAAGGACATTCTCTTTACCTCACACTCTACACATATGATTTTACGGCTGGCCAACGCATGCTGGCAATAATTGTAGCTATCTTATAGGCACAGGTCTATGGAAGCCATCTCCCTCCATTTCTGTGAAGTCAAAACTCTCATTGGTTCTTCAGGTTTTGAGGAAGCTAAAGGTGAGAAAGAACTTTCATTATGAAAGCCTCAACATAGGTAAGCAAATCACATCTCTTTGTGGCACTTTTCTACACGAGGTGTAGAAGGTGTTTCACAGGTAGTATCTTTTCATTTTCTTTGGTGAGAAGTGTGTAGACCGAATGGAATTTGCCACGTTTACATTTGCACTGCCTGCCAAATGTGCAGACGTATTGAGCAAAATCTAATTCGTCTTTGAACAACACATCAACAATTGTTATTTCATGTGGTTTCTTTATAATCTTCATAGGAGTCAAAAATTCAACTTGAAACTCCATTTTTCAAATCCCAGGAGCTAAGAGCTAGGGGAACACGTTTTTATTGCTGTCATTCCATGCAACATCTGCTAGAGGAAAGAAAGCATGATTATTGGGAATATCCAACAGAATAAGCTCTCTCTACCGTGAGAAACCAACACATCTGTTATTAGAATTTACCCCTTTTTCGCCGACAGGATGTTTTCGTTGCAACCTCTGAATCGGGAAATGTAACTTTACTCAGTTTCATAGAACAGTCAAGGGAACAATAAAATGTGTATATCCATGTGGTATGTCCAAGTTTTATGCCTGCTATTATTTCAACTGAGCATCAGTGTCTTTTTGGAAGATGAAAAAAGTACAGCTCCATTTAGATGTACTTGTCTGTCTCATTTCAGACTTGTGAGACGCAGTCTCTTTAGGCGCTTTTCCATCCCCATCTCTAGCAGGCCTGTATTAGATTGCTGGGGGTGCCATAACAAAGTACCACAGGATGGGTGGCTTAAACAACAGAAACGTATTGTCTTAACAGTTCTGGAGGCTAGAAGTCTCAGATCAAGGTGTTGGCAAGCCCATGCTCCTTCTGGAGGTTCTAGGGAAGGATCTGCTCCAGGCCTCTCTCCTAGTTTCTTGCAGTTCCTTGGCTTCTAGGCATCCCAACTCCAATCTTCACATGGCATTTTCCCTACGTGCATGTATGTGTCCAAACTTCCCCTTTTTATAAGGATACCAGTCATGTTGGATTAAAGGACCCAACCTATTCACCTATGACCTCATGTTCACTTAACCAAAAACATCTGTAATGACCCTATTTGCAAATAAAGTCACATTCAGTGGTACTAGGGCTCAGATCCTCAACATAAGAATTTGGGGGTAGGATACAATTCAGTCCATAACAATGCCCAATCCTAAATTCTTTTCTGCATATTGTACAGTCTAGTCTCTTTTGGTTATCTAATACCCTAACCCATGTGTCTTTCCATCCACCCATAATAACATCATTATATACTAATGTATATAATAATATATATTATACATATTTCCATATATAATAACTATAACCTTCTTTATTGGTGAACTTTGGGGGCATTCTGGTGTTGGTATCATAGTGTTCTCATTCTCATCTGATCTTCCAAAGGGCAAAGATGACTGTTAATGCTCATGATTACAACACACTTCCACGGTATCATTCAGTGTAATGCGACAATAAATGATCCATTATTATGAACTGCAAATCGTGGGTGCCACAATTTTTTTGCATCAAAGGGAAAGACTTCACAGGATACGGGATTTTCAGTAGTAAAACAGTAAAACCAGGATGGACTTGGGCAGGCCACTCCCTTCTTTATTATGAATTTTATTAAAATGAATCCCAAATGGTAGGTAAACTTTTTCATTTTAATACATAATTAAAATCACATTCCTAGCTCTGAGAAAGAGGAATGAATAAAGAGTAAATGACTGACCTCTCTAACTCATCCAGCACAAAGAAGCACTTTCAAGTAATAGGAAGCAAATTGCCTTTCATATTCCAAGTTCCTGGATGTTTTATGGACTTATTTTTTAGTTTTGGTGATTTATTTAAAGTTTAGGTGAGTGTTTGCAAAGTAAGTGACTGGGATATCTCAGTTAAGAAAAGGTCAGAAAAATAAGTAATTGTGTTTAGTTGGAGACCATCCTGGTAAAATTAAAAAGCTGAAATGTTCTGCTTTCCTCTTCTCCCATAGTTAAATTCTTCAGTGACTAGGGGAAGGGAGAAGAGCTTTGAAAATAGTGCACAACTAGAACATGACCCTTGGGGAGCCAACAAATGCAAAGAAAAGAGTTACTTTAGTGAGATTCTTACTTGAACCAGACAGAAAAATTTCAGAAATAGTTGATTAGTATAATCCTCTATCATAATAACTTCATGTACTTAACACTCACTTTTGTTTTTAAAGATAAATTTTCCCATCTATAACATTGCCTTTCTCCCTCAGTTAAAGATAGCTCTTTTTCCAATCTACTTTTCCTAACAATCTTCTTTTGTTTAGTTTGTTTAAAATGTGTGGCATTCTAGGTAACTATACCCAATGTTTAGAGAATATGACATACCAAATTGCTATAAAATATGAGTTAATATATTCCTAAGGTCAGCCAAAGCCTTGCTAAATTATTTACTATATCTTTCAAATAAATCATTTTATCCAAATATGAAATGCAATACTGAAATTTTTTAAGTTTTTGTTTGTGATTTCTAAAATATTTTCAAGCAGACAGTCCAAAGTCATGCAAAATATTGAAATAGTAGCAATCGCCTTACTCTTAGATTTTAAGAAACAATTGTAAACATTTCTCTCTAGTGAATTTTAAAAATACAAACTTATTAACTATACTATGTCTAAGACTTTTTTGAGAGTTTAGAATATTTCTTTGAACTCCTTTCAAGTGGTTATAAAATTAAAAGTAACTATTAACCAAAGTGTCAAATTAGTATCAGATAAAACCGGACTCTATAATAGTCTTTAAATACTAAAAGTTACTAGTAAAAATAGTCAATTTGATATGTTGCTTTCATCTAAATTTAGCCAAAATGCAGTATCTCCACACTGAAAAAACCTCTTGAGTTTATAAAAGAAATGGGCATAGCATCCTGGCTTTTCTTCTAATTTCTCTTCCCTCTTCCCAAAGAAAATGGTTCTCTCATATCTAACACAGTCTTTCTCAAAGTGTGGTCCCCAGACTAGCAGCATCACCAACACCTGGAAATTTGCTAGATGTACATTTTCTTGGGCCCCATCGCAGACCTACTGAATTAGTAACCATGGAGGTCAGATGAGCAATATATTTCTAATAGGCCCTCCAGGTGATTCCAATATTGACTAAAGTTAGAGAACTACCATCCTAGCTTACAGATGATCTAGGAATCTCTAAGCCCTCAGGAAACTAGCTCCATACTTCTCTGAAATTGTAATTAGTGAAGATTTACAAACCCCCCATCAGATCCTACAGCATTATCAAGGTAGACCAGCTGCATCCCTCTAGAAATATTTTCCTGACTCCTGAATCCTGAGCTAGGTCAGGTGTTTCAACAGATTTCTCTGCCTGTCTGTTAAAGTACTTACACCCTTGCAAATTATCTATATTCCTTGTGTCTCGTTTACTGTTGTATCCATAAAGCCTAGTACAGTGCCTGGTGCATATTTCCTGAGTTGAACCTCGCCTACTCCTCAGTATGAAGCAAGGAGAATCACCTCCAAAACCAATTCCTAAGAGTCCTGCAAACCTATATCTGAGTGGGTGAGCACTCTGATGAGAATGTAAGTGTTCCATTGTAAAAGAAAAGGAGAAAAATATCCAGATTTTAATTTTGTAAAGAGATCAGTAGAAAAGAATTAGAGGTCATGAGAAATGTGTTATGATAAAAAAAAGTCTTGATATTTAATCTCCCAAACTTGATACCTTTAGATTAGTGAAACAAGACAGAAAAAAGTGGGTTGGCAAGTAAGAGGTGGGGAAGATCACCTCACACCCATCACATTGGCTAATATCAAAGACAAAAAGTAAGTGCTGGCAAGGGTATGGAGAAAAGGGGACCCTCATGCACTGTCGGTGGGAATATAACCTGATGCAGCCACTGTGGAAAACAATAGAGGGTCCTCAAAAAATTAAGAATAAAACTATCATATGATACAGCAATTCCACTTCTCAGTATTTACCTGAAAAAAAAAACAAGAACACCAATGCACCCCTATATTCATCACATTATTTACAACAGCTAAGCTGTGGAAGCAACTGAAGTGCCCATCAATAGATGAATGGATAAAGAAGATGTGGTATGTATATACAATGGAATATTAGCCATCAAAAAGAATGAAATCTTGCCATATTTGAGAACAAGGATGGACTGGACCTGGAGGGTTTTAGGCTACATTAAATAAGTCAGACAAAGAAGCAAATACCATATGATTTCACTTATATGTGGAATCTAAAAAAACAAATGAATAAACAAAAGGGAAAAGAAACAGATTCTAGATACAAAGAACAAACTAATGATTGGGAGGAGAGGCGTGTTAGTTGGGGGGCGGTGTCAGAAGGCTAACAGAATGGAAAGGGAAGGGTGTTAAGAGGTACAAACTTCCAGTTATAAGTAGGTCATAAAGATATAATGTACAGCAAGGAGAATATAGTCAACAATATTGTAATAATTTTATCTGGTGATAGATGGTACTAGACTTAACATGGAGATCACTTGGCAATGTATAAAAACATAAAATCATGATAATGTAAGCCTGAAACTAATAGGATATTGTTTAAGTATACTTCAATTGAAAAAAAAAAAAAAGAGGTAGGAGAATTTGAGACCTGCATGACAGCTATGGATCAGAAGGAAAATGGCTAGAAGCTGGTTATGTATGAGCATGCCAGCAAACTAAGAAGCCCTTTCTTAACTGCATGATTTGTGACTATTACTGAACTTCTCTAACCCCATTTCCATATCTCTCTATAAATATGGTGAATACTTTTTAAAGAGCTGCTATTAGGAGTGTATGGCTGCCCCTCCCACCATCCTCATCTTCCCCATTTTATGAAACAGTGGAATGACAGAATTAACTGAGAAATGGAAGTGTCTATGAACCACTATATCCTGCTGCTGATGGCAGAATTTCCATAAATATTTATTGGCCAGCTGACTGCTAGAATCTTTCAAACTCTTATTCTATTTGGGCAATTCATTATGATAATTAAGCAAGTAAGTCTGGGGAGGCAGGGATGTTAGGACAGGATCACAAGCCTGTGGCATGGAGGCCAGGATTTGAACCCTAGCACTCCTGGGTGACCTCTGGCCAAGCTGATCTAAATTTCAGTTTCTCAGGACACCGAGATCTGGTTAAGCATCCGACATCAGCTCAGGTCATGATCTCATGGTTTGTGAGTTGGAGCCCCGTGTTGGCTCTGTGCTGACAGCTCAGAGCCTGGAGCCTGCTTCTGATTCTGTGTCTCCCTCTCTCTCTGCCCCTCCCCTGCTTGTGCCGTGTCTTCTTCTGTCTCTCAAAAATGAATAAACGTTAAAAAAATTTTTTTAAATAAATAAATTTAAGTTTCTCCATTTGTAAAATGGGCATAATACCATCTTTTTTGACAGAACTGATGTGAGAACAAGATATGTACTAATAGCAACCAAGAAAAATATGAAAATAGAAAAGGCACTCAAAAAGTGGAAAAAAGGGGCATATCAGGGGCTCAGTCAGTTGAGCATTCGACTCTTGATTTCAGCTCAGGTTATGACCCCAGGGTTGTGGGATGAAGCCCGATGTTGTGCTCCATGCGGAGTGTGGGGCCTGCTTAACATTCTCTCTCTTTCGACCCCTTTCCCCTGCTCTCCCACTCTCTAAAAAAAAAAATAATAATAAAATAAATAAAAAGTAAAATAGTGGAAAAAATTTTGCAGTTAAAGGTGAAACTGAACCCAGTAGTTTTTCATATCCTGATTGTACAGAAGACTGATTAAGTTTAAGAACAAGTCCTAAAAGGGCCTATGCCATCCTGTCTATGTAGAAGTCTCCACCTCACTGATATTTGAGTGACTTCACAGGACCAAGGGCCCAGCCTGAAACGATAAGCAGAAAGGGATGATAATAAGAATGACAGGTTGCCATCACAATTAGTGAGGACTAAATGTTGGTTCACTATTGCTATTTCAAGATAAAACATAAATTATGTCCACACATCACTTCTCAAAAAGTCGTCAATCTTACTTTCTAATTGTTGCAGGAAAAAAACATCCAGTTTGAAAAGGAAAATAAATACTTCCACGGGGGAACAGTTTTATCTACCAAATAGGTGACACCAACTTTCCATCTCACAACTATATTTCACTCAGCTCAAATTTCACTGTTCAGGACAACTTTATGTTTCTTACCATCATAATGTGGTAGGGTTGAAATGGACTCTGAAGATGGCCTCGTTCTATTACCAACTGATATTTAAATCCCATCTACCAAAGCTCTTCCAATTTGCCCTTCAGCCTGCACAACTCCATGGTGAGAAGTGTAGCATCTCCTAAAGCTGTCTGCTCCTTCCTGGGAGTGCTATTCATAAGTTTCAGAACTCTAATGCACCCTCTCTGACTTCCATCTACCAGTCCTACTTCTGATCATGGTAATCCAAAATCTCTTCTTCACATGATAACCCTTGAAATATTTAAAGACCATTCATGTCTATCTTCTTTCCAGGTACCATTTCCAATTTGCTCAGAAAATTCTGGTCTACCCGCTTCAGAGTTCCTGAACCTTATTAACTGGCAGTGTTCAGACAACAAGAACAAAGAGGACAAACAACAAAAACCAACCAATCTCTTGGTGAAAAAAAAAATGTTTACACACAATAATCTCTACACATTAGTCAAACATGTACAAACATCTTTTTGAAGGTGCAGGGTAACCTTTCCAAAGAGAATTTTAGCAGAACATGTCCATATACTTAAAAACGCATCCCACTTTCCCAGGATTTCCTCTCTACAGAATTATTCTTTGAAAATAATTGTGTATGGCACAAATATGAAAAGATATAAGGATGTTCACACAAGTTATATACAATAGTGAAACTCAGAACAAACGTATAACAATAGGGAATTGGTTAAATATGATTATATATCCACATGCTGCCAATAGAGCTAATGATCCAACCAGATGGCCTGAGAATAAAACACATTTTCAGAACTTACAAAAAACTTAGAGAATTTACCTCCTTCACACTCTTCCTTAGGAAATCATTTGAAGTTATGCTGCAGCACAATGAATGAGTGAACCAAGAAAGACAGACATGGAATCCAGGAAAACAGTGGCCCCAAACCAGGAAAGTCATGGCAGGAAGCCCAGGACACTGGGCAGCAGACCTAGAGAGCAGTCTGTTCAGACTGAAGTGGAGAATGGAGGGTTCCAAGGGCAGGTATCTGGGAAAAAACGATCGCAGAGATGTGATGCTATCCTTGAGAGTATGGAACAACTCAAATATATGATAAAGGCCAAGAACATGTTGCAAGAAAAAAGGGAAGCATTGGAAACTCTAAACAAAAATTAGACAGGAAATGTAATCTTGTTTGTGCAGTCCACTATTTTAATATGATTGTCATAATTGATTGTTATAATTTTCATATTGGTTTTCTCTGTGTAGGATCAAACAGATGTAAAGGAAAACTTGGTTCAAAATCTTGACAATACAACCCACCCCCCCACCAAGTACAAATGACAAACTGAGAAGTGAAGTAGTGGTTAGAGACACAAAAAGTAGCATAGGAGCACTAATACCCTCACCTTAAAAAGTATCAAGAGGTGCTACAGAACCAGAAATGGAAGTTTTCAGAGGAACTTAGAAACTAAAATTCCTTTAACAACACTGAAAGGAAGAAGGGAAAGGAAAGAGAGATGTGAGAGTTAAATGCTTATCATAACAAGAAGATAATGTCATCCAACATTGACAAATAAGACGGTGACAGTCTCCAAAGATGGCTGCCATCACTTCCTTCCCTTCCTAGATGTGCACAGTGCTCCTCATATGAAGAGGTGGAATCTTATTTTCCTCCCCTTGAATCTAGGCTGCCCTAGAAAACTCACGTGACCACCAGAATGCAGTGGAAGTAACATCCTGAGTCTTCTGAAGCTCAGTCATGAGAAGCTTCGCAGAGGGGCCGCAGGAGGGGCCACAAACAGGCACTGTAGGCAACAGCCCTGCTGAGGTCCCAGCAGAGAGCCAGCACCAATTGCCAGACACTGGAATGAGCCTCTTTCAACCCAGTTGAGCCTTTAGAGGACTCCAGTCCCAAATGCTACTTAACAGCACCCACATGAGAGATCCCATGCAAGAACTGTCCCACTTTTTTTTATATTATTAAGAACTCATGAGTCAATGGTTTTCAATGGCTATAATAGTTATTCTAATTGATGATCAAAATGTCACATTTTTAGCCAATGAGAGAGCTTTCATGTTAGTTCTTATGTCCTTTAGACATAACCCCATTAGTCTTTGATAGGCTTCTTGCTTTCTGACATAAGATTGCCAGTTATTTTGTTGTATGCAATACTTCAATGTGTAAAATAAATGTTAAATTTTGAGCCCATTTTTGTCATATATAATCAAACACAGAATGCTATTTTGACTTATGCATACACCCATTGGAAAAAAGTGGAAATACCTAAATGTAAATGGTAATTAAGTAAATATAGTCATCTCTGGGTTGTGGGATTTGGGAATTATTTTTTCTTTTTGCTTGTCAATATTTTCTAATCCTCAAATAAAAATTAATGACCTAATTTCTTCAAATGGCCTCTGCCTATACATTTTTCATAGCTTTTTTAAATGTTTATTTATTTTTGAGAGAGAGAGAAAGAGAGAGAGAGAGAGAGATAAGGGGCAGAGGGAGAGGAAGAGAGAATCCCAAGTAGGCTCCACACTGTCAGCGCAGAGCCGGATGCAGGACTCTATCTCATGAACTGCGAGATCAGGACCTGAGCCGGAATCAAGAGTGGGTCACTTAACCAAATGAGCCTCCCCAGTGCCCTTTTTCAATTCACAGTGTTGCTATAAGGGGCCTTAATCACGGTCTTCCCAAATGTATACTTTTGTGGTTCTCTTTCTACCTCTCTGAAGTTCTCCTCTGCCTCTTTTAGAGGATCATCCTTCTTCTGGTTCCTGCCCCTGCCCCCACAAGACAAACCTTACTTCTAATGCATATGGGCCCCTTGCCCCTGGGACAGCTGTGCTACTGCCACAAGGTCTCACAGCATCTCAAAGTATCTTTCTGCCCAAACGGTCTCCCATGTCCTTCCATGGTATCACATCCCTTTAGTGCTCTGGATCCTTTTGCCCTCTTCTTTCCCTTCATTCTGTGAAATCCAAATTAGTCACCCTGCTCTGTTGACTACAAAATGGCTTTTAGATTTTTTTTTCCCTTCATTAACATGACCACCACCATAACCCCTAAAATTAAATTCCTTCATAATCTATCACTCATATTATTCCAATAACCTCCTACAACATTTCCTCCCCCCATGTAGCATTTTTTTTCTACATATCACCATCAGTCTTATCTTTCTAGTATGCCAGTTGTATCAAGTTTTTTTGTTTTTTGTTTTTTTGGGGGTTTTTTGGCTAATGGGACTACAACAACTCTGTGAAAAGTGAAAATGCAAGTCTGGTGATCTGGGATGTTGACTCCATCAAGTGACTCCATCTTATTCATCCAAACATACAACCACTACTGAGCGCACACAGATCCACCCTGACACCCTAGTCCTTACTATCACCTCCGAAGGTCTGACTTCTCTTCAGGGATTTTCCTCATGTCTTCTGACCTAGGAAGTCTTCCCCACTTTTTCCTGCTAATCTAAACATTTTTTTTTTGAGAATGAGGTTAAGTCCCATCTACCTCAAAAGCTCTTTTAGAAAATTCAAAAAAGCACAAATATATATAGGAAAATTTATGCACAACTCATATTCACTACAAGAATATACATCAAGTATGGTCAGTAGTTATCTCTGAAGAATCAGACCTAGACAACATTGGACTTACTAAGCCCTATATTTCAACAGTCTCAGATTTTTTTTTACATATATCCATGTTCAGACTAAAAAAATTAACAGAAGTTAACACAGTCATCTTTCCGTTCCCTAAATTGTAATGGCATTACCGATTTATCAGTGGGCGATGTGTTCCTTGAATTTTTTGATAGTTTCTTACGCTCAAATCTTAGCTACCTAACGGAATTGCACAGGTTCCATCATATGCCTTGTCCCCTGTACCCCCAGAGTTCCTTTGTTCAAAACCACACAGGGGTGGAGGACTATGCTTCAGTCTTGCTTCTATATTTTCTGCTCCTGTATATCAATGACTCATCACCTGTTTAATCCAGTACACCTGTGACAGCATTAGGTGGGACATGGCAACCATGAGATAAGCTTTAGGTTATGCGTGATTCCTCACCACCGTATCCCCTTCTCTCCTACTCAAGAAAACCTACTGAAATACAAATGAGATAGATGCGATTAAAGGGACAGGCTCAAGTCTAATAGTTTTAGACAAATAAATTACAAATTTTGATACTTTACTGTTAGCAAATTATGACAAAACTCACAATTCACTTCTGGTCAATATGGCTTTTCCACCTCTGCCATCTACCTTTAAGGAGCTCTCTTCCTGTAGTAAAACTCATACTTGCCTTGGCCTCTACGTGATTCTGTGAGGGAAAACAAAACAGGATTTGTCTGATCCCTTCCGGAGCTTAAAAGAAAATTCTCCTTTTGGCCAGTGATTATGAAAATCTGGATTTTCTTACCATGGGAAATTTAATTTTCTAACAGCTGAGAGTAGCTAGGGTCAGGGCCTTCAAAGGGAAGGGAGAAAGAGAACTAAAAGTATGACGCACCTACTTCTGTTGGCGTGGTGCTACATACTGTGCTGCCATCGATGGGTGGGAGTGGGGTGGCCACCCTTTCCCACCATAGGGCTGGAGAGAAATTCTGAGCATCCCACACCGGACACTTGTGTAAAAATGTGACTGTGTTCCATGGGAGCAATAGTGAGGTGTTTTATAGGTTATTGCACGGACCTGGAGCCTTAACACATTTCCATGGAAACCCCTTTCAGAGTTCCACCAATCTAAAAGTGACATTTGGGAACAAAACCCATCCTATATTTAATAACTTTTTGCTAAACTTTAATCATTAAAGGTTTTTGATCATTTATTTACAAGACAATCGAAGGTCTGAGTGAACACACAGGATCAGATGATTGCCAAATCAGACTCATGTGAAACCGTGATCTTTCCTGGTACTGAGCTTTTAGTAAATGTTCCAAGGATACAGGCCATCAAATGATTCAGAGGACACAGAAAGAGGTGCGGGATATCAAAGGCAGCTGGTAAGTCAGGTCCTCCCTGTGCTGTACAGGCAACTCCGGCCCAGAAGGTATGAACACTCTACTAAGCGAGGTTCGCCAAGTTTCCCACATAGCAGTGAGAGTTTAACTTATAAAACATGTCCATTCTATACTCTCCAAAAGCTGTACAGTGCACATGACATTCTCCAAGGAGGCAGGCCTCACATTCCTCTGTTCTCTTTATCATGGGTTGTCTTTAGCCAGGGACATCCTAAAGGCATTCCACAGTTAAGGTCTCTTCTCCCAGCAAGTGTCAGTACTCTGTCTACCCAAAGGTCCTGCTGACAAGGTTAGACTAGAGTCACCGGCCCTCCTTTCTCCCAAGAAACAAATGGTATGGCAGGCCAGCTGCTTTCACCCCTTCCTTCCAGGGTTACTTAGGAACCTGGTGACATAGCTTAGCTTATTCTTACTTGCCCACTGCCTACCCCCCGAGCATTAGAACCAAATCAAATCATTTTAACAAAACAGCTGAATCACAGAATTTCATCATTAAAATAAAACTTCAAAGATTTTTTTTAGTGCAAACTCCTACTCAAAGTTTCTACTTATTATATCTATTTACGTATCTATCTGATTGAAGATATCTTATGGTAGGAAGAACTACTTTAAAAGGCCATTGTTATAATTTTCTTTTTATTCAATGGTGTCTCTTCTGTAAAACAGAAGTCTCACCTGCCTCACTTTTACTGTCCCCAAAGGTCCTAGTTCTAACACCTGAATTAATCCAGAATTAGTCCATTTTCTTCTACTTAATAATCCTCTCACATTCCCCAGGACCTTTCCAAACCATCATGTCCTACAACTTATCTTTTGTGGGCTGACCTCTCTGGGTCCTTCAATTGTTTTGTCTCAGGACAATAGCTTCCTATTCTAATCTCTGCTCTGTCATCTGGCAGCCCTTTCCCCTACCCCCGGTATATTCAAGGTCAAGGGCTCCAGATAATGAGCTTGGGTGTGGTCTAACAAGGAAAACTGTAATTTTTGTTTGAATTGGATGCTGTGCCTCCCCTAATAGAGTCTAAATTTGAAAACAGCTTTCTTTTTAAGCAGATGTGACATGCTATTGGCTCAACTGAAGTTGTGGTCATTTATCACTTCCAGATCATTCCTCCCCACCTATATACATCATCATACCTAACCGCAAAACCTAACATTTATCATTATTAGATTCCATCTATTTGTTTCAGCCTACTGCTCCAGCTTGAAACTTTTTAAAAATGTAATACATCATCCAGCATATTATTAGTTCCCCTTCCTAACCTTGTTTCAGTCATTTGATAAGCTTGTTAAAAAAAAAAATCTTTTTATTGTGGTAAAATATACATAACATAAAATTTACTCTTTTAACTACTTTTAAATGTTTAAGTCTCTAGAACTTTTCATATCCCCAAAACGAAACTCCTCCATTCAACAGTAACTTTACAATACCCCCTCCACCCAGCCCCTGGTAACTATCCTATTTTCTGTGTCCAAGGATTTAACTGTTCTAGCACATCGTACAAGGAGAATCATATAAGACTGGGTTTTTTTTTAAATCTAATTAAGAAAAAAAAAATCACTAGCTTCACCACACATAAACTGTAAAAAAAATAATAATAATAAAATAAAATAAAAATCTAATTAAGAACAAAATATTGACCTGGGTAGACATGGCAATCATCTTGGCTGACATCTATTTTATCTTCACACATAAGTCCAATATATGAACTATTTCCTTTCCCGGTATTGAAAGGAAACAGGCTTCAAAAGCCAAGCCAGGTTAGAGAAAGAAAGGGAGACAGTTCTGCTAAAATGATCCAACTATGCAAATATGAGGGGATGCTTTTCCACACAGAAAAGAGTGAAGTGGTAAGCACAGTATAAGGAAAGAAGAGGTATACTTGAAATCTTCCTAAAACAAAATGGAGGAAGGCCTTAAGGAGGTTTGTTATGTTCATGAAATATCAGCAATGGTCACTTCAGATATTCTATAAGAAAAAGTAAATATTAGGGGCACCTAGGAGGCTCAGTCAGTTCTGTGTCTGACTCTTGATTTTGGCTCAGATCATGATCTCACGGTTTGTGAGATCAAGCCCTGCATCAGGCTCTGTGCTTAGGGCGGGAGCCTACTTGGGATTCTCTGTCTCCCTCTCTCTCTGCCCGCCTCTCTCTCTCTCTCTGTCTCTCTCTCTCTCTCTGTCTCTCTCTCTCTCTCTCTGCATCAGGCTCTGCAATGATGGCAGGAAGCCTGCTTGGGATTCTCTTGTCTCCTTCTCTCTCTGTCCATCCCCCCACTCTTTAAAAAATAAACAAACATTTAAAAAAGTAAATATTAAAACAAATTCCAAAACCCAAACACATTTTTTCACCCCTACATATGTACATCACATGTCTTTACATAGATACACAAACATATATAACACATATTATTTTTTAAATGGCCACTTAACATTTTTACCACGACTAAATCCCTCAATTAGTAGAAAGAGTTATAAGCTCACTGTATAATTCTAGTTGTATGCAGATTTGAATAAGTAAGCTATATAAATAATAATAAAATACTTTGAGACTTACTTCTGCTAGTCTATTGCTCATTATAGTATAAGATGACAATATTTTGATAATCTTTTATTTCAGTGGAAAAAAGGTTAACATGTTATTCCAGTTTTTAAAATATTTTCTTTGATGTAACTATTTAATGTTTTTTTTTACTTAAAAACTTTTTTTAATGTTTTTATTTATTTTTGAGACAGAAAAACAAAGCATGAACAGGGGAGGGGCAGAGAGAGAGGGAAACACAGAATCTGAAGCAGGCTCCAGGCTCTGAGCTGTCAGCACAGAACCCGACGCGGGGCTCGAAGTCACAGTGTGTGAGCTCATGACATGAGCCGAAGTTGGACGATTAACCGACTGAGCCACCCAGGAGCCCCAATATTTAATATGTTTTTAAGTTTATTTGAGAGTGTGCATGTGGGGGAAGGACAGAGAAGAGGGAGAGAAAGAATCCCAAGCAGGATCCTTGCTGTTAGTGTGGAGCCCAAGTGGGGCTGGATCCCACTAATTATGAGATCATGACCTGAGCTGAAACCAAGAATTAGACACTTAACTGAATGAACCACCCAGGTGCCCCTAACATGTTATATCATATGAAAATTTAGTGGGAAATAGAAATCACACAGACCTTACTACTGAATCTTGCTTTAGTAAGCTATATTAGGTGACTATTTTAATACTTGCCTAGTCAACAGAAATGTTAATTTTTGAAATTTTATTACTTTTAAAATGTTGTTGTAACAGCCATGATAGTTACTTAAAATTTTTCTTTAAGACTATCTTAATGGGAGAAAAGAAGGAAATACATTAGTTATGCGTAACTGAGAATAGGCAACACTATTCAAACCATGTTAAAACATTTAAACAGTTTAACACTGTTAATGATAAACTGTTAGTGAGTCATGGCATTTGTTGCATGGTGTTGTGGAAATTCTTTAGACTAAACCTAAGACTAATATTTTTCTAATTCTTGTCTCCTGATATAAATTACAACTTTACCTATCTGACATAACAAGCCTTTCATTTTTCAGCACCACTTCCTACATACCTCCTTGCAAAGTGTTTTTAAAATGTGGACACTGGGGCAGAACATTAAACAAGAAACAAGTTCTCACCTTCAAGGTATTCACACTGCACCTTAAATACCCTTAAATAAAGGCACTGAGAGGCTCTGAAACCAAATTTTCTTCCTGGATTGCAGCTGAATGGTGTAATGATTAAATTCCAGGGTAGTGTAACCAATGCATAAGAGTTGGGGAAAGTCTGTTACAGGAGTGCTTTTCTTTTCGAATTTAAATGTTTTCCAGTGTTATATAACTTGTTACCTAAAGATGTGATTTGGGGAGAGAGGGTGATTCATAGGAAACACAGAAGAAAACTAAGGCTACCAGAGAGATCACAATGGGAGTACAAAAGACAGTGGTTTATCCTTAGAAAGAGACCTTAAAGCATAAATGTGTTCACACCCTTTATAAGAGATTACCCTGTCATATTTTCCCTGACAACTAGGATCCTAACCAAGGGAGGAAAAGCTGAATTTTAGGGGAAAATCTGTAGGATTTTTACCTTTCTATATATAGAAGATTCCTTAAGCTCTAACTTATTCCCCCCAGAGAATCTTAAAATGCCAGTAAATACACTAAAGAAAGGTACAAAACTAGTGATCAAGACATTATATAACCTACATACAACTTATTTCATAACCTAAATCTAGAAGAATCTTACTTTTCAACTATTCAGTACAGCATATGTTTAAAACCTACGGATAACTTGCCTCCATTTTCCACTTTAAGTTTTATTTAGTTACAATCAGAAAATCTTTTAAGAAGCTGCTACAAACAGCTTAAACAGTCTCATACGTATCAAGTCAAAGTACTTTCCAAATACCAGTTCTCATCATATAAGTGAAGAACTTCATAAAAGTTTATATAAAATAATAATAGTAGTAGTAGCTGTTGTTATTTTGTTAGCCTTAAACAGCACAAAGTGACCTGGGAATTCATTGTAGTCAAATAGGAAATGTAAAATCTATAAATGACACAGGATCACTACATCTATGAACAATTATTATTTTCTAATGTTCTTGTTTCCCTATGAATAGATTCACTTTAATTCGATAGACTTACTTCATATCATTCATTTCATACAATAGGACACAGGAAGGTATCAAAAAAGCAATCACCTCTAGAAAACACTGCAGTTGATTTTCTTATCAACTTAACTAAATGAAGAGTTAATTTTTTTTAAATACCCAGCATGCACTTTATTGATTTTTTTAATAAAGGCATAAAAGTCCAAAGAGGAAACAGTATCCATCCCACATAATTAAATACTCAACTTGCCAATGCACGCACAGCCAGCCGTTTGCCAAGCCCGTGATACAGTGGCCGAGGCACAATAGCAGCTCATAGTATTCACATTTACAAATCCACGTAAGTGACCTGTTATCTTTCACCAGCTTATATTCTTTTCATAGCACAATGGTTATTTGTGATTCATGTTCAGAGAACATACTTCTACACTGCAGCATGATATTAAACTCACATGGGCACCCACACATTCTTCCCAGATTTAACCCAGATTTGTTAGTCAGCTTTCATGCTTTTTACCAAGTGTTTAGGAAATAAGCTCTTGTACACCAGATATTTAAGACCTGTAAAAGGTAAGAGTCTATATTTCACAACTACCTATAATCAATTAAAATCTAAAAAGAAGACAAACAGTAGGAAATGCCAGTTAAAAATAGCAGATTTCTTCAGAAAAACAAAGTGATTAAGGATACCTTTTGGGTATACATAAGCACTTATTGATAGCATTAAAACCAGCATAGTTTTTTAAATATTCGTATTAACTTTTTAGATTTATTACTTCAAGTGGGTGATACAGAGAGATATTTTGATATATCTGGTTCTTGCAGAAATAATGCCAAACTGACATCTGATTCACCAGCTATCTTTGTGCAGGCCAATATAAAGAAAAATAGAAGAATACTAATACACATTAATATTTTAAAGCCCTCCAAATAGTCACAGATATCTGGTAACATAAGGACTTTAGCAATACCAAGTCAGAAAAAAAAAGTCAGTGGCTATATTTAAGTTTTAAAAAGGAGAAAACATGAAATGGTATACCATAACTATTACATAAAATTTATACTATTCTGGTTTACGTATATCTATTATTTCCAAATATCTATTTGGGGCTTGTTGGTATATCTAGATTGACTAAAAAATAATTGATTGTGAAGAAACCTATCTAATGTAAAAGGAATGTAAAATCACTAATTTACAAATGTGTAATGTAGAAAAATAATTTTAGATCTAAAATTTATTATGCATTACTGCCTGAGATTTGCTGTGAGTATCCTCTATCAGCTCAGGCTTGGAAGTCTGATGAAGTCTCTGAGCAAGACTCCTCCGCTGCTCTGGTCTACTTAAATGTAATCACATATGTACATGTAATTGTATGGGAATTGAATAGAGAAGAAATACTGAATCTAGTTATACAAGACTCTATCCCTAGCTCTGGCTTTTAAGTCATAAACGCATCTAGAAAGACGGGCAAATACCAACAGCTACCCAATCGTAAACATTTTAAGTGAAAATTCAAGTGAAATTGAATTAAGTGAAAAAATTAAGTGAAATTAAGTGAAATTGGGGTCATCCGCCTTTCTTAAATTTTATGAATCCAGACACACTAATATAAACACACACGTAATTATTTTTGTTAATGAATAAGATAACCTATCACAAGCACGAGCCCTGAATGAATCTGGAGTTGGTCTTGATACACTGGGAACTGGATGTTTAGGTTTCTGCTCACCAGTAAGTCATTACTCCCAATCTTGTCTACTTGTCAGGCTACCACAGATCCTGGCACTCACCAGTACAATGGAGTATGCATACAGCGCTGTACAGTGATGGATTATAAAATATTTGTCACCAATCACTTTCCAATACAAAATGAGAATCAACAAATCTGAAAGAAGGAAACATAAGTGAGATATCACATAGGAAGAAAGCTGTCCTGTTTCTCAAGTGTATTTAACTCTGTCTTCCTGACAACTGGTCACAGTCCACCCTGAGCCCACCCCACTTTGTTCATATTGCACCAGTCCCAATACCCACTTTATTGTAAAGTATCTGTTTCCGTACAGCTGTTTCCCCCACTCTACTGTGACTGCTCCAGGACGAAGAACAAGCGTGGGAGTCTAACACAATGCCTATATAGTTAATACTTACTTGCTGAATATATTCACAGGTTACATATTTGTTGAAAGTATAAATAAATAATTTGTTTCTGGGGTTAAATAAAATGGAAATACTATTGAATGAAAACAACTTTTAAGTAAGCTTAAATTACTGATGTTTGTTACTACAACAATTCCAACAGGTAAGCTGGTTGCAGAAAAGGTACATAATGACCAACTCGTTTATAAGACAAATTCAACAAACAACCTTTAAAAATTAAAGGATGTGATTAAATATTAATTCAAAACAGCTAAAAAAAAGGAAAAAACAAAACAAGAACTATGACTATTAAAAAGATATGCAAAGAAAGACATCAAGGCAATTTCTCTTTAAAAGATCCTGAACCTAAACACCACGATTCAGAAAATGGTTTCCTTTAACAAAACAATGTTTAACAAAACAGAAACTTCTCAAAAATGTAAATGCAATTATTTTCTTTACCAAATGGTTAAACGTGAAATTTAGACATGGAAGAAATGGCCATCATAGATGGAAACCAGGGGAGGATTCAGGTTTAATGGGTTGGAGCTTATATAATATGGGAACCTTTTTCACAAAAAATAAAAATTACTGATGTGAATATGTATAAAAAGAAAAAATCAGATTAGAAATTTTAAAGGGAAATTTTAAAGGGAAAATAAACAGCACAAATGTGCAAATCATATTAGTAATTAACTGCATGATATACCTCTCTGGATACATCTTCTCTATATATTTTGGCTGTATAGTCTTTGTTCACCAATTTATATGATAATGACCTTGTAATATTTTCCATAGAGTTCGCTTTTCATTTAGCTTGGTTTAAAAAAGTTTGTTTCAGTTCATAATTCATAAGTGCTTCAGATTATTATCTTATTTGGAGAAAACTTTATCAAGTTTCCTTCATATAAGACTTTTTGGGTACTGATTACTCTCTGAACTGACAACGCTCATCAACCAGTGCATGAGGCAAACGTATTATAAATTTTGTGTCATCTTTGTCAATGACAGCACATTCTGTGCCAAACAAGCAAATCTTTTTCTAATGTGTTCACATGATTCACTCTTCTTTTAATTGGGCCATCAAATAACTCAACAGCTTACTCATTATTTTAATTCAAAATTTATCTCTTCCTCATAATGAATGTGTTTGGGTATAATAATCTAATTTTTTCCTTACAATTCACTTCTTGATGGCAGAAAATTTTCTACTGAGTCCCATCACTCATCGTATCACTTCTGTTTCATATCTCCTTATTTTTATTTAGATTCTCTGTCAGCTATTTATTAAATTTGAAAATTATAAAACAGGGCTCTCTATAAAATGTCCAAATCAGGGAACTGTTCTTTCTTTTGTCTTACTGAGATGGTCTACAACATCTTTGCAAAGAGTTTAAATGGCACACCGTCACTTAATTTCCCCCTTTGTCTCATAATGTAAAAGGCTATTCCAACTCCATCCCACACAAGGGGAAATATGACAGAAGGAAACATGGTGTAGGAAGAGTTCTTGATCTTAACTGATTATGACCAAAAGTTTCCCTTTGCAATCTTTACCCAAACACTACAAACCATGAGCATAGGAACACGTTTCAAGGGCCGTTACAAGTGAGAGACTTTGATGCTTAGCTTTGTGAGTTTTCCAGGAATTCCACCTAAGAGACTCTTTAAGCCAAAAATGGACCATTGCTAGTAAAAAAAAAAAAAAGAATATATATATATATATATGTATATATATATACATACACACACACATATATATATATGTATATATATATACACACACACACACACATATATATATATATATATATATATATATATATATATATATATATATATATATATATATATCCGGGCCTAACTGAGGCCCCACTCTGCAGCTCTATCTTCAAAGAGAACCAGAGAGCCAACAGGAAAAAAGTTTCATGCTCTACCATCACAGCAGATATTTTTTTTCCTGTGTATGAGTCCTACAAGCTACTTCTCAAATAAATAAACCAAAAGCATACACTATGTATTCTTCGCAAAATCCCATGAGTAGTTTAAAAAGAAACAGACAGTGATCAACTTATCACATACCAGAAATGAGGTAGCCCGAAGAAATAGAGATATTCACTTTCACAAACGATGAGTCACCCCTATAAATATTTTAAAAAAAAATTCTTTTTTTAGCACATGCGTTATAGATGACAGCTACATTTATTCTACTGAAGAGTAGAATTAAAATGCTTTCTATAGATTCTTGAATGGTGAATTGTCATTTGCACAAGGCACTGTGTTAGCTGTGATATACTTCTAACTGCACGAATGATAATTTCTTACATGAGCTAAAAGTTTTACATAAACAATTTTACCAAAAGATAACTTGTTATAAATGTGTTCTCATATGATTTGTTTGTGAAAGGATTCCAACAGAATTCCAGATGCTGATGTTTTTTGATTCCTTATTCTAAATCAGAGACTCAAATACTTCAAGAAATCTTCTGGCCTGCCCCTGATCTTGAGACCATATACTATTGGGAAATGGTTAGAACAAGACAGCTTAATCCTGCTGTTTCAACACCTATACATATCAAGGTCCTACAATTTGCCTTAATAATCATCTTTACTCCAAGAAACAAATACGAATTATCAGTCTTTTCATCAATTTATAATGTGAACTCTTGGTGAAATGAAGACAAAATTAAACTGAAATGCAAATGTAAAGGTTAGATGCCCTGTCTTCTTAACAAATGTTGATCTGCAAATATGGCCCAGGAAAATTGAACCTGGAATAAATTACAGCATCAAAGAAAATGTGAAAATATCAAAAATTACACAAGGTAAACATTTGATAGGGACAAAAATTGATCAGTGAATCAAACCTTTGTCATAAAATTCATCTCCCAAAAGAACTGGTTCTGTTGACAACCATATTACTCTAATAAAATTATGAAAAAAAACCTTAGAAACTGTTTAGGTAGATTACATAAAAAACCTCATCATGGAATTAAATTCACTAAGTTGATTCACTGAAAAATACCTTCCCGATGAAAATTTACCAATACTGGTACTATCCTGATGGGCATAATTCCATATTTATTAAAATGACATCGTTGCAGTCAAACAAATAGTCAAAAGTTATATCGTCCCACATCCCCCAGAGCCCCACATCTACTGCATCCCTATGCAGGGCTTTCTCAAAACATACCTCACCTCTCAAACCAAGCTGAATTAAGCCCTCTCCTATAATTCTAGGGAACAGTTTTCAGTATCTCTGCCATTGCAACAACATTTCATTTTTTCAAAAAGAATCACCTTACAAATTATCCTATTATGGCTGAACACAGTTATTATTAGTGCTTCAAATCTTCTCGTGTGGTACTAAAGTCCTCTCACATGGATATGAATGATTCTCATTGTTATACCTTTGATATCAAATGATGGGTTAAACACAAAACTGAGTCTTCAGTAGATATTATCCAAGTTGACTATCCTATCTCAATAGGAACTCATTTTTTGCTCAGAACAGTGGTAACAACAACTTGGTTTTACTAAGTCAGTATAAATGTTTACATCGTTATCATCACATTCTCCGTCTTGGGTAACAATTGCAATGCTAGTGCAAAGTGGCCTTCATTATTTGTATTCAAATCTAAAATAAATCATTTTATTGCACCTCGCTAAAATAAGTCTGAGCACAAGCATTTTAATAAACCATGCACCATCAATACATTTTCCGTTTTAAAGTAAGAAATGTTCTTATTAATAATTAATATCAAAACATGAATCAAATGGACTATATTGGAAAGAAACAGCTTACCAAAGTGGATCAGCTTTTGCAGCCTCATCAAAAAAGAAAATGTAGAGGGCAAAAATCCCAGCCACCAAAGAATGGCATGTAGATACTACCCTGAAAAAAAACAAAATACATACAAAGATTTTAGATTCTTTGCAATAAACTTTAATTCTGGCAAAGACATTTAACATTTGAAGATGTGAAATCTGGAAGCATTTACGTATACGAATGGAGTAGCTCTAAAAGCATAACAAAATTGTCACTTGGAAATCCAAGGGCTACAACTTTACTTTGGAATTAATAACGAGAAGGTTGCCCAGGTCTACAGTTTTCTGCTAGAAGACTGTGGAATCACTTATTCGTTAAAAGTTCCAAACTGGAAGCATATCTGATGATGCAGCTGACAGAGTTTTGTGCAGACAGACGGCAACTGGTGAGCCCACTACCTGGCACCTGACTCCAAGCTCCATCACTAACAGCACTGCTGTGCCATTAGTTTCCCATTCCAATCAGTTAGGAATAACTTCCAAACCTACTGGCCTTAACCAATTCCATATCCTTGAATCAGGGTTCGAATGGATCATGAAATGAAAACTTACTACCTTGGAGATTTCAGTGTCAAATGCACATTCACATGCATTGCTGCACTTGATTCCTGTAACCAATTCATGAGGAAGCTAGAGCAGCTATTATTAGTCTCTTTTTGTCATTATTATGAAACCACTTCTAAACAGAAAAATTGAGGACCATGAATTTATACAGAAAATCTATTTTTAAAAGACATGCTCAAGCGAAGCAAAATGTTCACGAAATCCAGGCTGAATTTTCTTGTATAGAAGGAGAAAGGTTTAGATGAAAAACATGTTTCTACAAAGAAATCTTGCTAATAATTTAATGGTTCAACCAATACCCAAGCTCTCGGATTTGCTAAAGAACTGTACACAGGATGCAATATATTTATTCACATAATGAAAATGTTGACAAGTAATGAAGATTCTTTTCTCTTCGTTAAAGGACAAAGGAATGACAAAACTTTCTCTTTAGAAATTAATGGGGCACAATAAACTTCTGTCTAAAATATGACCCCAATTCTTTAACAGTGAAATATATCAACTAATAGGGGTCCCTGGATGGCTCCGTCGGTTAAGCATCCGACTTCCGCTCAGGTCATGATCTCTCATTTCGGGAGTCTGAGCCCCGCATCGGACTCTGTGCTGACAGCTCAGAGCCTGGAACCTGCTTCGGATTCTGTCTCCCTCTCTCTGCCTCTCCTCCACTCAAGCTCTGTCTCTGTCTCTCTCTCAAAAATAAACATTAAAATATATATATATAAACTTAAAATATATAACATAAACATAAAATACATAAAAACATATAACATAAACATAAAACATATAAACATAAAAATATATATTAACTAACATAAAGCTTGATATTAGAAAATTTTACTGTAACTTGAAAAATCAATATCCTCGATCTAATAAATGATGTGTTCCTAAATAGATATATCATGTTAAATCAAATCATATTTAAATGCTCAAAAATCCTCACTAATTTAAAGGCACTTTGTAATACCAAAGGATCATTTTGAAGTGTGAATAATTAACCCCGTTTATCTGGTTTACAAGTCTGGAATTTTCACGCCAAACACACCTATATACTGAACATAGCAGTCTAAGGATTTAAGGTCCTTTATGTCAAATAAAACACTCCATTTAAATAATCATACAACCAGCATTCTACTGCCATTCAAAAATTCTACGAAAGGAGAAACCACAACTTCTTACTAACTTGCTCTAGTGTTTAGTAAACTTAGATCAGAATGTTTCCCCTTGGAAAAATGACAGCTTTTTGTTCCTGATACTTAGTCCTCAAATTCCCTTTTGTGTTGAAATGTTACATGGTAAATGGGAAGGATTAAAAAGGCTTAGCTGATTGAAATGGCATATAATTCATGAGAGAAAAGTTAAAACTTAACTTGGGTCAAACAACCTCCCCCTACAATGAGCAGAAAAAGAAAAAACCCTGTGCTTACATACTGCACGCTGCATTAAAAATCTATTCATTCAGAAACTTCTGTTAATAAACATTTCAGTGTAATCTTTTTTTTTTTTTAATTTTGTTTTCAACGTTTTTATTTATTTTTGGGACAGAGAGAGACAGAGCATGAACGGGCGAGGGGCAGAGAGAGAGGGAGACACAGAATCGGAAACAGGCTCCAGGCTCTGAGCCATCAGCCCAGAGCCCGACGCGGGGCTCGAACTCACAGACCGCGAGATCGTGACCTGGCTGAAGTCGGACGCTTAACCGACTGCGCCACCCAGGCGCCCCTCAGTGTAATCTTTAAAATCAGATTCCTGGTAAAGCAAGATGTAGATTCCTCACTATCTAAAATGAAACACCAAGATTCTACCCAAAAGAACATACTTTTTTTTCAAAGAAGGTTAAAAAGAAATGTTTATGCTAATGAAAAGGCAGTGAAATAATGACCACCGTAGAACAGCAATTTAAAGTTACTGACTTAATCATTCACAAGTATTAAGAATATTGCCAAGAGAAATTATTTAGCTCAAACAGATAAGAGTTAAAAATTAGAGAAGTAGATTTCAAAATTAGGAGTATTCAACACAATTGGGCTTTCTATACCATAGGAAAACAAGTGGATATAAGAAAATGTTTTTTAATTATAAGATATAAATAATACCTACAGGTATGCTTTTTTCCAGAAAAAGCAACAATGAATTATAGCAATTTATCACTTATAATTAATTAAACTGTTATCCCTCGGGTGTGAATTTTCTGGGGTTTTTTTCCCTCCTTTTGCTACTGTACGGCTTAGACAACTAGTTGTTCAGAAACTTTCCTGATTATTAGTAAGAATTATGTGAGCTATATTGATCTTGGTGTTTTAAGACTAGAAGCTGAATTTCAAGACATATACATGTACTTTACACAAAAAGCAGCCAATTTTTTTTCTTTCTTTGCACTCTACCTCACAGCTTAAGTCTCATGTAAACCAAGCTGGAGTGGGAACAGGAGTAAATATGATAGAGAAAGAGAGAGAAGAGAACATCATTTGAGTAGGGTAATGAATCTTCTATAATCCTAGACTCCTTTTCAAATAGGAACTTGGTTTCCCAAATGGTGATTCCGTGCATCATAGAATGGCAGCGATAAGACTGAATAATGCAAAGTATTTTTCAATTTCGTCTCATTTTCATCTTTCCCCTCTCTCTGTACCATCCCTATTTCTTTGGCCTGCTGCTCTCCAAGATTCAAATGCCCTTACCTACCCTAACCATGGTGAAAAGGAAATGAAAAACAGTTCAAAATTGACTCTCAGCAAATCTGGTCTCCTAACCCAGTCACTGGCCCCTTCCTTCTCTCTCCCTATTCTCCACCTATCTCCAGGTTAGAAAGGGTTTTTAAAAATAATGGTTAGTATCTTTTGTATCCCACATTTTAACAGCAGCTTCGCACTATTCTTAAGACAAAACAAAAATCCTACTTCTTATTTTTCAAAAATACAGAGAGAAATAATTCTCACTTTTGGGGTAAAAAGAGCTACAGCATGTATGAACTGGACAAATCACTGTAAGATGCAGAAGGAAACTCGAGTCTTAATCCCAGTCTGAGTTATAAAAGTGGATGCCTACAAAACAATTTGGCTCAAAGACAGGGAATTTCTGGTCAAATGTGACCATCCTCAAATAAACACTTCAACTTTGGCAGAAGTTATTCTAAAAGGAAAATTCAGTGAGAAATCATTATAGCGATTTTAGAGACCTGCTGAATTCATTTTACAGTTAGCATCAACTTCAAGTAAGTAACAACAAAAGAATATACCCATAGTTGCTCCAATGCACTGCAGTTTGCAAATGCCCGGTGGTTTGGGGGCGAAATGCTCCAAAGCACATGAAGCACTCATCAGAGTCATTTTGTGTTTGACATATCGTGAAAGATTAATGAGTTGCACTCACACAAAAACTGTAAACCAACGAATTAAAACTCCTGCAGATTTCTATCACTTACATGTACTACTCATTTTCCCTTTATTCTTTGTTTAAAAAAATCTAAAAAGCAATTTTTATTTTAGCAAAAGAGTCGATTCTGGTCTCTGAATTATAATGAAAAGTTCATTAAAAGAGAGATACAGATGTGCTAACCATACACCATGTTCTTTGGTGAGTAGCATAACTTCCCCCAGTCTGGCTAAGCCAGCCAACACTATATATAGGCTACTCACAGCCCTAACTAACGTTTATTTATGTTATCATTTCCAAAGACATGTGTTTGTTCTCATAAATGTTTCAGAGAAGAATGTAAAACAGGACTCTTCTGCAATCAGCTGAAGCCTACTTAACCTTCCCACACTTCCCCAGAAAGTTCAATTTTTCCCAACATCTTTCAATATAAGAATTTTTAGAATTTTCTCATACAAGATCTATCTACTTACTTTCCTTTTATTTATTCCCAAGGTCAAATTAAAAAAAAATCTTACCGTAGGGGTGCCTGAATGGCTCAGTCAGTCAAATGTCCCACTCCTGATATTGGCTAAGGTTACAACTCACAGTTCCTGAGTTCGAGGCCCAAGTCGGGCTCTACGGCAGCACAAAGCCTGCTTGGGATTCTCTCACCCTCCCTCTCTGCCCCCCTCCCACTCAACTGCGTGCTCTCTCTCTCAAAATAAAAAATAAACTTAAAAAAAAAAAATCTGACCTTAAATTTTGTTAGATCTTAAATGAAAGATTTTTTGGAAATATTTTAAATGATTTTATTTCATAAAACTCACTTTTTAAAATCAATTACATTTTCATATGCTTTACCTTGAGTTCCATTCAATCTTCTTTTCAAAGCTGAGACTATTAAAACCTGGAGAAACTTTTGCTGAAAACCAGTAACTTATAAAGTGGAAAAGAAGCTGAAAGGTGAAAAAGCTGGTAAAAACAGTGCTGAAGATCAGTTTGGTGTTGGTATCCATATTTCTTCAACCTGTTAAGAGAAATGATGGCTATAAATTGCTTTAAATTGCTCATAATAAATCTACATTAATTTTTAATTTTAAAAGAGTATGTGGTTATATTTTTAGTAATTTATTTTAATTTAGCACAAATCTAAGAATACAAAGAAACTAAAAGACTTTTAAGTCTTTACCAGCTATTTGTCATGTATCTTATATCTGTATTAAAATAAAAAAGGGGAAAAATCGGTTATCTTAAATATTTCACTCTTACAAATCTCAGGTGGCAAATTTAATAGCATGATATTCAAAATTATCTAAGTCTTAGTGTTTAACATTAACAGGAAATTTCAAGTACTATAACTGAAGGTATTCTTTTAGTAATATTAATTTTTAATTAAACTTAGGACAAATCACCTGATTTCTCTATGCCTCTATTTCCTCATCTATAAAATGAGTTCATTAGATAATTTCTAGGAAACAAGCCAAAAATCATAATAAAACTAAGATTATCTGCAACAGCAAAACAAAAAATAATTATGTTATAAAAACTAATTGTACAGTGAGACAAAAAACATTTAAACCAAAATTAAAATCTTAAGAAGAATAATACCATCTGGTTCTTTTCTACTTAAATTAGTATTTTACTTTTAAAAATAATTCTGCAATCACACACATCCTTGGACCAAAAATCCTCCATGACTTTTTATCTTTATAATAAAAGATTTTTATAAAAGCATTTCAGGTTTTAAGGGTAGAGTTAGCAGAAAGAATATGCATATATACACATTCAAAGTATGTTTCCTTTCTCATTGAACTGAACTTTATTTGTCTCCTAAAAATCTTAGGAACATTCAGACCAAAAGAAAGACACTAAAGCATTTACTCATATCTAGCAAATATAGCATTTCTAGAAATGGCTCCATCTTTGATAGAGCTGACCCTCAAATAAAAAGGAAATGAATCAATACATATTCCCAGCTGCCTAATGTGAAGAAATAAAGTCACCTCGTGGAGCCAATTCACTAGAGAAAAACCAAGTCATTGACTGCACTAGCAATAACCCCACTTCATTCCCTTCCAACCAGGACCTTGTAATAAGAATCAGGCTCCCACAGGGCCCCTTCTGACAGAACTCATGTGTCTGTAATGAGTTCTTTCCCCATTCTTTCTTTCTGGTGTGTGTGCTCAGTGAAAATATTGATAATACCATTCTTCTGCAGGAGGTTCCATTAACTTTATTGCTCATTTACTTTTTTTTTAATTCAACATGTGTTTTGGGGTATTAAATTTTTTAATTTGTGATCTTTTAGCCTATTAACCAAATAATACATAAAAGTAAGTTTTGTGCATAAATTAAACATCATTATAATTCACTAAGTGAGATGTAAAAGGCAAAATGGTTTTCTAAGATTAAAGCAAATGGGGGCCAGGTGGACAGATAAATGAAGAAAATGAAGCCACTAACCAGAAAAGAGTGGACAGTCTAATCTTAAATGTGAGGATGGTTTGCCCTGAAGGGTTCTTTCTACACATTTCCTACGAGTCCTGGAGGGTGCTGGATGTGAGCTACTCATTCACTTTTGTTAAAATTCAACGTATATAATGAGCATTTATTTCATTAATGTTTGCTAAAATGTGTATTACAAAACATAGTATTACACATTATCCATTTTATGAACTGTTGGTGTAATCAATACATTACAAAACAAAAGCACTCTAACAACTCACCATTAAGAAATTCTCCCATTCCTGGCACAAAAACAGACACATAGACCAATGGAATAGAATAGAAACCCCAGAACTAGACCCACAAACGTATAGCCAACTCATCTTTGACAAAGCAGGAAAGAACATCCAATGGAAAAAAGACAGCCTCTTTAACAAATGGTGCTGGGAGAACTGGACAGCAACATGCAGAAGGTTGAAACTAGACCACTTTCTCACACCATTCACAAAAATAAACTCAAAATGGATAAAGGACCTAAATGTGAGACAGGAAACCATCAAAACCTTAGAGGAGAAAGCAGGAAAAGACCTCTCTGACTTCAGCCGTAGCAATCTCTTACTCGACACATCCCCAAAGGCAAGGGAATTAAAAGCAAAAGGGAATTACTGGGACCTTATGAAGATAATAAGCTTCTGCACAGCAAAGGAAACAACCAACAAAACTAAAAGGCAACCAACGGAATGGGAAAAGATATTCGCAAATGACATATCGGACAAAGGGCTAGTATCCAAAATCTATAAAGAGCTCACCAAACTCCACACCCGAAAAACAAATAACCCAGTGAAGAAATGGGCAGAAAACATGAATAGACACTTCTCTAAAGAAGACATCCGGATGGCCAACAGGCACATGAAAAGATGTTCAGCGTCGCTCCTCATCAGGGAAATACAAATCAAAACCACACTCAGGTATCACCTCGCGCCAGTCAGAGTGGCCAAAATGAACAAATCAGGAGACTATAGATGCTGGAGAGGATGTGGAGAAACGGGAACCCTCTTGCACTGTTGGTGGGAATGCAAACTGGTGCAGCCGCTCTGGAAAGCAGTGTGGAGGTTCCTCAGAAAATTAAAAATAGACCTACCCTATGACCCAGCAATAGCACTGCTAGGAATTTATCCAAGGGATACAGGAGTACTGATGCATAGGGCCACTTGTACCCCAATGTTTATAGCAGCACTCTCAACAATAGCCAAATTATGGAAAGAGCCTAAATGTCCATCAACTGATGAATGGATAAAGAAATTGTGGTTTATATACACAATGGAATATTAGGTGGCAATGAGAAAAAATGAAATATGGCCTTTTGTAGCAACGTGGATGGAACTGGAAAGTGTGATGCTAAGTGAAATAAGCCATACAGAGAAAGACAGATACCATATGGTTTCACTCTTATGTGGATCCTGAGAAACTTAACAGGAACCCATGGGGGAGGGGAAGGGAAAAAAAAAAAAAGAGGTTAGAATGGGAGAGAGCCAAAGCATAAGAGACTGTTAAAAACTGAGAACAAACTGAGGGTTGATGGGGGGTGGGAGGGAGGAGAGGGTGGGTGATGGGTATTGAGGAGGGCACCTTTTGGGATGAGCACTGGGTGTTGTATGGAAACCAATTTGTCAATAAATTTCATTTAAAAAATAGACATAAAAAATTATTAGAATAAACTGGAACTATAGTGCTCAAAAAAAAAAAAAAAAAAGAAATTCCCCCATTCCTAAAACACCTAGTTTTTATTAAGTCTTTGTTATACTGGCTACTTTATATTTTTAACAGATTTCCTTTCACTTAACTGGGGTCTTTGAGGGACATGTTGAGAGTCTCCCTTCACAAAAACATTTCATTTAAAACTAAAGAGCTCCATATAGTCCAGTTGTGGCTTCTATTAAAGGCTCAACAGACAGAAGCTAATTAAATTGTTCTACTCTCAGCTTTGCTTCTTATTAAGCAGCTGCTTGCTTCATTAGTCATGCCAAATCAAGGACAAATCTTGTGATTTTTTTTTATAAATTTCCCCCAGAAAACCAAGGCTTCTGGTAGAAAGCAAGTACCTCTGTTCATTCACCAAATCAGGCAAGAGAAGGAGGAAAATGGACAAGGCCAAACAACACTAATTACTGACATAGATTAAGAACTTTTGAGAGTTTGGAGATTATTGAGTAGAAGAATACACAGTAAAAGGAGAAAAGTATTAGACCTGGTTCCTAAACCTCTACATGTGGCTAGGAGCTGGTAGAAAGTGGGGATTCTAGGCTAGGAAGGAACAGCCAGAACAGGAAGTGGGAAATATTTCTGTGGCAATTTACAAGGGGAGTGTCTAGACATGAACTTTACAATGTAATTAGCCCATCTTGATTCACACCAGAGAAACTCTTCCAGAGGCCTCCAGAATGCAATGATGTTTGAACATTTTCTCCCAAGACGGTTTCCGTAAGCTTCCATTCAAGCTGGTTTCTTAGAAGAAAAACATGAGAAGGTTTGAAGTACATCTCTTTGCCGTCAGCTTATACGAGCCCCCTCCAGCAGGACTCCCAGAGGCAGGGTCACCGGAAAAAGCGCAGCCAAACCGACTCAGCCCTCACTTCAGCCAACAGTTCATTAGACATCTGTCACATGCCCACCAGCCAACTCCTGTGCCAGGTCTCGAATACAAAAAGGGACACGCTTATAGGCCAGTAGGGAAGCAAAGAAACTGATCACTAGCACATAAAGTGCCAAGCTCAGGTGCTAAGGGAGTATTCCCCACTTTCCGTGAAATAAATACCCAACAGAGAGGACACGTAAACAGTGAGGAAATATTGGAAGGTATTTAGTGCAAACCAACAGGACATCTTCTCTTCTGTTAAAGTCCCAACAAGACTCTTTAAGGCTGAAGTGCAAGACTCAGTTCCGCCAGCTGAATCTAGAACTACCGACCTGGAAACACAATGATTACTCTCACTTCCCATGTTCCTTATTCTCTTGTAATACAAGGGCTTCCCTAGGAAGTATGCCACTTCCAGACACATGCAGAACTGCACTCCTTCCCATTCTGACACAGCATGAACCACTGCGATAGTGATCAGCAGTAAAAATGTTAAAGAGGAAAAGGTCTTGTGTGGTTGTCTTTAAGGGCAGCAAGGAAGGGGGAAGCTGGGAAGAATGCTTCCTTGTGTTTAGCATTCCTTTTCCCGTCCTTCCTAAGTTCCCTTTCCTATTTGCCACATTGATTCCAAACACTCACTGGACTTAAATCTTCAGTTCTCTCTCTCTTATAATAGATATGGTTCCTTCGCATTTCACCAAAAAGTGGAGGCTGTCAAGCATGAACTCCCTCAAGTGTTGAAATGTCTACCTCCCCTGCCCCAACCCAGAACTTCTTCTTTGCACTCTATAGGCTCTGCCTGGGTATATGACCCAAATCTTTAACGTAGCTTCTGTTGTGTGCAACCAAACCTCACCATCCCCCAGCATACTAGTCCTGGATGATCACCTTCCCTCTGGATGGCTCCTTAGGGGCATCTTGGAGGCCCCATGGGCTCTACATGACTCAAGCTGAACTTAATCCCAAACCAGTACTTCTCCCAGAGTACCACAGCTCAGAGAATGGTGCTATCCACCACACTTTCCCATCTTCCAATCTAGAATAGCTCAGTCACTCTGGTCCCCTTCCTATCCCTTATTCCCACAATTAACTGACTGTCAAATCCTGGCAGAATGAAGAATACCAAATGAAGGATAACTTGATTCCAGGAGAGTTCTGAAAGTTCCTCTTGAAAGCTTTATGAATAATATGAAGAAATGTGGCTGGAAAACAAAATTAGGTAAATCCAGAGGTAGCTGAAAAAGTAGAAGCAGCCTGCGGATCAATGAGCTAAAATAAACTTGAGAAATACATTCTAATATCCTATAAGGTTCTCTCTTTTTGGTTTGTATTAGTAACATTTTTACAAATATTTATATGATACTCAACCTGCACATAATGCAGAGCTGGGAAGGATAGCTAATGTAATGGGTTAACAGAATCAGGTTCCTAAATTCTCTTCATAAGCGGAAATAGTGAGTCCCAATCAAAAAGAAAAAGTATAACAGGAATAAATTGTCCAACGGCAATGCCTAAGTATAGGACTTAACATATTGGCTACATCTCTCTCTCTCTCTCTCTCTCTCTCTCTCTCTGACACACACACACACACACACACACACACACACACACACACAGTGGAAGCCTCAGCAGTTGAAGATACACAAACCTATGAGAGATGATAATGTAATGAAGATACTAATAACAAAAAACAAACTTCAGGCTCAGGTAGTTAGCATAAAAATGTACCTTTGGATCAAGACACTTACCAGTCCCACTTTACTCTGAATTAATCACAAACCATTGGGAACAAGATTACTTAGAAAGGACTCAAGAGCATCCTTCAAACATCTTCATTGTCGTGTAAAAAAGTAAAAGATGGAACTTATTCTGCATTACTCAAAAAGGCACAAATGGGCAAAAATTACAGGGAGAGGAGAGTTCAGCTTAATTCAAGGAAGAACCTTCTAACAATTTAGAGGTGCCTGGGCATCCATCACGGAAGAGATAAAAGGACATGGGGTGGGGGTGGGGGGAGAGATGTTGAGCCCAAGTCTAGTCTTCAGAGAGCTCTCAAAGATTCTGGGATTCTAGGACTGAACTGAACTTTGGTATCTAAAAAGACAATTTTGCATTAAATACTACATAAGCTTCTAACAGTCCATCATTTAGATTTTTAAAAATCACAACTACATCTGTAGGAAAACATTAAGTACACGTAACATGATGGGACAAACACAGGCTCAGTCGTGGTTTTGGGATTGAACCTTATTCCACTGCTTGCTGTGTGACCCGGGACAGATTTCTAAATTTGCCTTATCTGGCCCTCAGTTTCCTGCACAATGGAGGTAACAGCAGTCCTAACCTGGTACAGCTGTCCTAAGGCACAAACCACATGTGTGCTAAATACTTAGAACAGTACTCAGCATATAGCAGACACGAAGTTTCTGCTTCCACCGTCATCCATCCCCGGCAGCAAGATGGCATGCAGTTTCTGGGTCTGTTACCACTCCAGCCAAGGGTAACAAGACCAGTGTCTGGCCACTAGCCCTAGGCCCCTAACTCATCCCTGTTTACATCAGTCAACACACACCCATGCAGGCAGACCCCACTGCAGAAATCTATCCTCTACCTCTGTCATGCTCCAAAGTTCCTTCCCGGCAGCCACCTGACCCAGTCCCTCTCTCCCTCCACCTCTCCAACCTGTCCACTAAACCCCCTGGGGCTGCTGCTCCCCACACATATCCCCTGCCTCTCCTCCACATGCTCCGAAGACACTCCTCCTCCCCAGCAGCCCCTCTCAGGGAGCGGATGCCTTAGTCTCCCACACTTCAGAGTCAGGAGGCCAGCCTATATACTCTTTGCTCCTTGTGGTCTCCTTCAGGCCCTACTCCTCCATCCCCCTGCTCCCTGGAAACACCCAGAGTGTTTTGGTCCTACTATTCAGTAATGCCTCCTCTCCCCCTCCTCAGTGTTATATTCTGACCTCCTGAACATTTCCTTCCATTCGGGGACTTTGGTCTCAGTTCACTGATCTCCTCCAGCCCTGATATCAATCTGAGTGACTTCTTACTATGTAGGAGGCCAAGATTTCCTTAACAACTCAGTCCTTCTTTATCAGAAATGGCACCTCTTCCATGCCACCTCAACCAATCAGGGACCTTTATTGTCCCTTACTCATTGTTTATCTGCCTCAGAAACAGCATTTCAAGTATTCCCCTGTTGACTTTTCCTTCAGGTGTGCTCAGTATTACAACATTCTCAAGACTACTTGACCTCTTTGCTTGTTCCTAATGCATTAGTCCTTTCCTCTGTTTTATTTCCCTCTTTCATCAGCTTAGATCCTAGAGACCATCATTTCAGTAATACTCTTACTAACACCCCACATTCCCTTTCCACTGCCAAGAGCTGGCAAAACTCCAACCCCAGAGCTGCTCAACTATTTACTCAGTGATGAGTCCTAAACAATCAGAGCGCTGTTGGGAAATGTCACATACCCGCAGAGATTGAGGCTGGTGAGTGAGGAATGACAGTGGGATCAAACAACCCTCAAGGCTGCACAGTGCTCCCACGCACTGCCTAGGCCAACCAATCCTTTCCCACTCCACAAATGATTTTCTAAATCATCTCTACTTTTCAAACCTCTAACCATCCACCCCCATTCTTAACAGATAACCCCCATCTGACTTCACACACACACACACACACACACACACACACACACACAGAAGCCAACATATGAAAACACTACCTGCACACAAACTACCTGCACCTTCACCCATCTGTCCTTCCACCTCAAGGCAAGCTCTCTAACCCGTGCACTTTGAATCCATCCTTTCTGGCTGCCTTGGGAGTCTTCTGCTCCCCATTACCCTTTATTCTCTGCAACTTGATCTTTCTATTGGCTACTCCCGAGTTAACTCTCAAACTTCTTCAGCTCTCAGGTCAACCCTCACTTCCTCAGAGAAGCCTTCTCCAAGCTCCAGCACCAGATCAGCCCCCCTCCCCTCATCTGCTCTCAGAGTGCCAAGTCCCTCACCTTTACAGCTGCAATTTATTTTTAAAAATTTGTTTTTAACTTGAGTATAGTTGACACACAATGTTATATTAGTTTATGTGCACAACATAGCAATTCAACAATTCTGTATGTTACAGCAGGCTCACCACAGGCATAGCTACCATCTGTCACCATAGGACATTACTGCAGTACCACTGACTATATTCCCTACACCGTGCCCTCCATCCCTGTGACTTATTCCTTAACTGGAAACTTGTGTCTCCCTCTCCCCTTTCCCCATTTTGCCTACTCCCCACCACCCTCCCCTCTAGCAACCATCAGTTTGGTCTCTGTATTTATAGATCTGATTCTATTTGTTTGCTTGTATATTAATCTGGTTTTTTTTAGGTTCCGCATGAGTGAGATCATATGGTATTTGTCTCTGTCAGATGTAGCTGCAATTTCAATGAATGTCTCCTTCCCCCAGAGAAATGTGAGCCCCATAAAGGTGGGAAACATGAACATTTTCTCCCTCACCACTGCATCCCTATGCCTAGCGCAGGCCTGCCATATAGCATGTGCTCAATAAATGTCTATTAAATAAAATGACAATAACAGATACTCATATTCTTATATGTGCTTTTCATTCTGCTAGTATCTCATCAGCAACAGGTCCCTCATTTTACAGTGTAGTCAGAACATTGGGAAAACCTGAGAACATATTTCCTTCAAAAGGAAAATCACTTCAAATGTCCAAGAGCAAAAAGTACCCATCAATATTTTTAAAGTGACCTAATACTGAATAAGTGCTTCCGTCCATTTGTACAGCTGTAACAAAATACCACAGACTGGGTGGCTTATAAACAACAGAAATTTATTACTGCCTATAGTTCTGGAGGCTGGAAGTTTGAGATCAGGGTACCAGTATGGTTTGGTGAGGGCCCTCCTCCAGGTCACAGGCTTCACCTGGCAGAAGGGGCAAGGTGGCTCAAGTGGGGTCTCTTACAAGAGGACTGATCCCATTCATGAGGGCTCCACCCTCATGACCTAATCACTTCCCTAAGACCCTGCTGGCTCATACTACCACCTCCTGGGGGTAGGATTTCAACATATGAATTTGCAGGGTGGGGAGGGGAAAACAAACATTTAGGTCATAGCAGTAGCATATATAGTTTGTCTACCCCAAATTCCTTACAACAAATAGTATGTGTTCAAAGGTTTCATAATAATTATCATCTGCACTGTATTTTCATACTCTTACCAACTACAGAAGTACTTACTGATTTATCTACCATGTCAGTAAGCCTAACATGTGAAAGTGTTTTAAAAGTGTCTACTTGCAAACTATAAGCCATTTATTTATTTATTTATTTATTTATTTATTTATTTATTTTTCAACGTTTATTTATTTTTGGGACAGAGAGAGACAGAGCATGAACGGGGGAGGGGCAGAGAGAGAGGGAGACACAGAATCAGAAACAGGCTCCAGGCTCTGAGCCATCAGCCCAGAGCCCGACGCGGGGCTCGAACTCACGGACCGCGAGATCGTGACCTGGCTGAAGTCGGACGCTCAACCGACTACGCCACCCAGGCACCCCACTATAAGCCATTTTTAAATGAACGCATGACTGCAGAAGATGAGACATTTACCAAACCAAACAAAAACTCTTTCAAAAAAGCCATACCAGCACCTCACCTATTCATTCTGGTTTCTGTTTGCATTTACATTTGGGGAAATGCTTATCTAAGTGCTTGTGAAATGTTAGTAATTAACGGAGACAATAACATCCTCCCCTTAGTAAAAAATAACTAGCACACTACCCACTTTTGTCTTTTTATTCTTGTAAAAACCATTAAACATCTAATCAAATATGTACAAAGCTCTCAACTAACTACAGTTATACTTTTTGTTTTTTATTGTCATTACTGTTATTTTCATTCTACATCAAAAGCTATATGAAAAAAAGTTAGGAAAACTATGTGCAGAAACATTCCACCTCCTTTCATTTCCTGAGTATCAAGTGCCATCAGCATTAGTGTGAAGGTCTACCAGAAGGCAGCTACATAAGAAATCAACCTAACTTCCATAAATCCTCCAATATTCATGGTACTGCTTTTTAAACAGAAGCAATGGGAAGAAAATGAAGACTAAACCAGGAAGGAGTAAGGAACCCTATATTAAAATGATTAAATTACACTCCCTTTCTCAGATATATGTTACTTAAGATTTAACAAGGAACTGCTCATGAGGATAAGAAAAGAATTCTCTATGGCTCTTCCCTGTCACTTAAGATACTAAACTTTGAATAAGGGTATCCTTTATATTTTTCCCATTCCTTCAATCCTTTTTCTTCCAAGAGCATATAACAGAATTCAAATCAAAGAGAAATCGTTCAATTCTCCATGTTACACACCCTGGCAATGGACACCTCCCTGAAATTTTTTTTGGTTTGTTTATAGATTGTCTTAATAACAAAATTTTAAATATTTAAGGTTAAATATTCATACTTTTCTACCTGACCTTTATTTTTCCCACCGTCCTATGTAACAATTACAATCACAGGATGTACAAGCAGGAGGGAGGCTAAAATTCTGTTCCCCAAACTGGCTCTGTAAAAGACCCCCACACTCAGGGGCTGTGGGGTGGCCCCATCTTGCAACAACTTGGAGAACTGTTGTAATAGCTAATTCATATTTCTACAAATCACTTTAGTCCAAGATTTCCCTTTTGTCTCCTTATGCTAGTGCCTTCTAGATCTTTCTCTGACCCTTCTCATTGTTTTTCAAAATTTCATATCCCAGAGCTTCTCCCTGCCCCTCTCACATGTGCTCATACAGTACTTTCTCTGTATGTATTCTTATGCAGACCAGTCAAGAAGATTCTGTAGTCTTCTTTTTAAAGTTTGGTTGTTGTTGGGGGGTTGGGAGGTTGATATTTTTCCACTCAGCCCAGAGTCCCCACCACGGCATTCTGGCACAGCAAGGACGGGTGGGTATCTCCTCCTTAACCCCTCCCTGAGAATTCCTGCTCTTTCAAGAAATAATTTCTCTCCTCTGTTTCCCACAGCACTTGATTAGGTCTCCCTTCTATTACAGGTTTTGTTTGTTTGTTTTGTTTTGTTTAAGAAGGCTTCATGCCCAGCGCAGAGCCCAATGTGAGGCTTGAACTCACAGCCCTGAGATCAAGACCTAAACTGAGATCAAGAGTCAGAAGCTTAGGGGCACCTGGGTGGCTCAGTCGGTTGGGCAACTGACTTTCGCTCAGGTTGTGATCTCACAGTTCGTGAGTTTGAGCCCCATGTCAGGGTCTGTGCTGACAGCTCAGAGCCTGGAGTCTGCTTCAGATTCTGTGCCTCCCTCTCTCTCTGCCCCAACCCACTCACATTCTGTCTCTGTCTCTCTCAAAAATAAATAAGCATTAAAAAAAAAAAAAAAAAAAAAAGAAGAGTCAGAAGCTTAACCGACTGGACAATCCAGGTGCCCCTATTACAGGTATTTTCGATTAGGATTTTAATAAAACATTTATTCTTATTTTCCTAACTTATGCTCATTTATACTTTTTACATATTCTGGCTACTAACTTAAAAATAAATAAAATGAAATCTAATATAGTTAATCTATGTTGTGTCAACTTTTTAAGTTTTTTGTCTTATTTACATTTTTTTATTTCATTTTACACCTACTCTCTGATATGGGATTTGTTTTTTAATGCCTAACAAGAAGTATAAGGGAGTGACAATTGAAAAAAGGCCACCTTCCCCAGCTTTCCCTTCTACTCTGCTGGTTCCCAGCCCCCAATCCACCATAGAATTCTCCCCTTAGAAATTCAGTTCACTTTCTAGGGCCTTAAGCCTGAGAGCACAGATGGCACATTTTATTTACTTGGTAAATGTTTCCTAGCATCTCAACCCACTTAAAAGTTTATTGTAAAGAAGTTTTTGTTTTTCAAACCTAAGAGCTCCAATGGTAGCCATTAGCTTTTGGTTAAACCAGAATGCCTTAAACCAAGAGACAACAGTAATTGGAAGATCACACAAATACAGTATTTGGCACAAATAATAAGGGGTTGAAAATGTGTACAATTGGAGGTGTCACCTTTAAGGAAATCAACATTTCAAATACAACAAACACACTCTCCTACTCTTAGAAGAGGTTAGCGTGTGAGGAGCCCTACAGCTGAAGCAGGTGGTGTCATATCACCTGGGGGACTCAGGAAGAGGAATGAGGTTCTGCAGCCAACCTCTACCCAACTTTGGATGTCCTGATTTCCCTGCAATTCCCTTTCTGGAAGGGAGCCTCTTGGCTTGGGATATCTCTTGGGTTCCTGCCAACACTGTGAAATCAAGGAAAAGCTGGACAGAGCACGATTTTTCAAAATATGTTTTGTTCCTTTTCTAAAGGAATCACTGCCAAGCAAGCTGGGAAATCAGAACCTAGGAGAGAGGGAGGTCCGTCCCACCTTCAAATTGTTGATCCAATTCCCCCTGAGAGAGTCTCTGGGATGCAGGGAAGTGGCTGAGGTAGAACAAAGCCTGCCTGCCTTCTATGTTTCTCTCTGTTTGCCTGCTCTATACAGGAATCAGAGACAATATTAACTGCGTTAGAGGAGCTGAAGAACAATTGAGCAAATCTCCCACCTGTTGAGTCTTAAAATGCATTTCATTCAACTAGAGAGAGACCTAGAATCAAATCCTAGTCCCAGGATTTATCAAGTTGCCATGGGCAAGAAGAATATGACCTTTCTAACTTGCAAGTCCGATGAAAGGGAGTAAGAACGCCTACAGTGCAGGAGGGTTGTCTGGCTTACGTGAGATGAAATCAATGCACCAGGCACAGTGCTCGACACACGTAGATACTTGTGATAATTCCTCAGTAGTGTGACATTGCCACCCCTGTCACCCAGAAGTAAGAGTTTATGTCTCTGCCCCCATGAATCTGGGCTGACCTTGCCATCTGCTGACACGCAATCGGTAGGAGAGAGGCTGTGAGGTTTCTGAAGCATAGGTAGGCCTCAAAAGACCTTGCAGCATCTGCCTTTTGCTCTCTTGAGCACTGCTCTAAACCTGCCATGTGAAGAAACCGGTCTAGTCTATTGGAGCATGAGACCACCTGGAGAACCCAGACGCCCAGCTGATAGACAACACTCAGTACGGGCTCCCAGCCTCACTAGCAAGCCTGTTTCCATCTTCCAGCCCAACGGACCCTCCAGCTGAATACTGCCATACGAATGAGCCTAGAAGCGTCAGGGTAACTGCCTGGCCACCCACAGAGTCACAACAAATAAGAAATCATTGTTGTAAACCACTAGGTTCCGGGGTGGTTATTCAGGAATACATCAAAACACCACTCAATAAAGGATAGCACTTATTATCACCACCTTTTCCTAACCAAGAAATGTTACACCCATCTCTCAAATGATAGATATTTGGTATCTGAAGCTGTGTCATCGTTTCCCTCTCCTTTTTCACCTTTGGCTTAGGAGCCCGGCAGCTTACCTTCACCTCTAATCTGATTGGGCGGTGTAGTGGCTTAAATGAGAAGACAGCCAAGGAGTTTCTAAATTTTCTAGGTGAATTTTCATGCTGGTCCCTAAGGGCCACTTAACACCCTTACTAAGGTACTTTGAGAGCGGTTTCTCTTCTGACCTCTTCCCATAGATTGCCTTTGCCAAATGCACTGTTTCCCAATACATGTGGCACTTAGCAGCCTGATTCAGTATCTGGTTTGACACTTAATCAGGCAGCCAAAAAAATCTGAACACACAGACACGTTTCTCTGAAACACTTCACAAGCTAAGAGGTGATGTGCAAATCAGTCACACGTTGCTCTGGGTGACCTCAAGGTTAACACTGACAAACATACAAACCTCACGTTTAACTTTAGGGTAAGTCCTGTTAAAGTACCTCAGCTTGACCGACAGACTTGGTAACAAAGAACTGTCCTGGGACGATGTTCTGAGGCAAGACTTAAGTGGATGTGGTCATGGAAACGCAGACCCAGGTGGCTCATGAGAGTGGAACTTTCCCAGCTTCACAAAACAGGGTCACACTGCCCCAATCTGTAGACCTCTGAGTCTTGCTAATACTCTCCCATGCTACCACCTAGTAATAACTGAAAGCTTGGAGATGCTCTCAAGATTTCTTGGAATGATGGCTCTGGGCCTTCTCACTTGCAGAGCTCCTCAGTGTCAACACATACCATCCTTCCTGCATGGACCAACTGCAGACTTGGGCATGTGTGTTTTTAAGAGGAAAATATCTTGTTCATTGTTACAGTCCCAATACATTAATGCCATTTAAACATAATCCTCACTTCTGGGAGGTGGGTGAGGGGCAGGGGTTAAATAGGTGATGGGGATAGAGAAGTGCGCTTGTCTTGATGAGCACTGGGTGATGTACAGAAGCGCTGAATCAGTAAATTGCACACCTGAAACTAACATTATACTGTATGTCAACTGGAATTTAAATAGAAACTATAACAATGGGGGCGCCTGGGTGGCTCAGTCAGTTGGGCATCCGACTTCGTTTCAGGTCCTGATCTCATGGTTTGTGAGTTCGAGCCCCATGTCGGGCTCTGTGCTGACAGCTCAAAGCCTGGAGCCTCCTGCTTCGGATTCTCTGTCTCCCCCTCTCCCTGCCCCTCCCCCACTTATGCCCTGTCTCTATCTCTCAATAATGAATAAACTTTAAAAAAAAATTAAAAAAAAAACCATAACAATAAATATCCTCACTTCTTGCTTTGTAAGTTGCAAGGCTAGTAATCTTAGGGAAGTGGGTTCTACTCACAGAAATTCCACTAAGATTATATATCCTGTTCTACCTTGTAGAAAACAAGGTCTAAGAATAATACCAGATTGCTACTTTCATTGGTACTCCTAAAGCTCTCTCTGGATTAAACCCATGAACTTACCCCTCACCCTAATGACTCTTACTGAGGAGGGCCAAGGTATGTTACCCCTTGCTAGCAAGGAGGAACAGGACATGAAATGGCATCTTGAAGCAAGGTCACTAGGTTTTGTACAACATTGGGGACATCGTTGAGAATGCTGGCCATTGCATATGCAGTGTTTTCTTGCTGAAAATCCAAAGAAGTTTCTCTCACCTCCCAGAATCAGGAATAGATGGATTTCTCCAATTTGGTTTCTCTTCTGGACACCTTAAACCTTGCTGTGGGCTGTTTGTCTCTTCTTCTAGGCTGCTGCAAAGCCTACAGCCAGAACTTGAAGGTACCCTTACAACCTCACTCATAACTCCATCTTATTTTCTTTTGGCTTATTTTTCTTTCTCATCCTAAATCTACTGTATCTTGTCATATTGTATGGATCTTTGTAAGCCATCCCAGATCACTTTTGGAACAAGGTAGGGTATAAATAAAACTAAAGGCATTATGGGGTGCCTGGGTGGCTCAGTCAGTTAAGCGTCCAACATTGGCTCAGGTCATGATCTCGCAGTTTGTGAGTTCGAGCCCCGCGTCGGGCTCTGTGCTGACAACTCAGAGCCTAGAGCCTGCTTCGGATTCTGTGTCTCCTTCTCTCTCTCTCTCTGCCCCTCCCCCACTTGTGCTCTCTATCAAAAATAAATAAAATGTAAAAAATAATTTAAAAAAAAACTAAAGGAATTATAACCAGTGTTTATGCCTAGCCCCCCCCCTACTTCAGATGGGGAGCTCCTGGAAGCAAGGGCTGTGCATTGCCCCACTATGTGTCTAGCACTCTACTTTTACAGCTGAATATTTGGGGAACTAAATGGTAGAATATGTAAATTTTGATAGCACTGTGTTAACTAGATTATAAAATGAGCAGTATACTGATGATTTCATCTTTTATCATCAAAACAAATGCACAGATGTGTGAAAGGATGCATGTCTAAGGGTGTTTAATACAGCATTCGAAGAAACCCTAAGGTCCAATGATGGGGAAATGATTATACTGGCACAGCCACACCATCACAGCTTACACAGACATTCAAATGCACAAGATGATACAGAAGGGCATTCACCATTCACTATGGAGTGGCGGGGGGGGGGGGGGGGACAAAAGCAGGCTGTGAAATAATACATATTTCATAAATACCTAACTGGATTATTTCGGCATTTGTAGAGAAGAAGGGCTGTGCCCCCAAATTGCTACCTGGCTGTGTTTGGGAGTCAAACCAGAGGAGACAGCAGGTGGAGAAAGGGGAAAGTGTAAACTGTCATTCTCTTCAGTGTTGGCTGTTTTAATGGTTTTTCTTTTTCTTTCTTTTTTAAATGAGCAAGTTTCGCTTTTGTCATTTAAAAATAAAGAACACTGCAGAAAACATGTAGCGACTTGAGGGTTTTTTTAATTTTTTTTTTTAACGTTTATTTATTTTTGAGACAGAGAGAGACAGAGCATGAACGGGGGAGGGTCAGAGAGAGGGAGACACAGAATCTGAAACAGGCTCCAGGCTCTGAGCTGTCAGCACGGAGACCGACGCGGGGCTTGAACTCACGAACCGTGAGATCATGACCTGAGTTGAAGTCGGCCACTTAACCGACTGAGCCACCCAGGCGCCCCATGACCTTAGGTTTTAAAGCATTTGCCAATCCTCAAGATGCCTAACGTCTCGAGGTTTTGGTTAGGAGATCCTAAGCTGGGATACTCCCAACCAGCTGCCCTTCAGTCCAGGCAGCCAGGCCTCCCAGGTGGGCAACTTGGTTCCCCCCCCTTATAGCCTTTATCCTACCCTGGGTTCCTCCACTAAGCAGGTAGGAAATTGGACTGTTTCCTGACATTCACACACGGTTTTAAAATTTGAAAAGGCAACGAATCTTTCTCAATTAGCATACAGCCGAAGTCTTTACAAATCCTTAAAATAGCAGGTAATAAATTAGAAAACATTTAAATTCTTTAACTGTCTCAATGTTTTTGCACGTATTAGAGCAAAACATGTTAATTGAGCAAGACCAGTTTGGGGAATTGTGTCCCTAAAATGTTAACACTTTGTAAAGGAGGATGGGGGGTTAATTGTTCTAAATTTTTCCCTGAATGAAAATTCCTTCTTCCCCATCGCACCAAATAAATATATACCAAATAGAAGTTTTCTCTGTCTTCAAAATGTAATTTTGAAAGGTATTTTTAAGCCTATTTGGAGAAGGTAATTAAATTAACTTGACCAAGATAGATTCTCCATGTCCCCAAAATGTAAAAATTAAATCAAAACCAATGTATTAACCCATCAATGTACAGTTATTTCTAGGGTGGCCATGACGGGATATGGTGGTGACCAACACAACACAGGCCAGAATCCAACCACAGGACTCTATGCAAATAGTCAGGTGGACACCGCTAAGTCCAGAGCTCAGAGGTAACAGTGGAGAAAGCATTAGATATATATACCAGACAGCTGAGGAGAAGTAAAGCCACACACTGAAAACATATCAACTGAGGTAAGAAAATCAAACAAAGCAAGGATGAGTCAAAGGGAGTCTCCACCTAGGTCAGAGTATGGATGATGAAAACAAGCAAATAAGGAGGCAACCAGAGTGAACCCTGACCCCCGTGCGCGTTTTCTTCTGTGCTCTGTTGTGCTTGCCCACTGGTGATGGTGTCAGGTGGGGAAGGCAGGTGGTAATTGTTATGAAAAGGCGATCAAAGGCGTGCAGATACACTGCCCATCATTAACTCCAGGCCACAAATCCTGGAAATTAGCTCAAGGATGCTGCATGCTGCCTCACCTATTTCTCCAAGAAGCTTTTTTTGGCAATCCCAAAGCCTATGGATGATGATTCCAGTTTGATTGTAGATCTTGAACTAGAGGTCTAAGGAAGCTTTGATAACCTAACCCTTTTACACAAGGTAATGAGAGTACTTTTCCATTTCTCTGGGAGGCAAGCAGCTAATTTCCTAATGAGTTTGATCAGCACATGGAGTTTTGAAACAACACACTGCACTGACTTCTTCTGTAAGAACTTTTCAAAGCTGTGAGGAAAGTTATGAGCCTACACTTCGCACTATGAGCCCCTCTGCTCCCTATCCAGCTGATGAAAGTGGACGTGGCCTAAACCCACCAGCCAATTTGTTTTGGATCCATTTGTCCTCTTCACCTACAGAGAAAAATCTGCTCTAAAGACACTGTTTTCAAATTCAAGTTTACTCCTTCCACGCTACCTTTTCCCTCAAAACCATTTTGCTTTGAAGTGGATACAATTGATAGGAAGTCCCCTTTGGCACCTGTCCATCCAGGTGCGTTCACTAATGTGAGTCCTGCATGAATGAGCATACCAGATGGGCTCCCACACTCCCACCTGTCCCATGTGGACCAACAGGGGTCCAGATTTCCCGATCAACTCTGTGCTCCCCTCCACCTCCTCCAGCATCTCCAACCCAAATGCAACCTGTTTATCCATCCATTAGGCAAATGGTTTCCTGACAATGGACTCTGATCCACTAATAGATGATGACTTTTTCAGAACACTGAATAGGAACAGAAGCATAGAAACAGAAACCAGAATGCGGTACACAAGAGAGTACATATTGTTTCATGAAACTGGTTTCAGACTCACACATACTTACTTCTGTCCTGGGTCGCAGTGCAAAACCCATTCTGTACTGTGTTGTAATCCAAAAACATTTGAAACACTGCTATAGACAAGCCTTTGTCCCTCTAGTCAGACTCCCCCCCCCCCCCCACCCCTTGCTATCCGTCTCACTGCTCAGCAACTCTCTTCCTCATGCTGGCTCAAGCTCTGAACTGACTTCCAGCTGTCTTCTTTACCCGCTGTTTTCACAAACCTTGGTCTTTTACAATGATTCACAAGCTCCTTCTCATGTAGCCACAGGATTGCCTTCTCCTTGAACAGACCAATGTTCTGAGAAAAAAACAAAAAATCCTTTGCTATTCCTGCCTTCTTTTCAGGTCTGGGATCTGCTTGCAGAACATCCAACTGTCTCCCTATGAATAACAAACCTCAGAGCAGTAGGACTCCATTTCTTTGTGTGCTACCTTTCATCTCCAACAAGAAAAAACCACCACCAAAGTCACTCTCACAATACCTCAGATTTTCTTACAAAATGAACCTTGCTTTCCTGATGTAATGCATTCTCTGGTGTCATACGTTCAGTGCCTGATAGCAATGGCAGGTGAATATAGCTCATCTCGAGTGGTGAGTTAAAGTCTGGTTCCCATCCTTGAGAACAGATGGTTACTCCACCTCCATATTGCTATCTTCTTCCACTCACAAGACAAATGGAAGGAGGGAGAGCACAGCAAGGTGGCTCCACGCGTGTGGTGGCATCCTTTCCTCTCTCAAGGACGAGAGCACAAGCTGTCCGGCACAGTTCCACCACCCCCTCCTGCCCTCCCTTGTACAACCGCCCACAATTCTCGCCCAGACAATTAATTCATTATCTTCCTCCACAGAAAAAACTAGTTTGCTGTATCTTCCTGTACACTGTTCAGTTTACTTTTTTCTGCCAAAATGACTACCCTACTTTTTAACCTTCCAAGAGATATCAAAGCTAAAAGGAGCCTTAATGTGTAGGATATGGGACACTGATCTGAGAAGAAGGGGGTGGGGAGACATGGAGGTCTGAAGTTTTCTGCTCAGTTTCTTCTCAGACTTGGAAGGCCAGCTTGGAGGGAGAAACATAAGAGCTGGGTGGGCCTCTTTTAGAGCACCAGGGGAGGGGAGGGCTGCACTAGACTCAGAATGGCAAGAAACACTCTCTGAGGGTAAGGGAGAGAAGGAGAGGTCACACCTAGGGCACATTCTAGAATTTGCCTGGAAGCTCCACTGCTCCCTTTCTGTAGCCCGACTCCTTTCCCACTTCCCAGTCGGGATTCCAGGGCCCCTTCACTACCTCTCTGGTTGCTGGGATGGCCCTCCATCCCCTCCCAAGTCGCCACTTCCTCCTCCCAACTCCGTTGCTGGGAATGCTCTCAACCAGTGTAGCTCGGAGTTACGTTTCTGATAGCTCCCTGCTCCCAAGGCCTCCGTCTCCCTTGGTAATCAAATCAACCTCTCTCCATGGAGGTTTCAAAAAGCAAGGAAAAGATAAGCCAACTCTTGCACCATACCCCCAGGGTCTTTGAGAAGACCCAGCTTCTTTGGGTTACCTTCAGCTTCTTGACCTTCAGCTTCCTAGGCACCTCCAAGTGTACACAGCTTTAGCGGCAAAGAGCCTTTATTCTTTCCAACAAGGTCAAGAAGGCTTAGACTGAAATGCGTAGGCATAGAAAGCTCATAGTGTAAACAATTATGACCGCTGAGCGGCTGGATGCCAGGTGCCCAGCTCCAGCAGGTAAAACTCATAGGAGATCACACAGCAAGGATCCCAACGCTGGAGGGAGGTATTGCAGCAAAAGGAATTGCAGGGGCAGGAAGAAAAGAAGCACTCTCCAAATACATTCTCCGGATCATCTGATGATGGCACAGGAGCAGGGAGGTGGTAAGTCATCCGAAGTCCACCGCTCCCCACGCCATTCTTTCCAATTTTCTAGCACGGCAGGGGGCCACGTGTCTAATTCAGTTTCATCCCTCCAATTTAAGGAAAAGATTAACACGGGGAAAAAAATCTCTACTTCACACGTAAAAGGAAACTGGGATTCTGTCATGTTACCTTCACTGGCTCCACAAAGACGAAGCTGCATTCTAGCCTATACCATGTGCCCAGACGGCAGTATCTTTCTTAACACACACACAATCCAAGATCCATTTGTCTCAACTCCGCTTACGACTGAGCGAAAATTTCACCAAAATGACGGTTTCTTCCTGCTTCACATGTCAACTCCTAACATCCACACAAACTCTTCCATCTTGTCCCCAAACTGGTATCAGATTCATTTCAACCTGGTCACAGATCACTCTTTAAGAACAATTTTATAATTTCACATTAAAATGTGAGCTAAACTAACACTCAGATGTGTACTTCAAAAAAAAAAAAAAAAAAAAGAATACTGGCTAGCAACAGTGAGCCTTTCTTTAATGAACTTTGACAACTCAAAGTACTTTCACAGAGGGTTTCCCACCCTCTTGGGCTGTAGGAAAATGCTAGCATTAGGGATCCCATTTCAAGGCTGGGTAAACCGAGGTTCTCAGTTCAATAAACTTGAGGGGGTTACAATGGTAGAGCTGTAAACAGAACCCAGCCCCTTTCCCACTAGACCCTACTGCATGAGGTGGCTAAAAATGGGACCCACTTGAGAACTACAAGGGTGAATAAAAGCTTGTTTTATTTAGTAGAGGGGAGGTGGGAGAGGGGGAGACTTACCCACTTGATGCACCAGACTATGTACCGGCCTCTAACAAGAAAGCTTTCCCTGGCTGCCCCACGCACCCATCCCTTTGAGCTGAGACCGGAGAGGCACCGCCGGGCAGACCCCGCAGCACGAATCGCGCACACCGGGGGCGGGGGCGGGACGCTGAGCTCCCGGGCGGCGCGGGGCCGCGGGCCCCGGGACACGCGCCAGCGCCCCGAGCGGCGCCCGAGCCCGCGGGGCCGGGAAGATGCTGCGCGGCCGCACACACCTGCTGCAGCCCGCCCGGGCGCCCCTGGCCGCCTCCCGCGCTCGGGACGCCCACCCAGCTCCGGGCGCCGGAGCCCGCGGCCGCGCTAGGCCGGGGGCGGGAAGCCGCGGCGCCCCTGCCCGGGGACTGCGCTCGGCGGCGCGGGGGAGCCGCGGGGCAAAGCGAGCCCGCCCTTTTCCCCGAACCCCCTCCAAACAGCGTCACCTGTGCCGAGTCCCGGGGCGACTAGCGCGCGGGCGGCGGCTGCACCGGGCCGGGGAGGGCGGCGGGTGGTCACGGGCGCCTGGTCAGCCGGCCCGGCCCGAGGGCTGGCGCCGGCCAGAGCCGCCCCTCGAGATGCTCGGCGGGAGCCAGGGGAGCCGCGGGCCCCGGGCCGCTTGGAGGAGCAGTCACACGGAGGCTACAGCTACCGCCGCGGCCGCCGCGCCCGCCCGGACTGCGGGCTCGGGTTACCGCAGAGCGGCTTCTTAAAGGGGCCGCGGCGGCTCCGGCTCCGGCTCCGGCTCCGGCTCCAGCTCCCGCTCCGGCTCGTGGCGGCTCCGACCCGCGGCCAAAGGGGGCGGGGCCCCGAGGCCAGCTGTGGGGCCGACCTTCGGGAGCTGGGACTTGGGTCCCGGAAAGGGCTCGGAAACGGGAACACCCAAGGCGGGCTGCGGTGGGATCGTGCAAAAACCCACCTCGCTAGGGACAGGGCTTACGGTGCCTCGGTTTCCCAAAACAAGTAGCGAAACTAGCAAGTGAAGAGAACGGTCTCAGTCCGCATCCGCAGCGGTCAGTATCCGGGCTCGCCACGTAACCCAAATTCTTTTCAGATTATCAATTTATATTGTATTTATAACAGAAAGGAGATGGAAGAGTAACTGCTGATTTTTCATGCCACGTCTGACTTGGCCAAATCCGAGTCAACCCTATTCTTGCTTGGGGCTGCAGGTGCACTCCAAACTGGGTAGGGGGCGTGTGGAAGAGGCACGTTCTCTCGGAGCAGCCTCCTCCGGAATCCCTGAAAAACCCTAGAGAGTGCACTAGCAAAGCGCCTACACCCAACACCTGGAGCCCCTCTGCTGTCAGGGTGGGGAAGTAGGATTTGATTTTTGGTGCTGGTAGAGAATTCCAAGTTGTCCAGCGCATAAAGTTTGCCATTCAATAGTAGCTCTTCTGACCTACTAAATAGAGCCTCAAGAACCTTCAAATGTTCTGGATCAACAGGATGGAATTGTTTTGAATAAAACAAAACAATGAAGAAGTACATTTAGGCTGTTATAGTTTGTGAAAAGTGATCACAAATATTTTCTCAGAAAGAGGTGAGTTCTAATGTTAATTAGTAAGCACCTCTATTAATAATGTAGAGCAGTTATTTGTAAGAAATGCCTATCAAGGGGCGCCTGGGTGGCTCAGTCGGTTGAGTGGCCGACCTCGGCTCAGGTCATGATCTCGTGGTCCGTGAGTTCGAGCCCCGCGTGGGGCTCTGTGCTGACAGCTCAGAGCCTGGAGCCTGCTTCGGATTCTGTGTCTCCCTCTCTCTGACCCTTCCCTGTTCATGCTCTGTCTCTCTCTGTCTCAAGAAAAAATAACCGTTAAAAAAAAAATAAAAAAAAAAAGAAATGCCTATCAATAGAGCTAATATGTTTTGCCTAATATTTACATGCACACAAATACATGTTAGCTAACTGAACTTCACTGAGGCTCAATTTCTCCATCTATAAAATGGCGATAATAATTCACAGTTACCTATGGAGACCCAGTCTTGGCTAAAGTACCTCAGACTAACCTAGAAAGACAAAACCTATTCTACCCTATGGGGACAGGAACCTGCTTGCAGTCAAGCAGGGAGGAAGATCCTGTAGGCCTCCAAGTGCATTTCTCCATTCTCTCCCCAAGACTCTAGGGACATACCAGGGCACCAGTGCCGTTTGACCACAACCTGCCCCATCATATTTATTTCACACAGTTCTTGACAACTTTGGTTTGCCCCATATCTGCGTGGGCAGGATGGTTGTGTGTACACTTCTGTGGGGTCAGCCCTAAGTGTATAGACTGCACGTGTCATCTCAGGACTCTGCCTCAAGATACTTCCTCCAGACCCTCCCCTGTGCCTGTCTCGTGTCTGATAGTTGCTTTTTTTTCCCTGATAAATGCACCATCATTATCTTTAATATGCATATTTTCTAAAACACCCACAGCAGCAGCCAAAGCCAAGTAAACCCACAGAAATCCACTCTACTCTATGTCCCACTATATTCCTTCATGTTAGGCCTCTGCAAATGCACCATCAAATCTGCAGGATTATTGTGAGCTTATACAGAGCATGTAAGTGAATACATCAAGGACAAGGCCTGAGATAAGGAAAGGAATTCAGTAAATATTAGGTGAATTTTGAAATTTTAAACTAGTCAAAACTCAAAATGACCTTAGGAGGTAGAAAAATGTATCAACTGCATATTTTTCATGAAAACTGTAATGCAGCTTAATTTCTTTAAAAATAGTCATTTCATTATTCCCATTTAAGTCTTTAATCATTCTTAACTTTGTTTTCCCAATATTTCCATGGAAAGTTCCCCCCAATTCTATATTTACTATCTGAAGTTTGTCTGCTTGTTAACTGTGAACTATCAAAGCTGAGCAGTACTTTTCGTACTTTTGTTCATTGAAACAGAGAAATGAAATTCAGAGAGATGAAATTTATCTTTGCTTAAAAATAGAGGAAAATACAAAAATTCTTGAGGCAAATTTTTCTGATAAAATTTTTTTCATAGTCTCTAGACAAGAGATATGGTTTATTACATCTGTTCCTCTCTATGTATCTTTTCTGTATTTGTTTTTTTAATTTGTTTTTTTAATTCCAGTATGATTAACATAAAGTGTTATATTAGTTTCAGGTGAGCAATATAGTGATTCAACAATTCTATAATTCTATACATTACTCAGTCCTCATAAGTGTACATTTAATCCCCCTCACCTATTTCACCCATCCTCACACACGTGTATATACACACACAATATCTACTTTATCCATTCATCTGTCAGACACTTGGGCCGTTTCCATAATTTGGCTATTGTAAATGATGCTGAAATAAGCATACGGATGCATATATCTTTTCAAATTAGTGTTTTTTGGGATTCTTTGGGTAGATACTCACTAGTGGAGTTACTGGATCATATGGTAATTCTACTTTTGATTTTCAGAGAAAACTCCATACTGTTTTCCACAGCGACTGTTTATCATACATACTGTTTTCCACAGTTTGCATTCCCACCAACAGAGCATGAGGGGTCCTTTTTCTCCATGTCCTTGCCAACACTTACTGTTTTTTGTGGTTTTGATTTTAACCATTCTGACAGGAGCAAGGAAAATATCTCGTAGTTTTGATTTGCATTTCCCTGATGAGTGATGTTATGCATCTTTGAACACGTCTGTTGGCCATCTATCTGTATGTCTTCTTTGGAGAAATGTCTGTTCGTATCTTCTGCCCATTTAAAAATTGGATTATTTGTTTTTTTGGTGTTGAGTTGTATATGTTCTTTATATATTTTGGATACTAACCCTTTATCAGGAATGTCATTTGCAAGTATTTTCTACCATTCAGTGGGTTGCCTTTTAGTTTTGTTGACTGACTGCTTCCTTTGCCGTGCAGAAGTTTTTTGTTTGTTTTTGTTTTTGTTTTATGTAGTCCCAATAGTTGTTCTTTTTTTTTTTTGCTTTTTCTCCCGTTGCCTTAGAAGACCTATCTAGAGGGGCACCTGGGTGGCTCAGTTGGTTAAAAGTCCAACTCTTGATTTCTGTTCAGGTCAAGATCTCACATTTCTGAGATCGACTCTTGTGTCAGGCTCCATGATGGGTGTGGAGCCTGCTTAAGATTCTCTCTCTCTCTTTCTCTCTCTCTCCTTTTGCCCCTCTCTGGCCTACAGGCACACAGCTGCTCTCTCTCTCAAAAAAAAAAAAAAAAAAAAAAAGAAGAAGAAGAAGAAGATGACGACGACATATCTAGAAAAATGTTCCTATGGCTGACATCAAAGAAATTACTGCCTGTGCTCTCTTCTAGGATTTTTATGGTTTCAGGTCTCACATTCAGCTCTTTAATCCATTTTGAGTTTATTTTTGTGTATGCTGTAAGAAAGTGGTCCAATTTCATTCTTTTCCAAGTTGCTGTCCAGTTTTCCCAGAACTACTTGAAGACAAATTTTCCTGATGAATTTGTTTCCAAAAATTCCTAACCTACTAAATAGAAACAATTATTTAGCAAACTGAGACCAAAAGCTGCTTCTCTCTAAAATAACAAGATAATAAAAGTAAAAATATTTTGGAAGACTGCTGCAATATCCACTCTGCTCTGTTAGTGAGGATATAACCAAAATAACACCAAGCATTTGATCAGAAAGATTGATTTAGTCAAAAATTAATAACCGGTACTACTTTTTATAATTATTATTGGTAGTTTTAATTATAAAAAATTGTGAGGGTTTTTTTTTGAGTATTTAAAAGTCCTTTCATTTGTTTTTCCGAATTTTTGAAGAAAAAACTATTTCAGGATATAATGGTTATCTCTGGGTGGGTGAGATCTTTACATATTTTGTGTACTTTTTGCTTATCTTCTTTGATTTCTTTCCTATATGTATGCAGTAATTTGTGTGTATTTTTATTTTTAATGAAAGTAATACATATAAGTGAAAATTCAAATAGTTCAGAAAGGCTTATAGCAAAAACACCAAGTCACATCAATCCCCTGCCCAACTTTCCCCCACATAGCATCACCCCACGTTTCACATGACCCTGCTAGGTGTTCATTTCCTAAATGATATGCTTATGCCAATGTTTTCTGACTCTCAGTGTTAGACATTATTCATTGACTTCTTGCAATGGTATTGAGGATTTAGCTCTTTTCCACATACCACCACCACCACTTTGCCTCCACCCCTCCTTCTCACACAGCTACATCACAACTTTTATTCAAATCAATAATTTGTGTTTATATCATCCTGTCAGTGTAAATACAGTCCATTGCTGAATCAAGTAAGGTGCCATGATAATGCTTCTCTTGACAATCTCGTGTTCTCCCTGGAGTTAATAACTGCCCAGCTTTTTCACTTTTTTTTAATGTATCTAACCCAAATTTCATTCAGATTCCTCAACATATCTATCAAATGCCCATCAATAATATCTTCCAAGCCCAAACATTGGAAGTTCACTCTCTGATTTAAGCTAAAGCAGATTTTGGTAGTTGACTAAGACAGTGTGCTGGAAGGTAAATTTTTTAGAGTGCTAGCATATCTGAAAATGTCTATATTCTAGTCTCATCCTTGATTGATAATTTGGATAGGTTGAAGATCATGTTCCCTCAGCACTTTAAAAGCACCGTTTCACCGTCTTTTACTTCCTGTGGTTGCCAGTGAAATACATGCCTAGTGCCTTTCCAGTTCCCCTTCCTCTGTATCTGGCCTGTTTTTCTTTCTAGAATCTTCCTACTATCTTTATACTCTCAAATTTCACAACGATGTACCTTAGAATGGGTCTTTTTTCTTTGATTGTGCTAGACCCTCAGGGGTGCTTTGAATCTTATCTGCAAATTTTTTTCTTTTATTATTTCTTCACTAATTTCCTCATATTGTATTTTCTCTCTTTGTGAACTGTTGTGAGCAGGATGTTGGGACTTCTTTATTATTCTCTAGACTTGTTGTCCTTTTATTCCACTGATGATCTCTGCATCTTTCATTTTCTATTCTTTATTGTCTAAGATAGAGGTTCTCAATTGAGGCAAGGGCAGGGGGTGTTGATTCATTGCCATTTGGCAATGTCTGGTGATACTTTTGGTTGGCATGCATGGGCATCTAGTGAGTAGAGGCCAGGGAGGCTGCTAACCACGTTACAATGCACAGGACAGCCTCCCACAACAAAGAATTCCAAATCGCAAACGTCTGTCATGCCGAGATTGAGAAATCCTGGACCAGGAGAATTACTTCCAACCTTCTACTGAAGTTTCCATTTCAAGCATCTTTTTCTTTCCCATTCTCCAATCAGCCCTTTTGTTATGGGAACTCTCCATCAAAAGATAAACTCCTTTCTCCCAGAAAAGAAACTTCCTACTTCATGGAGGGACTTCGGTGGTAGTACAGTCAGTGTGAAGTGCATGAATGCAGGATGGCTGAAGGAGAGAGAGAAGGGACCCAGTGGTGTCCAAGAACTTCGTAAACAACTTGAGGGCAATTCTCCTTCTTCAGGTCTGCGCCTCACTCCTGCTTTCCATGCCTCACCTCTGCCTTTGTGGTACACTGATGGCCAAGTGCTAAGTCTCTTTGAAGCACTTTGGTTAAACCCCTCTTCCACTTTGTCAAGTCAATTATCTCTACTCCATCCAACTTCTGGAATTTATTGAAATCTTTCATCTATTGTAGACTTTTCGCCTCTTTTCTTTTTCCTTGTGGATTGTATCCTGTTAACCCCTTTCTATACTATCATTTTAGTACCACTTTGCAAAGAATAAGGATAAACAAAAAAAATTTTTTTAATAACAGAAAGGGATACAGAACAGAAAAAGGGAAAAAAACACAAATCTATTTTTCTTAACTGTTTTTCTTAACTTGTTTTTAATTGTTCTAAAATATTTTCATGAACTTTTAAAAATTTTTACAAATTTTTCAAATTAGTTGAAATTGATGTTACCAATCACCAGTTTATATTCATAACTTTTTTCCATTTTATAAACTTATTTATTCTTCTTTTCCTTTCTTTTTTATTGGAGCATAGTTGACACACGATGTTACATTAGTTTTAGATAGACAACATAGTGATTCAACAACTTTATACATTATGCTATGCTCATCATAAGTGTGTTGCCATCTGTCACCGTGCAATACTATTACAGCACCATTGATTATATTCTCTAAGCTATACCTTTCATTGCCATGACTTATTCATTCCATAAGTGGAAGTCTGTCCCTTTCACTCCATTTCACCCATTTTAAACATCACCCATCCTCCTCCCCTCTGGCAACCATCAGTTTGTTCTCTGTTTATAGATGTTTTTGCTTTGTTTGTTGTGATTTTTAGATTTCACATGTAAGTAAAATCATATAGCTTTTGTCTTTCTCTGTCTGACTTATTTCACTCTGCATAATACACTCTAGTTCCATCCATGTTGTCACAAATGGCAAAATCTCATTCTTTTTTATGGCTAAGTAATATTCCACATCTTATCTATCCATTCATCCATTAATGGACACTTAGGTTGCATCCATATTTTGGCTACTATAAATAATGCTACAACAATATATTTATAACTTTTAGACTAGTTTGTTGAATATCCTCCCAGATACTTTTCCATGCGTATTTGTGTATACTTTGATTTTTTTAAACAAAAAGGACTAACACATACATATTATTTTGTAATTGTTCAGACTATCCCATTCACCAGATGCACCATAATGTGCAATCCCTTACTGCTAGACATTTATGGACCTTACTGTTGGACCAAACTGTCAGTTTTCCAGGAAGAGCAAAATAGCAATGTCTGACTAGCAATTAATTCTAAGATTCAAAGTCAGTTTAGATTAGATGGAGAAAGACTGGAGGGTTCCGCTTAGGTAGAGGAGGACAAGGGGATACCCACTCTCCCACTGATAATACAGTGATAATTGAAGTATCAGTCAAGGTAGTGAAAGAGAAATTGGGAACTATTGGGAAAAAATTACAAAGTTGTCATTATTTGTGGATTATATGATTATATACCTAGGAGACCCAAGAAAATCAACTGAGAAAGTATATAAACAACAGAAAATTAAGTATGGAAGCAGGATATAAAATTTATGAAAGTCTATGATATATATGTGTGTGTACATATAAATATATATATATGCACACGTGTATATTTGTACACATACACCTACACAATATCCCCTTACAAAATAAAAGAAAGAAAAGACTCCACTTACAATTATAGCAAAAATGTAAAGTTCCTAGGAATAAACTTAACAGGGAATATGCAAAGCTTATATGAGGAAAACTTTAAAACACTCCTGCAGGAAACAAAAGTAGACTGAATAAATGAAAAGACAGACCATGTTCTTAGATAGGAAAAGTTCATGTGTGTCAAGTCTCCCTAAATTTTAATTTTTAAATGTATTGCGATCTCAATGAAAATACCAAGAGGCTATTTTTTTAGAATAGGACACGCTGATTCTGAAGCTCATATGAAAAAGTAAACAAGCAAGAATGACCAGCAAAACACTTTTGAAAAGGAATAGTCAATACTACAAAACCTCAAAAATGAAAAATTAGAGATTACCATAGGAATAGACTAACGGAATTGAATAGAAAACCCAGAAATAGACCCAAATAAGTGGCATCTCAAATCAGTGAGATAAGAAGGACTTTTTAATAAATGTGTATTATCTGGAAAAAATGAAGTTAAAACTATATCTCACATTGTATGAGACAAATTCCAAATGGGTCAAATATGTAAAGTATGAACACTCAAATGTACTTTAAGAAAATATGAGTGAGTTCTCTTCTTACCTTGGAATGGGAAGGTCTTTCTAACTAGGACTTAAAATCTAGAAGCCATAAATATTAATAAATCTAACTAATTAAGAATCAAAAACCAGTGGCGCCTGGGTGGCTTACTTGGTTAAGTGTCCAACTTTGGCTCAGGTCATGATCTTGCAGTTTGTGGGTTGGAGCCCTGTGTCAGGCTCTGTGCTCACAGTTCAGAGCCTAGAGTCTGCTTCAGATTCTGTTTCTACCTTTCTCTCTGCCCCACCCCTGACTGCGCTCTGTCTTTCTCTCAAAAATAAACATTGGGGCGCCTGGGTGGCGCAGTCGGTTAAGCGTCCGACTTCTGCCAGGTCACGATCTCGCCGTCCGGGAGTTGGAGCCCCGCGTCGGGCTCTGGGCTGATGGCTCAGAGCCTGGAGCCTGTTTCCGATTCTGTGTCTCCCTCTCTCTCTGCCCCTCCCCCGTTCATGCTCTGTCTCTCTCTGTCCCCAAAATAAATAAACGTTGAAAAAAAAATTAAAAAAATAAAATTAAATGAAATAAAATAAATAAATAAACATTTAAAAAAAAAGAATCAAAAACCACTATGAGGTTAAAAAAAATACCAGTAATAACATATGCAAAGTCGAAACACAAATTACAAACCAAGAAAAAAAATTTTGATGCTCAAATCACAGATAAAGAAGGCCTCCCTCCTTAACATACATAACAGGCTTCTAGAAATCAAGAAGAAAAAGACCTGTCACTCCAAAGAAAAATAAAGGGCATTAACAGACAGGTGACAGAAAAAGAAATACAAAAATGACCTGTACACATTATAAGTGGCCCTCATTCATAAAAGACATACAAATTAAAATTAACCAACTTCACCCCAGAAATGGATTGTTATTCTACTTTCCCACTACTCTGACTCTGGAGCATTTACTTCTCACTATGTTCTCTTCTGATTGGCTCTATCATCGTTTTAGGAAAAAGTGGGAAATTTATGAAGCTATATCTTTAAAAAAAATTTTTTTAACATTTGTTCATTTCTGAGAGACAGAGAGAGACAGAACGTGAGTGGGGGAGGGGCAGAGAGAGAGGGAGACAGAATCCAAAGCAGGCTCCAGGCTCTGAGCTGTCAGCACAGAGCCCGACATGGGGCTCGAACCTACGAACTGCGAGATCATGATCTGAGCCAGAGTCGGACACCTAACTGACTGAGCCATCCAGATGCCCCCCACCTTCTTTTTTTTAAGTTCTAGATCCCAAACACCTCTAAGAAGGCAGATAGGATTTAACTGGGTAAGAGTAGAGTATTATTGTTTATCAACATATTAAAATTCATGCTTAATGTTTTAAAGCATGAAAAACCCATATACCATATGATAGAAGTCAGAATCTATTCCCTATCCTATTCTATGAACAAAGATGTTCTTTAAAAATAAAGTTGATAGTTGAATTATTCCTAAGTAGTTTTCACAGACCTTACAGCTAAATGCAATTTTAGAATTTAGAAATATTCCTTAGTATAAACATCTGCCCCACCACATCCACTCATAAGCATATTAAATTCCAAATCAAATCTTTGTAGTCATATAAATCTACTACTTCACTGGTTATATGTTTACTTGCACTATTTATATGAACTATCCTAAAAATAACTGAAAAGAGAAAAAAACAGTATTTATTTAATATACATAATTCTCTCCCTTACATGTCCCAATCAAATTGATTTCCCAGTGTCATTATAACAAATGCTCATGCAATATACTATTACTATAATAAACCCACGCCCATACATCTAAATCGTGGTCATCACCAACATATGTTCCTGTTCTAGACACTCTACATGAAAAGTTATAATTATTATTTACATAGAAAATGTATATGCTGCATTCAGATCTCCCACTTAATCTTGAGGTCTGCATTCTTTGCATTTTGGTAAAAAAAATTTTTTCGCCCTCCAGCAAGTAAATGTTTTGCCATCTCTTTTCAAAATCCTTTTGTTATACTTTGCAATATACTAAGAAATTTTTCTTACTTCAAAAAGAAGCCAATATAGTTTTAATTAAAAAGAAATCACCTTGTGGGAATTTATTTTCCACAAGGAAAGGTATGATTCTAGTCGCAGATTTTAAAATTCACATTGCTACAAAATATGAGGTAAAAAAAGGTTTTTGAAAGATGGTTACAATGAAATATTTTCAATCTTTCTCAGATATGTTTCATAACAACACATGGAGTATCCCAAAATGCTAACATAATGTTTAATAACCAAAATGTAGGAAGAAATTGATTGTGGGGTACGGGAAAGGTTAATTATTAGTAGTAACTATGCATAATGCATTAGAAACTATAATATCAATAATGAAAAGACCATCAGGATATTTAACTTAATCACTGAATTCTTCCCCTAAAATATAAATCAAACATTTCACAAAAAATATTATGTACACCAAATTGAAACAAAATGTCCAAATTTTTTGAAGAATAGAAATTATTTCTTTTGATGTAAATATGAAACTCATTTTTCCCCTAAATAGTTACGGACACAAGTTAAAGCCTCCAGGATTTGGACCTTTGGAACACTATCTTCAGTGGTTCTCAATCTCTCTGCAAGGCTACATGATCCACCAACCATGGAGTCACCTCTGACTCCCTACTGTCCCATAGAAGCATCTCCTGTGTGCCTCAGAGCCACCATCACCAAACTACTCTCCTTGGCTCCAGCCCTCTTTGTACAACTTCTAATTCACCTCTGTTATCATCAGTAGGAAAATAATAAATATTTTCTGAATTTATAAATAAATTAGATCATATATTCCTCCAAAGTCCAGCTGAGTTCTGGACAAGTGCCCCGTTATCAAGGCCCATCGCTGAAGGAAAAGGCAACATTATGGTCCATCAGAGTCCAAAGCACAATTGAGAGTCTCACAACTGTGTTCTGGGAGATCAGTCACTAAAGACACCTGTATTTTAAGCTGCCTAAGGACAAAGTTTCTGTCTATACATCTTTGCACCTTATACTGCACCCTGCAAGCGGGGTGCTCTACATGGATTCTCCCCTCACATCTTTTCCCTGCTTTTCCCGGCCTGTCAAGGAATTCTTTTGGGAATCCAAAATTCTACAGCTCAGGGAGAATCCTAACCATAATCTACACCCTACAGAGGAAAAGAGCAAAAGAATGACTTATTTCTCCTCCTTTTTTATCCTGAGCAATTAAAGTTAATAAAAGGCAATCAAGGGGCACCTGGCTGGCTCAGTCAGCTAAGCATCTGAACTCTTAGTTTCCACTCAGGTCATGATCTCACAGTTTGTGAGTCTGAGCCCTGCGTGGGGCTCTGTGCTGATAGCGGGTAGCCTACTTGGGACTCTGTCTGCCTCTCTGCCTCCCTCTCCCTCTCTGCCTCTCCTCCGTGCTCTCTCTCTCTCTCTCTCAAAAAATAAAAAAAAATTTTAAAAATTAAAAGATGAAAAAATCAAGTAATTTAAAGAACTACTTTGCCTTTCCTTTTAGAGCCCCTACAGAGGAACTGACCACTGGTTTTCACTGGAAGTCCTATACCAGATGACATTTTAAAAACTATCAGGATGTGGCTTTTAACACAGTTTTATGCACACAGTATTCTACTAGGAGGGAAAGGGAAAGTAGCCTCCCAATGTATCAATGTAGAGGTGAAAGGAATTCCATTTCAATTCACCCTGTCTTAACCCAAATTATTAATTCTTTCAACAAAGAATACACATTTTAAGAGCATCCTGGGAGACTTTTAAACAATTGTGTAAATTCTGATTGCTAGCCATGTAAGAAATTCTTAGAAATAAGTAACTATAACCAACAGTTAAAAACAATTATTTACCTTTAACATTTGTTATACTGATTTGGAAAGTGGAGGGGACAAATAGAGCTAAAGTTCAAAACCACGTGTCTCCTAAACAATGGAGCCGCAGATGTGTGTGTTTGTTTTTTTGTTTGTTTGTTTGTTTGTTTGTTTGTTTTTTGCAGATCTGCCCTTTTTTGGTTTGTAATGACGATTCCAACAAGAAAAACTAACCATTCTTTGAATTTGGAAATCAATATAAAAATACAGAGTTAACTCACTGACATACCTGTTATCACCTAATCATCCTGAACCCAGAATTCAGCCCTTCCTAGTTTCTGTAGAAGATTATCTCCAAGAATTTCAAGATTTTTCCCCAACTTCACCTAACATTAGGGAGTTTCTGGAGAGTTGAATGGCCTCCCATCAGCTCTCTCTTTTCTTCCCTCCATGGGAATTGAAGGAGTATTTTCTGTCGCTTAAACTCCTTGGGAGCTTCACTGCTCGCCGAAAGTAGCTCTTCCAAACAAATGTAGCAGTAACCCCTAAAGTCAGTCCTGGGAAACACATTCTCTAGTGTGATCCCCCTTCTTTGCTCTCATTTCTTAATAAGCTCTTGCATACTCCTAGCCCTTGACCTTTTCATCTCCAAGCTTTGATGATTCCTTGCACCCAATACCACATGGGCCTTTCTGCTTAATTCTGAGCTCCAAAGTCTGCAATTAACCTTTTGCTCAGTTCACTTCCACCCACTCCAGGAAATGGCTTCGTCCAATTTGGACCCGATCTCAGCTTGTATTTATCTTTGTCCTCTCTATTCTCCCAAACACTGAGGTATATCTGGTACCAACTCAACTTATACAATACCTAACACTCTCTTTCTTGAGCTCCAGATCTTTATTCCCAACATCCTACTACATAGTATGTTCTTTAAATGCAATAAAAGGTTCCAGGTTCTTTAAATGCAATAAAATAGATGACCTGGGGTCATCAGGCCTCTAATCATCAAACCTAAGAAACCTCAATTTTCCTAGACTCTCCCTCCACACTCTCCTCCGCATCTAAGTAGACAACAAATTCTGTCAATTCTACTTGCTAATCACCTTCCGTATAATTACCTCCTCCACCCTTCCTCCATGACTTTCCAAATTTAGACCTGTATACCTTCTCAGACAACCTCTGATGTCTCTCTGGCATCTTCCCTTTTTGAGCCTTTGTATATCAGGATAATAATTTCTCTTCCCATGTTCTTCTAGTGCTTAGCACTTCGTTTCACACACAACAAACCCTTAGTAAATATTCATTAGTTAGACATCAAATCCTTGTGATCTCACATCTTTCCATTCCTTGGCATTCAGAGATTGACTCTGTCTCTCCATCCTCATGTTTCTTCAGGATTCTTCTAACTTGCTGTTGATGATCTTACTCTTTCCCTTTCAGTCAGCTTTCTTTATTACCTATCAAATACATGAATGGCATGAAAGGCCTCCATTCCAGCTGGAACCTATCCTTTCCAGGCTTATGGTTCATATTCTCCCTCTCACATTCTTTACTCAGTCTAGCTAAATCCAGCCACTATCCATTCCCCCAAAATGCCATGCATTTTCCTGACTCCTTGCTTTGGCTCATGCTGTGTTCTGGAACACAGAAAGTCTTTTCTTCCCCCTCTTTCCCCGCGAAAAGCATTCCTAGTTTAAGACCCTAACAGAATGCCACTTTCTTTTTTTGTTGTTGTTTTTAATTTTTTTTTTCAACGTTTATTTATTTTTGGGACAGAGAGAGACAGAGCATGAACAGGGGAGGGGCAGAGAGAGAGGGAGACACAGAATCGGAAATAGGCTCCAGGCTCTGAGCCATCAGCCCAGAGCCCGACGCGGGGCTCAAACTCGCAGACCGCGAGATCGTGACCTGGCTGAAGTCGGACGCTTAACCGACTGCGCCACCCAGGCGCCCCAGAATGCCACTTTCTTTACAAAACTTACAGATTCCTCCAGACAGAATCTCCCTCTTCCTTTTCTCTCCTTCTTTGAAACTTAATTTACAACTCACTTTGTACAGGCATTTTATTTCTTCTAAAAAAAGTTGTTCAAAGAGTGTTTTTCAGACCACCTGGAACAGAATAACTGGAACCTTGTTAAAAAAACGAAAACATAGGGGCGCCTGGGTGGCTCAGTCGGTTAAGCGTCCGACTTCGGCTCAGGTCATGATCTCGCGGTCCGTGAGTTTGAGCCCCGCGTCGGGCTCTGTGCTGACGGCTCAGAGCCTGGAGCCTGTTTCAGATTCTGTGTCTCCCTCTCTCTCTGACCCTCCCCCATTCATTCTGTGTCTCTCTCTGTCTCAAAAATAAATAAACGTTAAAAATAAAAAATTTAAAAAAAAAAACGAAAACAGAAATGCTACAGAAGCAGAGTCTCGGGAGGTCAAGGTAAGAGCTCTACAATCTAAGAGCAAAGCGCCCCAGGACAGTGTGTGGTGATCCCGGAGACCTCAGAGTTGCAGAACTGAGCCTGGAAGTCAGTCAGACTGGGAGTTGTATTCCAGTTATGTCTCTGTCAAAAGATAATTTTCAGAAAAAGCTAAAACTATGACTCTGGTACAAAGAAAAAAAAACGTTAAAGACTTCACTTAACTCATTCAATGAGGGAACCAGGCAGATGTTGTAACCTGGTCGAAACAGAATCCAAAAGAAACACACTTACAGGGCTATAAAATGGCTTGAACATGACAAAAGGCTACCATCAGATAATCCAGAAAGATGTGCAATAGCTCAAAGACAGTGAATCGGGTGGGTCTAGAAAATGTCCTCTGGGCAATGCAGTTCTCCACTGAAACATAAAATTTTTTCTACAACTCTTGCTAGCTGTGTGACTTTGAGTATGTTACTTAACTTCTCTGAGCCTCAGTTGCTTTATCTATAAAATGGTAATAAGATTTCATAATTAAAAAAAACCATTTTAATGGGGATAATACTAATATTGCTCTTGTGAGAATGAAATGAGTTAATGAGCACCAAGCGCCCAGGATGATGTCGAGCACGTGATACTCGAGAAACATTACATAGCGGTGCTAGGACTAGTGGTAGTCTTACCACTCACTCTAAGTTCCTTGAGATTCATCCTCATTTATTAATGGCTGTATTCAGTCAGTCAGTCAGTCAACCAATGTGTGTGAAATACCTATTCATGCGAGGTTTGGGTGGGTAATAAAATGGTCCTTGTCATCAAGAAGTCTGGGCTAGCAAAGGAGATGAGAACTTAGGCAAATGATTATAAGGGGATATAATGAGTGAAAATAAAGGTATGTGAGCACAATTGACAAAATGGCCAACCATGTGTGCAATGTACAGAATGCTCACAGAAAAGCATTATAAAGGGGAATTCGAGCTGAATCTTAAAGGGTGAGCAGGAAATCACTAAGAAAGCGCAGTGTGCTCACAATTACTGTGCTAGATCATTATGCTTGTTAATCTTATTTAATTCACAGAAGAGCAATATAATAATAGCTGAATTATTCACTCTAACTGAATACTTACTTTGTGCCAGGTGCTGTTTTAAATAACCATCACTATCCTATTTTATGAAGAAAAAATCCTGAGGCTTAGAGAAATCAAGTAACTCTCCCAAGGTGATACAGCCAGTGAGTGGCAAAGCCACAATGCATCCCAGATAACTCTTTCCAAAGTGTAGGAAATATCATCTCAATTTACTTATAGAAGAATCAAAACCGAGAGAGATTATGAGATCTCCCAGAGAGACTGATCAGAAATTGTGTCCTTGGTTTTAAAGGCCAAGCAGATAGGAAGGAAACATACTGCGGAAACAAGGAGAACACGCAAAACCCTAGAAGCATGGAGGAGCTTAGCATGGTCCCAGGAACCAAAAATGTTTGGAACTCAACATGCATTTATGGAAACAGCAATAAAAGATAAGACCAATCAAGTAGGCAACGGCTGTGAGAAAACAAATTATGCCATACTAACTATTGCAGACTCTGCTCAGGAGGGTATGAAAGCAATGACAGATTTTAAACAAGGGAATGGGTTCAAAGGTTTAGAAATTGGGGGCAAGGCAAACACTTATGAGACAGCAAAGACTAGTATTATTGAGATCAAAACTTTTGAAGTCAAACAACCTGCCACTTATCATGACCTAAGTAAGGCGAACCCCTTTGAGGAGAACCTCTCGTCATCTGTAAAATGAATATAATAATAGTGTCATCATGAGGCTTAAATGAAAGAAGGTAGGTAAGCATCTGCTACTGTACTTCAGATCTAATAGGCATTCAGTACATGACGGTGGTGGTACTAACAGCTGTTTATTGCTACTTTTGTTGTGATACAAATACACAGAGACCTAGTTTAGGTGTTTTTGAAGGAATAACATATTACAATACTCTTTTACCTGGGTTGTTTGATTTGTTCAGACACAGTAGATTGATTTATAGCAAAACAGCCTTATCCGAGAATCTTGGCCTCCTCTCTTATTTACAACCTCACCTTCCCCTAAGGTCTTATTCTTACACTACTCTTGCAGAAATGATCTTGGTTTCCCTACTTGGTTACCTGCCCTTCTCCTCCACCTTGGACTACTTCCTTTCTTGGCTATTCCAGCTGGACATATCACATTACACCTATTTGATCCAAACCTATCCTTAGTACCCTGGTTCTGAGCCACCTTGTTACTATGGTCAAGTTAAACCAATTTTCTCAACAGTTGGTCCTAGAAGTCTTCTCAGAGGAAAGCACCTAGATGAGTTATTGTGAGTAGATGGTTTGATCAAGAGCTGGGCTTAGCAAGAGACAGGATCATAAGAGACCAAACTGTTCCACATCAGACACTCACTTCGGTATATGAAAGAAATAGTTAGAAAAGAGAAGAGAAAGAGAGGAAAGAGATGGAAGACAGAGTAACTTCACAGCACACCTAAAATATTTTTATAATATTTATAATAAAATAGTATATATTTTTATAACACTCTATCTTCTTTGCATTTTTTGACTCCTCTCATGTCTTCCAAATCTTCAGTAAACCTTCCATAATCCCTAAGCTCCCATCCCTCTCCACAAACACATACACCATGTGAGTGGGGGTGGGGGTGGGGTAAGTGAAGAAATGACGGGACCAAGGTCCACTCTAAAAGAGAAAAGGAGCAAAATGGAGACAGCAAACCCTGAACAGAGTCCATAACTGAACCCAATAGTAGGAGCAGGGCCCAAGGTAATGCTCAAATCATACATGTCTGGGAAATTGGCAAAACAATCAGCAGGTACTGTGCTCATTTAAGAGTTGTGTAATAGGGGCCTGAACCCATTTTAATGTGTTAAAAAACAAAACAGATGATCTTAGCCGATATCCGGGTCATGATTTCTTGACAGTCATTCATGATTTGGTACAAACTCCATAGGTATGCCTTTCCGACTTTCCTACTGCCTTCCCCACAGCTGACCACCATTGTCCTACCCATGTCACTGTAACAGTCACCATGGGATCAGCAAACATTTTCTTGAAAGGGCAGGACAGTCAGAATAGAAGCAGCTAAAGACAATATGTAAATGAATGGGTATGGTTGTGTTCCAATAAAACTTTATTTACAAAATCAGGTGGTGGACTTTCTATCCTGCTCCTTCTGTTCTCCACATTATAATCAGAGTACTCTTTCAAAATGTGATTCCTCTGCTTAAACACTTGATTGGCTTCCCATTGGTTTTAGGATACAGTCCAAATTCCTTAACAGGGTAAATAAATTTCACCTGATTATCTCCTCTCTAGCCATTTCTGGCTCTGAACTCAATTTTTCAGCACTATTGAACGGCTTTAAATCCCACAAAGTTCTGGTTATCTCTTCCTTCCATGCATTTGCATATGCTGTTCTTTGGCCTGGAATCTTCTTCTCTTCCCCCAATCCTCTGACTAGTTGATCCTTTCTATCTAAATTTCAAGTTTCACATTAAGTCTAACTTCCTCCAGGAAGGTTTCCCTGATTCCTAAATTCTCACAAAGTGCTGAGATTGCTGGTTTCATTGTCTGATTCTCCTGCTAGTTTGAAGCTCTAGGAGGACAGGAAACTGGTTTGCCCCTCACCACTGTATTCCAAAGTACTCAATAAATAATTGGTGAATAAATGGATTCTTGACTGATGAGGAAAGAAAAGACAAGAACCAACCTAAAAATGAAGGGGGAGGGCCCTCAAAGGCTAATTGGTGGAAGGCAAGCTGAGATTTGTTTGAATTGTTCCCTCTAATCCAAAATCAGCTTCTAGAGCACTTTGCTTTCTATTGTAGCTTACCGAGAGGTTTGGGAAACATACACTACATTGTCCAGACTTTCTGATGCGGCAACCACAGTCCTGAACGGTTTCACTTCTGCCTTGGTCTCCAGATGTAATCTGTTCACCCTCTCTTTGGCACCTGATCTCTCACCTCACATCCTGTTTACAGTCTTGTATATAGTGTACTTTATATTTGGTAATTACCCTCGCAGAGAGATCTTGGCCTGCCTTTCTGACCAATACTCAATTTCGGATATCACGTGGCAGGCATATTCTACAGGCCAGGCTCATGGGCTTCCACTATACGCCAGGCCTCACTTAATCACTTAGTCCTCCTAGCCTCACAATGGTATCAGAAATCTGCTCTTATTATTTCCACTTTACAGTTCACAAAAAGTAAGACCTAAAGGGAGAGAATAACTTGCAAAAGAAACAGAACCAAAGGCAGAGCTGAGATGGAAGGGATGCAAGTCTGACTCCAGAGCTCGAGTTGCTACCCTCATACTACTTTGCAGTTCTTCTAGGACTGTGTCTGCTTACCTGTCTGTGTGCCCCAGAGGGCTTTGGTGGGGCTCCCACACAGTTCATCCTAAATCTCACAGACAGCGTGCAAACAAGGCAATCATAGTAACACCACGGTCACTGTGCTAAGTGCTGTTTATGTAAGTGTTCCCTCATTTAACCTGCTCAGACCCTGAAATGAAAGATAAGGTTAGCCCTATTTTACAGATAAGGAAATAGAGGCACAAAGAGGTAAAATAGGTGTCCAAGGTCACACAATTAGTAATGGGAGGACCTAGGATTTACACTTGGACACTCTTGACTCCACAACCCACATTCCTAGGCAAGAAGAGAATACATAGGGAGATTAAAAGCACAAAGGATTCTTCAGGCCTCATAAGATGATGTGACAATATATGGGTGAGGGTGAATGATTCAGGCTTTACTCATCCCAGATAGGAGATTACAATCAAGGATTTCTTAGTTAGTTATTGCTGCCTAAACAATCACAAAATTTCATGGCTTAAAATGATAATCATTTATTAGCTAACACTTCTGTGGGTGAACAATCTGGGCTGGACTTGGCTGAGAAATTCTGCTGGTTTTGCCTGGGCTCACTCATAGTGACAGTCAGCTATGGCAGCTTAGCAGGAGCTTTGATGGCCCAAGATGGTTTCTCTAGGGTCAAGGCCAGCTTCATGGGCATGCAACTTGTGCTGACTTTATTGTTCTGCTATTCCTGTCTTGAGATTCTCAATAATTATAGAATAAAGAGGCTACTGGGCCTTGCAAATTATGTCACCGGTCATGCTGGTGGTTCATGCTGGATGCCAGCTGGGCATCTTTTACCACATAGCCTCTCATTCTCAAAGAAGTCAGCCCACATTTTTTCACATGATGACAGAAACTTGCCAAGAGGGTGACAGCAAAGCTTGCAAGGCTTCTTACTCTAGACTCACAATTCCCACCTCCTTACTTTTGCTGCATTTTACTGACCAAAGCAAGTCACAAAGCAAGCCCAGATATTAGGAGGTGGAGATCCAGAATCTACTTCTTGATAGGAAGAAAAGTCACAGTGCAAGGGGGCATATATAGTGGGGGGATGAGTTTGTGACCATTAATTGCAATCTATCACAGAGCAGGTACATGTTTAAACAAAAATAATTTTAGTCTTGGCCATATTGTGATTATGATCTCTCCTGCGGTCAGTCCAGGCAAAGGTATCCTGGATACCTTTGGTACAGCTGACCCTTGAACAACATGGCGGTTAGGGGCACTGACCCCCATGCAGTCAAAAATCTGCACATAAATTTTGATTCTACAAAAATTGAACTACTAATAGCCTATTGTTGACTGGAAACCTTACTGATAACATAAACAGTTGATTAACACATTTTGTATGTTATACACATTGTATACTGTATTCTTACAATAAAGTAAGCTACAGAAAAGAAAATGTCAAGAAAATTATAAGGAAAATATATTTACAGTCATGTACTGTAAAAAAAAAAAGTCACATATAAGTGGACCTGTACATGTTGTTAAGGGTTAACTGTAGTTGGATAATACAGATCTAGAACATAAAAGGGAATCCTGGCGTGACATACAGGTTTGGGAGTTGTCAACATGTAGGTGATAGGTTTCTGAATAAGCAAATCAGAATCCCCAGAAAGATTGCATTAATTAAGGCAAAGGTGAACAAAGAAGTTCACTTGATCCTTCAGACACTCAAATATCTGAGTGTACTCTTCTTCCCAAACCTCTTGACCTCTCTCTCTAAGAGAGACCATATGTGGCCCTATCCAGTTTCTGTACTCAGCTCAAAGTGCAGTATCTCTGGGAAAAGTATAGCCTTCTCTATTATGTGTAGATGTAGCTACATACGGTCCAACAATCTATAAACTAAAAAGAAGTTACTCGATTCCCACTCTTTTTTTTTAAATTTTTTTAATGTTTATTTATTTTTGAGACTGAGAGAGAGACAGAGTGTGAGCAGGGCAGGGGCAGAGAGAGAGGGAGACACAGAATCCGAAGCAGGCTCCAGGCTCTGAGCTGTCAGCACAGAGCCCGATGCGGGGCTCAAACTCACTGACCATGAGATCATGACCTGAGCCGAAGTCGGATGCTTAACTGACCGGGCCACCCAGGCACCCCACTTGATTCCCACTCTTAACCCAATATGCAGTGGTGAAACAGGAATAGAATTAATTATAACAAAACTTCCATTTCAAAAAGGACAGAATGGGAACATGCAACAACCAGTAGTCCTTCATAGTTTTTTTTGCAGACAGAAATTCCTGCCCTGGCCATGGAAGGAGTTCCCTGATTAACCCACCTGGATGCATTTGGTTATGCCCACAGTGCCCCTGGGTTCAATACTCCGGGAGGTTCTCCCTTGCCTGTAATCCTCCAGGTTCAAAATTTCAGTGAATATTGGAGAGTATGCTTTCCTGGAGATGGCTTGAGGACACAATGATTGGCTTTTGCACGTCAGATTTTGGGTTTCTTCGGCAATACAATTCCTCAAGATCTTAGGAGGCTTCCATGCTATTCATCTCCAATCTGTTACATGTGCCAGAAACTATACCCAAAGTTCTTTTCTGGACCGAGCTCTTAAACTTGCTTATTCTCTAGTTTCTATGCTTTATTTGTTCTTCTTTTCATTCTTTTAATGGTGGCTACTGTGAGGTAATCTTTAAAAAAATAAGTGAGGGTAACATCCCTAATCTGACCTTTGCTGCAAGGCTAGATTTCTTTGGCTAAGGAATCTTAACGGGTGGGCTTTAAGAAAGTCTCTGAAAAACAGTCTTCTCCTGTTTGACTATAGAAATAATTGGATTTTCCAACCTTGTGAGGCCCCAATTTTCTATATGCTCTATTGCCTTCCATCTCTCTTTGAAAACCCATCATTTCCTATGTGAGCTCATTTCTTTCTTGAAAAACCTTCCTAAACTAACCAAGGAACAACAGTTACACATTTGTATTCTGGTTCTTTCCAAATGCTTCCTCTAAAATGCAGCCATATGAGAAACATGGTCAGTCTTCCAAATTGAGTAAGATTTTTACCAAATGTTTTGCAATGGCACTATAAGAATCACCAGTTTTCCAGCTTGTAAGATCTGTTTCTTCACTGACAATTCTCTAACCATTTAGGTAATACTATATGTTTTAAGATTTTGTTAGAGGTCCCCCATTTCCAGGTATCAATTTTTGTATTAAAGGCTAAGTTGCTGTCACAGAAACCCCAGAAAGCAGTGAAAAATGAAAGTAAAGAAATGAAAAATGAAAATAATTCCTTCCCTTCTCACCTAATAGTTGGGCCTAGACTGAAAGGGCACTCTGTTCTGTGAGGTCATTCAGGACCCAGATTCCTTCTATCTTGTTGTTCCAGTCTCTCCTAGGATGTCTTCCTCATCTTGATGGGTGCAACTGGTCATAGACCCATCCATGGAGGAGACAGCAAACAATGCAAGGCAAGCCGCCTTCTTTCAAAAAGGTAAGGACAAAGTTGTACTCTCCACTTCTAGTTATAGTCCATTGGCAAGAACGTCCCCACAAAACCATACTTACCTGTAAAAGAGGACAAGAAGGAGTCTCCAGCTAAGCGAACATGCACCAGAAAGAACAGATGTTATGGTGGCAGCCATTCATCTGCCACAGAAGAAGAAAGGATTACCAAAGTTAAGAATCCTTAGAAATTCAAAGACCAAAATGTGGTAAGTAGGAATTTATTTCTTAGAAGGAAAGAGAACAGCAGCATGGAAAAGAATAAAAGAAAGGGAAAATCCAGCTGGTGGCTACGCAAGTTTCCATTTTATTATTTCTAGTATCTTCCAAATATGTTTTTAAGGTTTTTTTTTATTTTAAGGGAAGTAGATAAAAGAAAAACTAAAGAAGAATATCAAGATAGAACAATAGTGATGTGAGGAGAATCAGAAGAAAATATAGTAATGAAAGTCAATGGGAGAGGGGTGCCTGGGTGGCGTAGTCGGTTAAGCGTCCGACTTCAGCCAGGTCATGATCTCGCGGTCCGTGAGTTCGAGCCCCGCGTCAGGCTCTGAGCTGATGGCTCAGAGCCTGGAGCCTGTTTCTGATTCTGTGTCTCCCTCTCTCTCTGCCCCTCCCCCGTTCATGCTCTGTCTCTCTCTGTCCCAAAAATAAATAAACGTTGAAAAAAAAATTAAAAAAAAAAAGTCAATGGGAGGAAAAAAAAATGCAATTGCCTGAGAGAAGAGAAGAAAGGCTAGAAAAGGAAATGCTCTTCTGGACTCAAAAATCTAGAGGTTCCTGGTGAATCACTGTGGCAGAAGCTAGATTGCTGCGAAATACAGAATGAAAATGAACAAAGAAAAATGAGGCAGCAAACATGGACTTGTCTCTTTTAAAAACACTGAGTTTTTGGCAAAAAAAAAGAGAGAGAGAGAGAGAGAGAGAGATAAAATGGTAACTAGTTATGACTAGTTCCACTTACGTGTGGACTAAGATGAGAACCAGCCCCCAGGGATCAATTGGGGTATCGGGTTCTGGAGAAGAGGGTGACCTCCAGTTCCAGCTGCCCAGCATATACATAATGTGTACCCTGAACAGCTGGAAAGCAAAGTGCTCTGCATCTTAGGCTGGTAAAGTTTTCCCCAAGTTCAGAACTACTCTTGGATACAGTGGTTGAATCCCACAGTAATGGGGTCCTGGGGCCTCCAGAGACAGTGCCTCCATCTACTCCACTCTCAGTTGCCATGTCTGCATGAGATAGATGGCTTGTTCCCTGGATAATCAGGGATCTAAGCTCGCGTGGAAATGAAGGACCCAAAACATCTCAGCCACAGGTGGACTTTGGGCAAAACCCTTCCTCTTCAGAATATCAATTGTGGGGAGTGGAGGGGGGCAATAAATCAATAGATATGAATGAACCAGAGGAATATGAATCAGCAATAGTAAAATATAAACATTAGGTACTTTTGTTTGGCAGACCAAACTAAAAATAACTCACTTCTACCCCAAACTCCCATAAGAGACCCAGAATCAACAAATTCTACTTAAAGTTGCTGCTGTTTCTGCAAAGTGGAAGAGAAAGTAGCAATCTCTTGTTCTTATACTATAAGGCCAAAATTCTTTAAAGAAAAAAGAATATTTCATGAATAATGGAGAAGAGTGTATTGTCTCTGAGGAAAAGAAGTGCTTCTTGTTGCAATGTGTGCTTACATTTCAGAAGACACAGAGATCACTTTGGTGGGAGACTAACCAACTATCGGAAGATTCACCTTCACCCTCAGTCATGAGACGTAAGCCCATTATCCTCTGGAGCCCCAAATGACTGAGTTAAAAAGAAAAAAAAAAGAATTCTCATTCTGATAAAGTCTGCGGTATTGGGATATGGAAAAAGAAACCAAGAAATAAAGCCTCCTTTGATGGAAAGTGGTTGAATATTTCTGAAGGATGAGAGAGACCGCCAGAATGAGAGACTTAGAAGAAAGAAATGTAAAAAAAAAAAAAAAATGGAGAGGAAGCATCTGAAAATCCCTTTCTTGGGTGGTTTGTCAAGTATTTTCAGAAAGTTATGGCATAGCCATATGGTGGTGGCTGCTAGGGAACACAGGCTAAGATAGGGCAAATCTGACATACCCCATTTATTTGAAAGTTTTATCAGAGAAAGGCTCTGTTTCTTTTTGTAGGAGCAAATCAGGTCTGCTCAAATTCAACCAAGCTCTTAGACACTCAGACACTCTTTGGGTCAGTACACCATAGAGGGATCCATTATGCATAGGACAGTGTCATTCTAGGGCAAGGCCTGTGTCAATCAATACCTATTTCTGTAGCATTGAGAGGGCCATGCTTCCTCCATATGCTGAGAGGAACCCTCCACATGCTAGGAGTCCACAGAATAGGCTGCCTGGCTACATGATGAGGATGACTGCCTCTCAAAAACTGAAATAAAACTGCTCTGTGCTCACCAGAAGGCTTCAGTTCCATGAAATAGCCCAATTGCATAGAAATAGACTGGGAGTGGAAAAACACTCTGGCAAAAGTGTAAAAGGTGTGGTTAAAGACTGGAGTGCCATTTTCATGTGGTTGGGCTGTGCCTGGCTGGTAGTTTCAAGGAGTTATGCTGAGCCAGACTGATTGAGGGAGGGTTTTATTGATTTTGCTTTTATTTTTTTAATGGGAGAGACTTGAGCTTTATAGGCTAAGGATAAAGACACAGCGAGTCAGTGGTTACATATTCAGGAAAGACAGGGCATAATTGATGGAGGACACTGACCATAAAAGGTTTTATTTAGTTTATAGCATTTGTTCAGAAAGGGAAATTTAAAGATTCTTTTAAATTTCCAAGTTAAGATGCAGTTATTCCACAGTTCCCTAGGTAAATACTAATTAAGTATTACAAAGTCGTAAGACTTTCTCAGGTTCATTTAAGTTGTCTTTTAACTTACTCCAAAACAAATACAACCAGCAAAGTCCCATGGGAGTACTAGTGTGGCGAAGGGAATCTTAAGTTTGGGAAACAGCTAAGTCATCTGAGATTTCTATCAAAAGCTGTTGTTGGTAAATTAACAAGCCTGTTTGTAACCAATTGAGAAGGGATTCCCAATGAAGAGGGTACCTAATGTTGAGGAAATATGAACAGGATATTAAATAAATCATGGAGATGCTGGGAACAAACAAGGTTAAAGGGCACAGCAAGAGCTATTTACCTGCTGTTGTAAAGTGTATTCACATATTATTTACACAACACTTCCAAGAGAAAATAACACTAACCTTTAAGAAGCACATCTGTATATTTCATTCTTCTTATCCCCTTCTTCTAATGTAACATGTTTTCTGCATTAAGTCCCTTCCCTAGGTAACATCACCATATTCCTGAAGCCACTAGATGGCCACAGTATATCCACAGGAAATCAAATGAAAGCAGCAGCAGTGATGATTTAGCGTGGTAAAGCCTCAACTTCCTCACCTACAAAATAGGGATAATAACAGTGCTTAAGTTCATAGGAGGTAATGAGGGGTAGTTGGGAAAGTACATAAATGCCTACAAAATGGTAGCCTGCATGTTTTATCATGCATGTGAATTTCACACGTTGACCATGTTTTCTCTTCATAGAAAGTTAAGGAATAATGTATAGTCAGATAAGAGAGAAGATATAAATTTGTGTGTTTGACAAGGACAAAGAGCACTGCCGCAGCAAAAAAAGAATTTGGGGGGGCGGTGCTGGGTGGCTCAGTCAGTTAAGCATCCGACTCTTGGTTTCAGCCTAGGTCATGATCTCATGGTGCATGCGTTCAAGACGGGACCTGAACTTTTTGGGCTCCCTCTCTCTGCCCCTCCCCCACTCATGCTCACACATGCACTCTCTCTTCCCTCTCTCAAATAGACATTGAAAAAAAGCATATGGCAATCAAGTTTCAGGGTCTGTAAATAAAGTTAAAAAAAAGAATTTGGGAAAGATATTGTAAAAAGGGCAGATGTACAATGAAGAAGACAAGACAGACTTGATAGACGTGCCAGGCAGAGGCTTTGCGGGGAAGGAGGGTTTGGATGAGAAGAAAACTAATTCACAAGATTTCAAAGACAAACAGTGTTTAGTACAGAAACAGAGTTGTTTCTGATTTTATTTATAGGTCTCAAACTGGAAATATGGTAACTGAAAGGAGCTTTTACTGCTGTGGTTGTCATTAATAAACAGTACGACATGGTGTGATACCATGATTGTCTGGAAATGTATTTTTAAATGAGATTTTAATGTCTAGTTAAATTTGGAAATGATAAGGCATTTTGTGTGTATAGGGCTAGGGCAAGGAATTTATAAAGATATCTGGAAAGATGTATCTGAGATAAGTGAACATAAGGTAAGGCAATAAAATTAGTGTGTCTAGTAATTTCACTGCAAATTTATCTTTTTAAAAAAAATTTTTTTAACGTTTATTTATTTTTGAGACAGAAAGAGACAGACCATGAACGGGGGAGGGTCAGAGAGAGAGGGAGACACAGAATCTGAAACAGGCTCAAGGCTCTGAGCAGTCAGCACAGAGCCCGATGTGGGGCTCGAACTCACGGACCGCGAGATCATGACCTGAGCCAATGTCGGCCGCTTAACCGACTAAGCCACCCAGGCGCCCCCACTGCAAATTTATTTTAAAAAGGCATGAATCAAGAGTGATTATACACAGAGAGACAGACAGACAGATATCTATTTAACCTGGTATCATTTTGGAATGCAGTTGGACAAAAATCTAGAAAACAGAGAAGCAACTCTTTACTGGAATATGAAAGAGCCACTGAAAAAAAAAATTTTTTTGGTTGGCTCTAAGCCCGACATGGATCTTGAACTCACAACTCCTAGATCAAGAGTTCAGTTTCACCAACTGAATCTGCCAAGTACCCCTGAAAAAGCCACATTTTAAAAATCCTTTGCCTGCTATTTAGTTCTAATTTTATAAAGGAAAAGTTAGTCATAGTAAATAGCATTATATTTCTATCTTCCTTCCTTTGGTATATATAGCACAACAGCTGGTGTAAATAAATGATGAATACTTTTAATGATACTGTAGAAGGGAAGAGTGTGAGCCTTTTGGAATTCTGACTGCCAATTCCTGGCTGTGTGACCCAGAGCGAATGATCTCTCTATACCTTAATGTCTTCATTTGTAAAATGGTATCATTATAATGCCTACCTTGTAGGGTTATTGTGAGAATTAGTTAATTCATGCTCCAAGTGCCTGCATACAGTAAGCACACAATAAATGCCAATTACGTATTAACAATTGCCTTAGCCTTCAAGGGTTAGCATTCAAGGAATCCTAGCAAGTGGCTTTATCCAGGAAAGAGTGCAATGTAAACATATATTAGTATATCTCACAAGGACTTGGCTATAATGCAGATCATTTGGGTTGTACGGGGACAATTTCTATCACCTATCCTACCCAACCTTGCAGAACATCTTTAATGGTAAGGCATACTACCATCAGTCCTGGTGTTCACAGTTCTGTCTGTGGCCCACACTAAGAACTCCCTTCCAGCTTTACCCTACCATGTCATGGGCAAACATAATGCTGACCAAAGCGGTCTTTCTGGCTCTTGCAGAACAGCTTCAGTCTTCTTTATCCCGCACTTTACTACCCTCATTAGGATTGAAGATTGTTGAACTCTGGTGGGAAGGGGCCTACCTGCCAGGGTCCCTAGTGGCCCATACTCCAAGCAGTCCATGAAAGCATGGGTTGGGTGGCTTTTCTCTAGGAGGCCCTGTCAAGAGGTGTGCAGTTCACATAGTCAGGCTCATTGTTAAGTCACTGCTTGGGTATTAACTCTTACTGCCTTACCACTGTACCCCCAGCAAGTTGCACATACTAGGTACTAGTAGAACTGAACTGAAATGAATTGAGAGCCTGCCCTCATCCCTATTTACTTCAATGCCCAGAAGCCTTCCAGATTAACCATTATCATCCTGATTCTTACCTCCACGGTTATTTGTAAATTCCCCCAATCTGAACCAACTCGCATTCCTCACCACCCTTCAAACCCTTTCACCAAATTCTTTGAAACCTCCTAATCTGTAACCTGCAAACCCCTCCTACACCTTCAACTTCTTTCTGAATGACTTCTCCACTTCCCGGCAGAAGATGAAGACTTGCTCTCCCACATTTCCTCAATACGTCTCTCAAATAGAGGCCATTTGTTTCTCACACCTCCACAGAAGGCGGGGAAACTCAATTCACATCACTGCCTCCAAGCCACTGGTCTCCTTCCTTCAAAAGCTCTAGCTCCTCTGAAGTTCTTCTCATGCAGTTGTACTTCCCCAACAGGACAGAGATGGTACATTTGTATAAAGTTGAAGATGATTTAACAAAGGGACTATTTACAGAGGTGTGAATGAGGTAAAGAAAGCACGAGAAATAGTGCAGGGATTCAGGGCTGGTAACAGTGGAACTCTTACCACCCCTTGGCCTGAAGGAACAAGGAAAGGAAGATCTGGGGCCCAGAAGGAGAGAGGTGCGTAGAAGTCATGTTGAAGAGCAGAAATCTCCCATTCAGGGACACGGCCTCCCTGCATCAGATCTGCTGAGGCTCTCCATTGGCCAAACCCAACTAGAACCAGAGAGCAAGGAAAACTGTTGATTGAATCCATAGGTTTCAGCTCCCATGGCTCTGAGTGGGGTGGAGAAGCGTGAATCTTGAGGGACAAATGGAAGATAATCCAGCTTATACCCAAAGTTCTTTTTGGTTGCTCTCATCTTCCAAACTCTTACTTTTTGAAGACTTGAGCTCATTATCGTCCTCTCCACCCCTTAGTGACTGCAGCATCCATGTGTGTGGCCCCCCCATATCTTTTTCATCCATTTTTATAGTCATACCCTAAAAACTACTACCAATAATAACACAACAGTGACTTCAAGCATCCCACTCTCTGACCACCACCACTTGTCTCTACAGTTCACTGGCTCTAGTTCTTTCATTGCAATTTTCAACCTTCTTTTGGCCTCCAACCCCCTGACCTCACAGTCTGCCACTATTCCTCCACTCTCCTACCTTTATTCTCCTGTCTTCACTTCCCACTACATGCAGAGAAAGTTCCATGGACCTCACCCCCTTGAGAAGAACCTTATCTCGCTAAAATATTCACCTGCCAAAAATCTAACTTTGGTTAAAGCCAACAATCTGCCTTTTCCAGTAGGGGGAAAAAGACATAAAATTAGGCTGACTGGTTTCTCTCTAAATTTGTTATCACAAGCTTCAAATGGACATTCCAATCTGCCCAGAAATCCTACGCTGATCCTAATGAATATGCCAATTACTTTTCAAGACAATTATTTCATATCTTCTTTCTCCTCAAGCCTCTCATACTCTGTACTCCCACCTCAACACCCTCATCTATTTACCACCAATTCTATAAACCTCTCAGTACCTGCATTATGTCCCTGCAGGATATGACAAGGGTCCCTCCTTCTATCAAAGCCCAACCACCTCCACTTGTGCTGTACATTCCAACGCTTTTCATCTTTTGAAGAATTTTGTTCCTATTCTCATTCCCTTTCTCTCCTGCATCAACTTTCCTCCACTGGATCATTTTATTTTTTTTAATCTTTATTTATTTTTGAGAGAGACAGAGACAGAGTGTAAGTGGCGGAGGAACAGAGAGAGAGGGAGACACAGAATCAGCAGCAGGCTCCAGGCTGTCAGCACAAAGCCCAACTCAGGGCTCGAACTCACTCGAACTGTGAGATCATGACCTGAGCCGAAGTCGGATGCTTAACTTACTGAGCCACCCAGGCGCCCCTCCACTGGATCATTTTAAAAAGCAAATGAGTATGTCCAGTAACTCCCATATTAAGAAAATAAGTTTCCTCAATTCCAAATTCTCTTTCATTTCCCATCCAGTTTATCCATTACCTTTCAAAGAAAAACTTGAAGTAATTGTCTACAGACATTGATTTTCTTCATCTTCCATTGACTCTTCTGCCCATTTCCAACTGCTTTCTATAACCACCATTTCATGGAAATGCTACTCCTGTTTAGATCCTCAGTGACTAGCTTGTTTTCAAGTCATTGTGTCCTACCTATGAACAGCATATGACATAGCTGACTGCATTCCCATTCTTTTTTTTAATAAAATTTTTAAAAATTTATTTATTTTTGAGAGACAGGGAGAGACAGAAAACAAGTGGGGGAGGAACAGAGAGAGAAGGAGACACAGAATCCAAAGCAGGCTCCAGGCTCCAAGCTGTCAGCACAGAGCCCAAAGTGGGGCTCAAACGCACAAACCGTGAGATCATGACCTGAGTGAAAGTCAGATGCTTAACCGACTGAGCCACCCAGGTGCCCCTGCATTCCCATTCTTGAATCATTTTCCTCTCTTGGTTTTGTGGACACCACCCTTTCCTGATTTTCCTCTATCTCCCTGGCTTTCCCTTCTCTATCTTCCTTGCTGGCTAAATCTCCTTTATTAGACCTCAAAATGTTGATGACCCCATACTCTTCTCAATCCTGAGCTGTCCAATATAGTAGCACCTATCCACATGTGTCTATCTAAAATTAAAATAATTTAAATGAAATAAAATTAAAATCAAGTTCCTCAATTGTACTAACCACATTTCAAGTGCTCAGTAGGTGCATGTAGATAGTGGACAACATGGACGTAAAACCTTTCCATGAAAGCAGAAAGTTCTATTGCACAGGTCTGACCTATACTCCCTCCCTAGGTAATCTCACTCATTCCCATGGCTTTCAGCACCATGTTTATGCTGAGTTCTAAATTTATACCTCTAGCTCTGACCCAAGCTTTAGATTTGTACATGAAACTACCTATTTGACATAACCACTTGGATGTCTAACAGGTTATTCAAAATAACATCCAAACCAGAACACTTCATTTTCATCCTCTCCTCCCCTTTCTCTACCCACAAAAGGCTTGTTTCTCTTCCTGTCTATTCTTAGCAAATGACACCATCCAACCAGTTTTGAGGTGAAAACTCTAGAAGCCATCTTGATCCCCAATATCTAATCCATCAACAAGTCTTAATGACTCTATCCATAAAATATATCTCAAATCTACCCTCTTCTATTTCCGCTGTCATCTTTCTAATCTAAGTTTCTTGTCTGGGCTATTGTCCTGTCCTATTCATATGAGATCCTCTGTACCTAAATCTGGCACATAGCAGGTTCTGAGTATTCAGTATAATCCTACTGAATAGTGCAAAATAATCCTAACTTTTAAAATATTCATGAATTACAGATATTTGCCAAAGAAACTTAAGAAAATAGAGTTAAGAAGATAATAAAAATCACTTCCCACAGACTTTACTTAAAATTAGTTATGGCTCAAAATTATTATTCATTTTGTCAATTATTCATACATTTTTCGTGCTTTCACAGCATACAATTTACTTTCATCTATCTGTAATTTGCATTGTCAGTGCAACTTACCTGCCCAAGAGGAATTTTAGTTACTGCCTCTTGCCACTAAGCGTTGCCTTTCCTGATTAATCCAGGACAGCTCCTTGACCTTGTGATTATCTATACATTTTGCACCTGTCGCAGCCCAATAGACATTGATTTTGCTCAGGAGTTCCCAACTTCGTTCCTGTCCCTGCCTGCCACCTAGCTCCTCTCTGCATTCCTCAGCTTTCTTGTCAGGAACACTGAACAGTTTGACCCTAGCCTTAATTCAGAATAACTCAACCAATAACTCTAAACAATGTCTGCTACTCTACCTCCATTCACTCCGTTTATTGGCAGCCCCTAAATGCTTGATCATCTCCATTCATTCCAGCTGCATGCCAATGTGGTCAAGCTGATATTTCCTACAGATACAGGTAACTACAAAAGTGAGGAGATGGGGTAAAGGAGAATGCATGGGTGTCTTCTGAGACCTGCAGTCTAGTAATTATTAATATGCTTGACATCTACGTTGCCTGTGTCGGGTTACAAAGCCGTCTGGAACACAACAGTCTCACAGCAATCCAAACACTATTATTTGCCTAACCAACAATCATCTCTCCTCTACTCTCTTCGAACTTCTTCTCTCCAAGAGAATGACCATTGTGTTCTGTACCCACCCTCCATCAAATAGCCAGGTACAACAGGTAACCGTACGCCATCCTCCACCCGACCCCAGCCAGCTCTGAGGTATCATTCCTTTTATGAATAATCAAGTGATATAAACACAGCCAGACAGAGTGAAAGAAAGTCTGCTGTGAGGGGTTCCAGAAAAGGTTTCCTCGCCCTTAAAAAAGAGACCCAATGACAAGATAACTTCTTTTTTTTTTTTTTTGGCTCCAGAGATTTCCCCATCTGGATGTAATTTCTAAGACCTTAACATCTTCTTTTAAGTATGAGGGGAGAGTCTTAGGTTGAAACGCTTGTTGGGAATAATAGAGTGGGCAGATGAAAGAAAACTATATCCTTTGTAATATACTTAAGTTGTTTTTTATACCGTGCCAGAGGCCCTACCTCTGGACTTTGAACTATGTATTTATAAGCCCAAGGGATTCTGAATTCATCAAAATTTGATGCACTGAATTCTAAGCCCACAATTATTACTAGCTGAGAAATCTTAGGCAAACTAACTTTTTTTTAATGTTTATTTATTAATTTACTTTGAGAGAGAGAAAGCACGAGTTGGGGAAGGGAAGAGAGAGAGGGAGAGAGAGAATCCCAAGAGCACAGAGCCTGACGCAGGTCTCAATCTCAGGAATCATGAGATCATGACCTGAGCCGAAATCAAAAGCAAGACACTTGGCCGACTGAGCCACCCACGTGCCCCAAACTATTTGTTATAGAATCCACGTCTTTATCTGTAAAGAGGGAAATAATAATCACTTTTTGGTCTTATTGTAAGGATGTAGGGTTAAGACGATTTGATGGAAGACTGAATATTCCGTGCTGTGAGGTCCATTAGCCAGAAAATGATGCTTTCATATCCCTAAATGTTTTCCGCACTTGCCTAAGGGAAATTGACACACTGGTTAAATAACCTGATCCCAGGCCTCTCTTAAAAGACTGCATTTTAGAAGACACATTCTAGGGGCACCTGAGCGGCTCAGTTGGTTGAGTGTCTGACTTCAGCTCAGATCATGATCTCATGGTTTACGAGTTCAAGCCCCACATGAGGCTCTGTGCTGAGAGTTCAGAGCCTGGAGCCTGCTTCAGATTCTGTGTCTCCATCTCTCTCTGCCCCTTCTCTGCTCATGCTCCATCTCCCTCTGTCTCAAAAATAACTAAACATTAAAAGACACATTTTAGGGGTGCCTGAGTGGCTCAGTTGGTTATGCATCTGACTCTTGATTTTGGCTCACGTTATGATCTCATGGTTCCTATGATCGAGTGCCGACAGCACGGAGGCTGCTAAGGATTCTCTCTCTCTGCCCTTCCCCCATTTGCTCATTTGCTCTCGCTCTCAAAATAAGTAAATAAACATTTTTTAAAAAATTTTAAAAAGGGAAGACACATGCTAGGCTCTAGGCAAATGTGATAATCGAGCAAGTCTGAGCTTAGCAAAGGAATACACAATGTAACACTCCTATGAAGCAGGAGTTAGGATTTCTGATTTCTAAACCTAGATTTGCCACTGTTTCACTTGAGCAGTCTGTTTCATCTTTCAGGACCTGTTTATCTGTACACTTGTCCTATCTAACCTATAGGTCTGTACTGGACTGAAGGCAAATTACACTTGGGGTGAAGGGACTTCTGTAATCTCAGTATTTTTATATTGCTGCCATGTGGATTAAATAGACAACAAAAATGAGCAAAATTGGAGCTGGGGGAGGTTTTGGCTTTGTAGTAACTGAATACTAATTGTAGGACGCTGCCTTCTCTATTCTGCTACCTTGAGCCACTGAGCGTCCACTCTTCTCAGGACCATGGCATAACTGGAGGTGATCACCCTCTGCCACTCTGATCACACTGAGATCTGAGAAAATGCCTAGAAAAAGTTAAATACACGAGTGTTCGGAAAGAGATTCAGATGAGGGCCCTCAATTCAACTTTTTGTACTTTTTGTACTTTTATAGGCAAGCACAGTAATGTCTGCATGTGCAACAGAAACATTTTCCTTGGCAGAGAGAGAGAGAGAGAGAGAGAGAGAGAGAGAGGGAGAGAGCAAGGAAGACAAAAAAAAAAAAAAAAAAAAAAGAGGAAGAAGGAAAGGGGAGAGGAGAGAAAAGAGAAGAAAAAAGGCTTTATGTGCTATTGGCCTCAGGTGGAATTCACAGTTAGTGGCGCTGGAACACCTCCTAACTTGGGAGCTCTGGGGCCTTTAGGGCGCACAGGCGGCCTGACTTCTTCACGGGGGAAAATCACACTTTTGCGCTTTACTTGCCGAATTTCACTTTGTGCTTGGACGGCAGCAGCGCAGAATCCGGGAGGCAAGCCATCAAACTCCTCGGGGCTGGGGCTTCCGCGTCTCGCCCCGAACTCCTCCCAGCGTAGACAAGCCCCGCCCATCAAGAGGGTCGCCACGCCCTGGTTGAGTCTCCACAGCGCCCGTACTTGTTGAACTTTGACCTCGTCTCAGAGGCCGCACGGGTGGGGGCTGTACGTATGTGTCGTAGCTACGCATGGTTAGCGTCCTTATTCTAGCCGCGGCGGGAGCTGCGGTGGCCGTGCTTCTTCTGGCACTGCGGCTGTGGGTAGTGCTCCATTCTCGGGTCCTTGAGCCCCGTCAGTCTCTCAGTCTCTTGGTGGTGGCTGGGTCCGGTAAGTAGTGGGGCGTGGGTCGGTGACTACAAACCCCAGAGTGCACCGCGACGCTCTCCTCTGGTCTCCTTAGCACTTTTGGAGCATTGCATGCTGCAATTTGTAGTTTCCCTGCGTTACCGGAACCGGTCAGCCCGGCCAGGGCGAAATGCTGGTTTGCTGATGCGGCCCAGGCATCTTTTAATGACAAATGAGTAACTTACGCTTGTCTATAATTGAGCTTCCCTATAGCGTATATTTTTCTAACAAATTATTATATTACTATATTATGTATATTGAACGGAGGGGACGCAGCAGCTTTATGATGCCAGCTTGCAATTTTCCTGAGTAGTAAAAGCTGTTTTGCGTTGTTAATCTAGGCATGTTGTGTTTCGTTTAGAAATCACGAACACTGCATGATAAATGAAGCAAAGTGAATTGCCACATTTATAAATACACAAAATCCATGAGGATAGAAACAACTATCTCCTGATCATAGAACAATACACGTTTCAGAATATTGTGTCACAGTATGAACAACAAGCTGTCCTATCGGGTAGTACAGTCAAAACAGAGATTACCAGCTCTGTAGGCGTTTACAATTTGAAACGGTCTAGTTCTGACAGAGACACATATATTGTGTATATTTAGAAATGCTAGGAGATTGCATCCAGATACAATAATAATTTTAGTATGAGCAAATGTTGTAAACTTATGTTCAAGTATAATTCATTACATTATTCGCTTAATCACGTGGAGATTTAGGAGAGACCAGGTATTATGCTAAACTCTGGAAATAACAGAACTAATACTACTACTTACGGTGGAGTAGTGACTGTGTCCCAAGCAGTGTGAAAGGTGCAAGGGTACGGCAGTGAAGGGAATGGAGATTAGATAAAACTAAAACAAAAAAACAGAATAGGTAATTGCTGTAATCTGGGACATACAGACTGCTATGGAAGTCTTCAGGAAGGGCACCGCTTTATCTGAATGTGAGACCGGAAAATTCTGGGAAGAAGTGCTGTCTAAACTGAGACTTGAGAGATGACCAGGAAAGGGGAGCTGGGGCTTTGAGGACTGGAAGGGTGTGAAAAGAAGTTGATAGCACTTGCAAGGGCTGGCGGTGGGAGGGCACTGTTGCTTTGAGTTCAACGTGGAGAGGTAAACGAGGCGCAGATCCTGAAGAGCATTGTAAACCATGCTCTATAAAGCTATTAGCACTACTCCATTGCTTCGTTCCATGTAGGGGTTAGGAACACAGGTTCTAGATTGACAAAATCCTGGAGTGGAGTCACATCTTTGCCACTTAGTGACTTGGTGATCTTGGGCAAATTATTTAACCTCAATGAGCCTTCTGTTTCCACCTTAAAAAATACGGGATGAGAAGAGGTGAAGAGAGATTAAGTATAGAAGTATTAAAAGGGTTTAGCAAAGTGCTTGGCATATAGTAAGCATTTAAAAAAAAATTAGAGAGAGAGAGAGAGCTAGCGTGCATGTCAGGTCAGGGCAGAGGGAGAAAGAGAATCTCAAGCAGCCTCCATGCTCAGCGCAGGGCCCAAGTCAGAGCTCAATCTCAGGACTGTGAGATCATGACCTGAGCCCAAATCAAGAGTCAGATGCTTAACTGACTGAGCCACCTAGGCACCCCATTTAGTAAATGGTGACTGTCATTAGTCCTGGTAGCAAAGGATCTTTTAAAACACTTTTGAGTGGAGAGTGACCCAATTAAATCTAAGCTTTTACATAGATCATTCAGCCTGCATTGTCAAGGGAATGTTTTGACAAAGATTGAAGTAGGGAGACAAGTAGGAACATTTTGAATAATTCAGATGACAAATGATGACAGCCTAACTAGGGTGATGGGTTTGGGGATGGAGAGAAGTATATGCATTTAAATAAGATTTAGGAGATAAAAAAATCACAGATCTTGTGGTTTGAAAGTAGGAAGTAAGGAAAGGAAAGGTTCAGGAATGATGTCCAGGTGTCTGTCTTGAACAAATGGATGAATGGATGTTACCGCCATTCATTTGACAGTATTAGATTTGGTGGACTGAGAACCAAAATTAAGACTGATAATTACTCTGGCAAATGGTCCTTGTCATTCAAACCATTCAGGGTAGGGAGAGGTCAAGGCCCTCAAAGAATCATCCAAGTCAAAGAAAGACTTATATTCAGATGAACAGTTTAACACTTCATGCCCAAAATGTTGGAGGAGGGGGAAGGCATTTTCACTGTTTACCTTGACTACCAAAAAAGTAGTCTTTAGATACCATAAAACGTTATGAATCAACCACTTACATTCAAAGAACATCAATCAAAATTACTACTTTTCCTTGAAACAACATATGATCTCCAAATTTTAGATTTAATATCAAATGCTCATCTACCCATTCATTCGATAATAGGAGTGCCTACTGTTTTCTAAGCACTGGAGATACAGTAGTAATAAAATGAACAGAAGTCCCTGCCGTCATGTCATGGTTGAGCAAGGGTAGGGGGAGACAAAAACAAAAGAAATAAATAGATTTCATATTAAATTATATGGTGATAAATACTAGGGGGTAGGGAGGGGGATTGCATTTTAGAATTGTAAGGGAAAGCCTCCTTGGGGGAATGACAGGATGTCCAACAGCAGGGAGGCCACAGTGGCTGGAGTAGACTTAAAACTGGGTAGAAGCAGATGAGGCCCATAAGGTAACAAATTAAGGGGTTAGATTACAAGATGACTTTTATTCCATGTGAGAAGGGAAGCCACAGGAGGGTTTTGAGCAGAGGTAAATTCATTTGATCAACTCTTTCTAATAGGGTCACAGTGGATGCTGTGTTGAGAATAGATGGATGTAGACACTTGAATAGACAAATGGAGCTGGGGGAGCAGACCAGGAAGCTATGGTCATAATCAATGTGAGTAATATGGCTTGGAGCTGGGTAGGAGCAAAGGAGATGGAGAGAAGAGATTGGATTCTGGGTGGATTTTTTTAAATACAATTTATTGTCAAATTGGCTGACATACAACACCCAGTGCTCATCCCAACGAGTGCCCTCCTCAATGCCCGTCACTCATTTTCCCCTCTCTCCCACCCCCGTGTCCACCCTCAGTTTGTTCTCTGTATTTCAGAGTCTCTTGTGGTTTGCCTCCCTCCCTCTCTGTAACTATTTTCTCCCCTTCCCTTCCCCCACGGTCTTCTGTTAAGTTTCTTAAGATCCACATATGAGTGAAAACATATGATACCTGTCCTTCTCTGACTTATTTCACTCAGCATAATACCTTCTAGTGTCATCCACATTGCTGCAAATGGCCAGATTTCATTCTTTCTCATTGCCAGGTAGTATTCCATTATATACATAAACCACATCTTCTTTATCCATTCGTCAATTGATGGACATTTGGGCTCTTTCCATAATTTGGCTATTGTTGAAAGTGCTGCTATAAACATTGGAGTACATGTGCCCCTATGCATCAGCACTCCTGTACCCTTTGGGTAAATTCCTAGTAGTGCTATTGCTGGGCCACAGGGTAGATCTATTTTTAATTTTTTTGATGAACCTCCACACTGTTTTCCAGAGTGGCTTCACCAGTTTGCATTCCCACCAACACTGCAAGAGGGTTCCCGTTTCTCCACATCCTTGCCAGCATCTGTAGTTTCCTGATTTGTTCATTTTAGCCATTCTGACCAGTGTGAGGTGGTGTCTCAGTGTGGCTTTGATTTTTATTTCCCTGATGATGAGTGACATTGAGCATTATGTAAGGTAGAACTGAGAAGATTTTGTTCCCAAAGAATATATCTTAATAAAAGAGTAAAATGGAAGACAAGGCCCATCATTGTAACGACTTCAGTTGGTGGCAAGGTTAAATCTTCAAAGAATGTATTCAGTAAGTGTTTCCTTTTAAGAAAAGAAAAGACTGTTAAAGCAGGTATAATGAAGTTTTAATTGCAGTGGAAAATGTGGAAATTATCCTTTTTATCCTTAATTGGTCCAGCTGTGAAAGCAAGTACCTACTTTGCAAACCACCACACTTTCTCAAGGCTAAAAACAAAAATACAAAAATGAGCATAAATCAGATGTGTAAATTACATGCCCCAGACACAAAGATGGGTGACAAGTTACAAAGCTAAAGTATGATTCTAATTCCTGAAACTCACACATAATCTATGCCAATTTTATTTCTACATCTAGTCCCTTCTGCAATGTAGAGAGTAATCCTTCCCTTTCTACTATAATAAAATATGTGTATGGGGAGAAACCACACGCTTAATTTGTTCTATATGTCCACTGTTTCACTATCGAAAGCACTTTCTTGCAACAGTAGCAGTGGAAGAGAGTTTAGTAGGTGGGGGGAACAGTGTGACCAGAGACAAGGCGGAGATAACAAGATGAATAGAGAGAATGTTAAGGACATCAACCTGGCTGAGGCTGAGAGATTGTGAAATGAAACTAAATGGGTATGATAGGGCTCGTTGAGAAGGAGTTTGATTGCTTTGCTTAAAAATGCTGCATAGTTAATGCGATAGATTGATGTGCTTTTGTGTTTTTTTTTTTTCATGAAGGAAACCTCAATGTACACAATCGATTTTTGAATTCATGGTTTTGAAATTAAAGCATTAAAATGTTGGAGATTGTACAGTTTCAAACTTTGAACCATTGTTTGGTGAAACTGGTAAATATTTGATGGCCTGCAGTGTGCTGAGACTTCTCTTAGGAGCTGGGGTTACAGTGATGAACAAAAGTCTTCCTTAGGAATCCCCGAGCCCTGCGGGTCAGTGCTCATGCCCCCCTGACATTACTTCGCAGCCCAGAAACCTTCAGTGACAGTTTTTCCATTTTTCAACCTACTTTCCTGATCTGCTTTCACTCTCGTCCTTCTCCCCAGTATTTCCCCCATTCCTTGAGCCCACATCTCAGATTTTGCCATCTCATGTCCTAATGATCCCACCCAGTGGCCTCCCTACTGCTCTGTGTCCATTAGCTTCGGCTTCAGCTTTATCAGGGATCTCCCCTACTCTTACAAGGTTGTTTTCATAACCATTTGCTTGCCTCCCCTCTGCCCTCATTTAAATTTTTCATGCTGTCTTGCATCACTCTTAACATGTCTGTGTGCATTCTTTCCCCTCGTACCAGGCTTCTTTTTTTTATAAAGAATTTTTTTTTTCAACGTTTATTTATTTTTGGGACAGAGAGAGACAGAGCATGAACGGGGGAGGGGCAGAGAGAGAGGGAGACACAGAATTGGAAACAGGCTCCAGGCTCTGAGCCATCAGCCCAGAGCCCGACGCGGGGCTCGAACTCACGGACCGCGAGATCGTGACCTGGCTGAAGTCGGACGCTTAACCGACTGCGCCACCCAGGCGCCCCCCAGGCTTCTTGATAACAGGAGTTGTGTCTTCTACTTCTTTGTGCCTCCTTAGCACCTACTGCTAGTGCCAATTTTATTGTTTTACTTTTATTATCCTCTTCCCCCATATAAAAGCAGTATTTATACAAGGGCATCGATTATTGTTTCCAGATGTTGCTTTTGTCTTTTGAGGAATACATAAAACATAACATTAGTATAGCAGAGCCAAATGGATATGTCCGTTGGGCATTTCTTTCTTCTTTTCAATGTTTATTTCAATTCCAGTTAGTTAACACAGTGTAATATCAGTTTCAGGTGTAAAGTACAATGTACATTCAACACTTCCAGTGCTCATCCAGTGCTCATCACAACAAGTACACTGCTTAATCCCCATCACCTATTTAATTCATCCCCCCACCTGCCTCCCCTCTAATAACCACATTGTGGCATTTTTAATTCTTTAAAATTTTTTTTAAATTTATTTTTGAGGGGCGCCTGGGTGGCGCAGTCGGTTAAGCGTCCGACTTCAGCCAGGTCACGATCTCGCGGTCGGTGAGTTCGAGCCCCGCATCGGGCTCTGGGCTGATGGCTCAGAGCCTGGAGCCTGTTTCCAATTCTGTGTCTCCCTCTCTCTCTGCCCCTCCCCCGTTCATGCTCTGTCTCTCTCTGTCCCAAAAATAAATAAACGTTGAAAAAAAATTTTTTAATTTATTTTTGAAAGAGAGAGAGACACAGAGAGACAGAGTGCAAGCAGGGGAGGGGTAGAGAGAGGGGGAGGCACAGAATCTGAAGTAGGCTCCAGGCTCTGAGCTGTCAACACAGAGCCCGATGCGGGGTTGGAACCCATGAACGCGGAGATCATGACCTGAGCCAAAGTCAGACGCTTAACTAACTGAGCCACCCAGGTGCCCCCACATTGTGGGATTTTTAATCTTAGGCCTTTCAATATTTTTTCCAGGTGGGCACACCACTGAGATCCTGAGGCTGCTTGAGCACCTGTCCAATGCTTACTCTCCCAGACATTATATCATTGCTGATACTGATGAAATGAGTGCCCATAAAATAAATTCTTTTGAACGAAATCGAGCTGATAGAGACCCCAGTACCATGGTAAGTGATCATTTCTATTTCTAAGAAAGTTAAAAGTCATATATTGAGTTTAATTATCTCTGGAAACAATCTTGTGGCACCTCAGTGCCCTGCCCTTACAGGGCAGTCAAATGTTTATTGCTGATGAAATGTATTTCCTCTACTACCAAAAGATAAGACTTCCTTTAAAGTGTATCTTCGAGTGGTAGCTTAATTTGTTATATTCTTTTTTATTCTTGTAAAGGAAGGAAATTATTTTTCAGTTAAGTCCAACTGGGAAAATTGTTTTATTTAAACTTACATAAGACATCCAGTTGATGTGCTTATTGGCTCTTCACTAAAACTTCTTTATCAAGGTCCTGCATTTCTCGATGATTTATCTATGACAACTTCTTTGTCTTCAAATTGTCTTTGTATCTGCCTTTACAATTACTTCTGTACCTCTGGCTGCTCCCTTTAGCATTTTAGTGAGAATTTGGGGTAAAAGAACCCAAGTGAAACTCTGCTTTATCATGAAGGAAACTGGAGCTAGTGCTTGTGTAGATTGTCTCCATCCATCCCTCCTCTGGTGCCTTCCCAGCCATGGGGTGGCAGCAGGTGGTTCAGGAGTGGAAGCTGACCCCGCTCAGGCCCCTCAAAGTGTTTCACTGGGCATTTTGGACTTGGGGACCCAGAAAATGGAGACAGTCTTTCTTTGGGGGCAAACCCTGTGAAAGCTAAGACTTGGGAGCTGCTGGCAGTCATGTTTTCATGTGGTGGGTAAAGACAGACTACAGTTGGAGAAAAGAAGGAAATTAATGCACAGGAAGAATAAAATAAGAAACCAGATGGTGAGTCCTGCCTTTAGTAACTCCAGACGCCCAGCTGCATCTGCATGGGAAAATCAGGATCCACTAATATCACCCCTCTCTCACTCCCCCTCAAATCCCTCTCTCACCTCCCCACCCCACTCCACTCCATTCCCAGGCCTTTAAAACTCCAGTTGAGTATTAGTCACTTGTAAACATGATCCCTAACTAAAACACTATGGAAATGTGTTCTTGGAGAGTCCATGTCAAACAACATTAGAATCTGCCTGCTGTGAATTGAGCCCTAACAAAACGTATGGTATGTTTTTTCTATGTGGGAGATGAGCCAAATGCTTCATTTCTGTTTTAGGCATCAATGCTGTATTTGTTTCTTGTGGTATGCTGTAACAGAGTACCACATTCTGAGTGTTCAGGCTACAAGTCTGCAGTCAAGGAGTCTGCTGGGCTGTGTTCTCTCTGAAGGGGACAGAATCTTCCTCACTTCTCATGGTTGCCAGCAGTCCTTGGTGTTCCTTGGCTTGTAGCAGCATCATTTTAATCTCTGCCTCCATTGTCATAGGGCCATTTCTGTGTCTCTGTCTTCACATTCCCTTCTCATAAAGACACCAGTCATTGGATGTATGGCCCACGCTAATTCGCTGTGACCTCATCTTAACTTGATCCATCTACAAGACCTGTTTCCAAATAAGGTCACGTTGACAGATCCCAGCTGGACAGGAATTTGAGGGGGGACACTACTCATCCCTGTGTGCTAGTTATTGACCCTCTTAATAATGTGTGAGACAGATGGCGAGATCCTTATTTCACAAATGAGAAAAGTGAGACCGAGAAGTAGAAGTAAGGTCCTGCCTAATACGTGTCGCTTACCTAAACGTGTCTTCTCTGAAACTTTTTCTTCATAGGCCTCTTTTGTGTACTCTTTTCCAACCCAAAAAACTAAGTTAGAAAAGAATGCTTCAGGGTTTATTCGCGGCATCAGAGACTTAAAAATGTCATTGAATCATAGCGTATGTTAGAATTGGTAGACAATTTGGAGAATATGATGGTGATTTTTTGCACAAGAGGAATATAGTATTATACTACAGCAATGATAAAGTTTACTTAAAAATATAAAATTAAAAAAATTACAAATTCTTGTTTTCAACATAAGGAACAGGTAGCTTTTTACCCAATTATTAGTGTATATATTATTTTCTTCTTTCTAAAGTTGCATCCAATCAGAGGCTCCAGTTTTAATTCAGTATATATACTGAATATTTCCCTCCAAGTCCATCAGCATATGGATTGTTTGCTGAATTTCATGGTTTAATGAAACATTGGGAACGTTGTTGTAGACACTTTAGAGCCCAATAAGTTGGGTGTCATTCACTTTATTTTATTTATTTTTTAATTTAAGTCTAGTTGACACACAGTGTTACGTTAGTTTCAGGTGTAAACATAGTGATTTGATAACTCTATGTGTTAAGCTGTGCTCACCACAAGTATAGCTGCCATCTGTCACCATGCAAAACTGTCACAGTACCACTGACTCTATTCCCTATGCTGCGCCTTTCATCCTTGTGACTTACTCATTCCATAACTGGAAGCCTGTACTTCCCATTCTCCTTCACCCATTTTGCCCATTCCCTCGCCCTTTCACCTCTGGCAGCCACCAGTTTGTTCTCTGTTTATATGGGTCTGTTTCTGCTTTGTTTCTTTTGCTTTTTAGATTCCATTCTAAGTGAAATCATATGGCACTTGTCTTTCTCTGTCTGACTTATTTTACTTAACATAATATCATCTAGGTCCAAACAAGATTTGATTCACCTTAATACAAAAGCCAAAGATTTTGAATTTTTAAAGTGCCGTTATTTTTTCTTACTATCAAAGTGGTACCACCACTGTAGGACTAAGCATTTCTGTTAGACTACCTCCTTCCATCAGTTAATTTACTGCTGGGGCAATACAAGTCTCCTTAGAAAAGAAATACTGTCTCATTCCTAAAAGGTTTTATACTTATGAATCTGAAGCTGGGTAGAGTTTCTGCAAAAATGCAGAGGAGAGCCACTGAGGGTGATAGCATGAACATGCCTGTTGTCCTTTCTGCTGGCCACCCATGTGCCACACTTAGAAGAGAGGGCAGGTGGAGAGACACCTTCCCACCAAGACTTGATAAGGGGAGGAATCCACTTCCTCTTCTCTTGTTTTCACTACAGATTAAGGGGGGGGATGTACCTGCAACCCCCACCTCCCCCACAGACAGCTATCCATTGTGTATCTTCCATGGGGCTCACAAGACTGGGAAGAGGGAGTCTTGGTGAAGAAATCAGTAGTGATCAATACATTTGCTGGCAGAGCCCTTATTAGCCAAGAATATTGAACAGTCTAGATCTGCACTGTCTAGTACAGTAGTTACGAGTACTGGCTCAGCACCATTTACTGAATGCTCCTTTTTTCACTAATGTGCAGTGCTACCCCTGTTATATCAAGTTGCTGCGTATGTATAGATCTGTGTGTGAGCTTTCTTCTTTGTTAACTGGTTTGTCTGCTGCTAATATCAAGCTCCCATAGTCTTACTCTTCAGGAGTATTTTAGGGGTTCTTTCTTTTTCACATGGGTTTTTGAGTAAGCTTTGGCAAGTTCACAAAGAAACATACTAAAATTTTTGTATGAATTGAATTGAATCCATGCATCAGTTTGAAGAGAACTTAAATCTACGTGATGGTATCTTCCTGTCCCAGGACATCATCCATCTCTCCATTATTTAGGTTTCCTTTAATGCTTTTCAGTAACATTTTTAATTTTCATCACAAGAGTTTTGCATATTTTTTGTTGTTTTTATTTCTACGTACCTTGTATTGTCTCATTATCATTGTGATATACCTTTTAATGATCTTTCCTGTGTTTCAGTATATAGAAATATAATTGATTGGAGTATAGTGATCTTGTAAGAACCACCTTGCTACACTCTAATTAATTCCAATAATTTGTACACTTTTATGTTATCAAGATATCATATTATGTTAAGTACACTTTTATGTTATCAAAATAATATCATCTGCAAATAGTAACAATTGTGATTCTTTCTAATCTTTATACCTTTTCTTTCTTTTTCTCATTTTGTTGTTAGACTCTCCAGAACAATAACTAATAGAAGCAATGTACTGGTCATCCTTATATTCTTTCTGATTTTAAAAATTTTCCAAGAGTTTAATTTTAAATCATATTTAGTTGATTTTTATCAAATGTCTTTTCTTCGTCTCAAATAATCATATTGTTTTTCCCATTTTATCTGTTTTCATGGGCAGTTACATGGTATAAACTATTGTGGTATTCTTGGAATAAACCCAGTTCATAGCGAGTTATATTTTAACACATTGCTGGATTTTGTTTACAAATATATTTGTAGGGTTTTTTCATTAATGTTCATGAATAGGATTCCCCTGTACTTGTCCTTTCTTGTGCTGTTCCTAAGTATCAAGGTTAAACTAATCTCATTATGTGAGTATACAGCTTTTTGTTCTGTGGAGAAATTTGGGTAAATATCAGTTGCTCTTTCTTTTTTTTTTTTTTTGAACAGAGTCAATCTTTTATATATTTGCTTATTTTAAGTGAGCAAAGATCTTTTTTTTTTTTAATGTTTTTATTTATTTTTGAGACAGAGACAGAGCATGAGTGGGGAAGGGGCAGAGAGAGAGGGAGACACAGAATCTGAAGCAGGCTCCAGGCTCTGAGCTGTCAGCACAGAGCCCGACGCGGGGCTCGAACTCACAGACTGTAAGATCTGACCTGAGCTGAAGTTGGACGCTTAACCAACTGAGCCACCCAGGCGCCCCGAGCAAAGCTCTTTATAGCATTGAACAAAAAAGAAATTCAGTTCTTTACTAGAATGGCACTACAAACTCATTTTTGCATCATAATAATCAAAGCGCAGTTGCTTTTTAAATTTTGTAGAACTTGTCTATAAAAATACCTAGCCCTGATGTGTTCTTTTTGTTGTAGTTATAGACTCCTCAGACTTTCTGTTTGTTCTTAAGACAATGTTGCTAAGATATTTTTCTAGGAATATGTCCATTTTTTATGAGTTTACAAATGTGTTAACATAATTATTTTCATAATATTCTCCTGCCACTTTTGTAATCTGTGCTACAGTGTTCACATGGTATATCTTTATCCATCTCTTTATTTTTACTTATTGATATGTTGTGTTTTAGGTGTGTCTTTTATAAATGACATATAACACTTTTTAAAATTAAAAGACAATGATTTTTGGTTTTGAAGTAGCTTGTTTGGTGCCTGTACATTTATTGTGATTATTAATGTATTAAATTTATTTCTCCTATTTTATTTGATTCTTTCTACTTACCGAAAGATTTTTGACTCTTTTCATCCTCCCTTCCTATCTTCTGTTTGGATTAATTAGCTTTCTTTATATTCCCTTTTTTCCTTCCCCTGGAATGGAAATTATTCTATTCTCCCAAGACATTATTCTTAAATGTCTACATGGATACCTAACTCAAAGTCAAAAACTTAATATCTCCATCCTCCTCCTGAAAAACAAGGCTTTTAGAATTAAAACAATTTTTTTTAATGTTTATTTTTGAGAGAGAGAGAGAGAGAGAGACAGAGTGTGAGCGGGGGAGTTGCAGAGAGAGAGAGAGGGAGACACAGAATCCAAAGCAGGCCCAAGGCTCTGAGCTGTCAGCACAGAGCCTGACGTGGGTCTCGAACTCACAGATAGCAAGATCATGACCTGAGCCGAAATCAGACGCTTAACTGACTGAGGCGCCCCTAGAATGTTTTAAGTGTAAGCACCCCTTCCCATCTTACATACTATTGTTTAGTGTTTTGGTTCTACCTTGTTTTTATACCACCCAAATTACTTATTACTATTATTTTATACAGTCAGTGCTTATTTAGATTTATATAGCATTTTCTTTGCTTATTCTTTCTACGCCTTCCTTTTGGATCAAATGTCTTTTTTCCAGAGTATATCTTTTATTAATTCTTCCATGGAAGGTCTGTTAAGTGATTTATTCTTTCCGTGTTTTTTATTTTCCTGAGAATATATTTTGGTTTTGATCTTCCTTTGATTGCATACTGCATTTGGAATTCTAGGTTGAATTTTTTTCCTTCATAAATATATATTTAATATTCATTCATTTATTTAACAGATTCTTATTGAACACCTACTGCGTGCTGGTGATATAGTAGTAAATAAAACATGCAAGAATCTCTGCCCTCATGGTGGCTGCATTCCAATGGGGAAACAATAAACAGGATAATCAAGTAAAATTTGTAATGTGTTAGTGATAAATGCTAAGGAGAAAAATAAAGCAAGGCAAGGAAATAGGGAATATTGGGTTAAATTTTAGGTTTGGGAGGTTGCAATTTTAGGTTAGAGTGGCCACGAAAGGTGGCATTTGAACAAAGACCTGAGGGAGGTGAAGTATAAAGCCATCTGGGGAAAGAGAATTCTTGGAGAAAACAATAACTGCAAAGAAGATCTTGAGGTGGGGCTATGCCTGGCATGTTCTTGAAATAACAAAGAGGTCAAATTGGCCAAAGCAAAGTAAGTGAGGAAGAGCTGAACAGATTATGAGCCCATAGACATCAAGGTGGGCATGTTGGGATCAGATTTTTTTAAGGACTTGTTGTCCGTTTTTAGTCTTAGAATTTTTTTCCCTGTGTGTGAAATGGGGAGCAATTGGGAAGCTTTAGGTAGAGGAGCGATGTGATCTTTTATTTTTATTTTTATTGTTATTATTTTTCCTTTTTCTTTAGTTGAAGTGTAGTTGACACACAATGTTACATTACTTTCAGGTGTACAGCATAGTGATTTGACAAGGTTGTATGTTATGCTGCGTTCACCACAAGTGTAGCTGCCATCTGTTACAATAAAACGTTTTTATAGTACTATTGACTATATTCCTTGTACTGTACCTTTTATTCCCGTGACTTATTCATTCCATAACTGAAAGCCTGTATCTCCCACTGGCTTTCACCTATTTTGCCCATCCTCCCAGCTGTGTTCCCTCCCTCTGGCAACCGTCAGTTTGTTCTCTGTTTATGGGTTTGTTTCTGTTTTTTGTTTATTCGTTTGTTTTTAGATTCCACGTGTAAGGGAAATCATAGCCCCACACACCAGGGCTAGGTATTTTTATAAACAAGTTCTACAAAATTTAATTTTTTTTTTAACGTTTATTTATTTTTGAGACAGAGAGAGACAGAGCATGAACGGGAGAGGGTCAGAGAGAGGGAGACACAGAATCTGAAACAGGCTCCAGGCTCTGAGCTGTCAGCACAGAGCCTGATGAGGGGCTCGAACTCACAGACCGTGAGATCATGACCTGAGCCGAAGTCGGCCGCTTCGACCCAGGCGCCCCATGTTCTACAAAATTTAAAAAGCAACCGCACTTTGGGGTGCCTGGGTGGCTCAGTCAGTTGAGTGTCCGACTTCATCTCAGGTCATGATCTCACGGTCTGTGAGTTCGAGCCCCACGTCGGGCTCTGTGCTGACAGCTCAGAGCCTGGAGCCTGCTTCGGATTCTGTGTCTCCCTCTCTCTCTGCCCCTCCGCCGCTCATGCTCTGTCTCTCTCTCTGTCAAAAATAAATAAACATTAAAATTTAAAAAAAAAGCAACTATTCTTTGATTATTATGATGCAAAAGGGAGTTTGTAGTGCCATTCTAGTAAAGAACTGAATTTCCTTTTTGTCCAATGCTATAAAGATCTTTGCTCACTTAAAATTAAACACATATATAAAAGATTGACTGTCTTCAAAAAAAGAAAAAGAAAAAGAAACTCATTTCACTTAGCATAATACTCTCTAGGTCCGTGCATGTTGCCACAAATGGCAAGATCTCCTCCTTTTTATAGTTGATAATCCATGTGTATAAATCTTCTTTACCCATTAATCTGTCAGTGGACACTGGGTTACTTCCATATCTTGGTTATTGTAAATAATGCTGCGATAAACGTAGGGGTGCGTATATCTTTTTGAATTAGTGTTTTTGTTTTCTTTGGGCAAATTCCCAAGAGTGGAATCATTGAATCATATGGTATTTCTATTTATAATATTTTGAGGAATCGTCATATAGTTTTCCACAGTTGCTGTGCCAATTTACATTCCCACCAACAGTGCACAGGAGTTCCTTTTTCTCCACATCGTCACCAACCATTGTTATTCCTTACCTTTTTGATTCAAGGCATTCTGACAGGGATAAGGAGATATTTCATTGTGGCTTTGATTTGCATTTCTCTGATAATTAGTGATGTTGAACATCTTTTCATGTATATATTGGCTATCTGCATGTCTTATTTGGAAAAACGTCTGTTCAGGTCTTTTGTCCATTTTTAATCAGGTTATTTGTTTTTTTGGTGTTGAGTTGTATAAGCTGTTTATATATGGGGAATATTAACCTTCCATTGAATATATCATTTGCATATATCTTCTCCCATTCATTTGGTTGCCTTTTGTTTAGTTGATGGTTTCCTTTGCTGTGCAAAAACTTGTTATTTTTATGTAATCCCAATATTTTATTCTTGCTTTTGTTTCCCTTGCCTTAGGAAGCATATCTAGAAAAATGTTTCTATGGCAGATATCCAAGAAATTATTGCCGGTGCTTTATTCTAGGAGTATTATGGTTTCCTGTCTCACCTTTAATTCATTTTAAGTTTTTTGTTTTTTTTTTTTTTAAGGTATGGTGTTAGAAAGTGGTCTAGTTTTGTTGTTTTGCATATAGCTGTTCAATTTTTCCAGCACCATTTTCCAGCACCTCACTGTATATTCTTTCCTCCCTTGTCAATAGATTAACTGACCGTATAAGCATAGGTTTATTTCTGGATTCTCTATTCCGTTACATTAATCTATGAGTCTGTATTTGTGCCAGTAGCATACTTTTTTTATACTATAGCTTTGTAGTATATCTTGAACTCTGAAACTGTGATGTTTCCAGCTTTGTTCTTCTTTCTGAAGATTGCTTTGACTGTTCAGGGTCTTCTGTGGTTTCGTACAAATTTTAGGATCATTTGTTACAGTTCTGTCAACAGTGCTGTTGGTATTTTGATAGGAGTTGCAGTGAATGTATAGATTACTTTGAATGTTATTCCAATCCATGATTGTGGCATGTCTTTCCATTTGTTTGTGTTGTCTTCAGTTTCTTTTATCAGTGTTTTATAATTTTCAGAGATCAGATCTTTCACCTGTTTGGCTAAGTTTATTCATAGGCATTTTATTTCCTTTGGTGCGGTTGTAAATGAATTGTTTTCTTAATTTCTCTTTCTACTACTTTGTTAAGTGTATAGGAATGCAATCCAATCTCTGTATATTAATTCTATCCCCTGCAACTTTACTGAATCCAATTATTATGATAGTTTTTGGGTGGAGTCTATAAAGTCTTCTATGCATATAGTATCATGTCATCTGTAAATAATGACAGTTTAACTTCTTTCTTACCAATTTGTATGCCTTTTATTTCTTTTTCTTGTCTGATTGCTGTGACTAGGTCTTCCAGTACTATGTTGCAAGAAGTGGTGAGAGTGGATATGCTTGTCTTGCTCCTGATATAAGGGGAAAAGCTCTCAGTTTTTTACCATTGAGTATGGTGTCAGCTGTGTGTTTTCATATATGGCCTTTATTATACCTCACTTTGTTGAGAGTTTTTATCACGAATGGATGTTGAATTTTGTCAAATGCTTTCTCTGCATCTGAAATGATCATGATTTTTATCCTTCATTTTGTTTGATATGTGTATCACATTGATTGATTTGTGAATATTGAACCATTCTTGCACCCCTGGAATAAATCCTACTTGGTGGTGGTGAATAATCCTTTTAACATATTGTTGAGTGTGGTTTGCTGACATTTTGTTGAGGATTTTTGCATCTATGTTCATCAGAGATATTGGCCTGTGGGTTTTTTATTTCCTTGTGGTGTCTTTGTCTGGTTTTGGTATCAGGGTAATGCTGGCCTTATAGAATGTATGTGAAAGCTTTCCTTCCTCTTCTATATTTTGGAATAGTTTAAGAGGAATTCTGTATATCTATCTGGTCCTGGACTTTTGTTTTGGGGGAGTTTTTTGGATTACTGACTTAATTTTGTTGCTAGTAATCATTCTGTTCAGATTTTGTCCTGATTCAATTTTGGAAGATTATCTTTTTCTAAGAATTTATCCATTTCTTCTAGGTTGTCTAATTTGTTGGTATGTAATTTTTCAGAGAAGTCTCTTACAATCCTTTATATTTCTGTGGTGTTGGTTGTTACTTCTCTTTCATTTCTGATTTATTTACTTGGGTCCTTTCTCTTTTTTTCTTGATGAGTCTGGCTACAGTTTTATCAATTTTGCTTATCTTTGCCAAGAACCAGCTCTTGGTTTCATTGATCTTTTCTATTGCTTTTTTAAAGTCTCTGTTTCACTTATTTCCACTCAGATCTTTATTATTTCCTACCTTTTATTAACTTTGGGTTGTTTGGTTTTTTTTCCTAATTCCTTTAGGTGTAAGGTTTGCTTGCTTGAGATTTTTCTTGTTTCTTGTGGTAGGCCTGTATTGCTATGAATTTTTCTCACAGAGCTGCTTTTGCTGTGTCCCAAAGATTTCTGGACCATTATGTTTCCAGTTTCATTTGTCTCCATGTATTGATTTATTTATTTCTTTGATTTCTTCATTGACTCATTGGTGGTTTGTAGCATGTTGTTTAGGCGCCCCTGATTTATATTTTAGTAGGATCATTTTGACTGCTGACTAAACTAAAGAGGAGAAGGGCAGAAGCAAGGAAAGGAGTTTGGAGGCCTTAGCAGTAATCCTGTGAGAGAGCAGTGTGGTTTGGACAAGAATGGCAAAAATGGATGTGATGCGAAGTGGTCAGATTCTGGATAAATTTTGAAGGTAGAGATAAATTTTGTCTATAGGCAGATACGATGTATGTGGGTGTGGGGAAGAGATAAGTAGAGGATGACATCTAGATTTTTGGCCCAAGCTATCAGAAAAAAGCAAAGAGGATTGCATGAGGGAGCAGGAGGACCAAGTGTGCTATGTCTTTAAATATACATGCAAAGATGTTGACTATGCAGTTTGATCTGTGAACGCAAAGTTCAGGAGAGAGCTCCAGTCTGACTGAATGTGAATTTTGGACTCTTCGGTGTTTACATGATGGTACTTAAAAGAAGAAACTGGATGAGATCACCAAGGGATTGCGTATAGTTAGAAATTAGTGGAAGACTAAGAACTGAGCCCCAGGGTACTCTAACTTTCAAATATAGGAAGCTGTTATTACCCTACAAGTATCAGCTCTCAGTTTGTTGTTTCTTTGTGGCCTCTCCCCCCAAACACAGGACGGGGGTCCTCAGAGCCCAACCCAGGGTCACTGGCATAGTTATATCTTCCTCCCAGGCCTCTGTGTCAAAGGCTGCCTCTCCTTTCTCATTTTTTCTTATGTCTGGCAAGTAGGGATTTCCCTTCTTTCTACTTCAGATAAAACCATATTTTGTTACATTTATTATAGCATTTTAATCTGCTTACAGAAGGAGGGTTTTCAGGTTAGTTTATATTGCCGTCTTGCCAGAACCAAAGCCACATTAATTTTCTAATCAAAGTTGGAGTTTTATTGCGTTCTCTGTGTTGATGTTTGCTCTGGGCTGTTTGTATAAATAGCAACCCCCGCTCACCCAATTTGCTTTTTTTTTTTTTCTGATATAATTGTACCAACTGCCATTTCCTAGCTACAGATAATATTCTTGTGGTTAAAGACTTTGACTCTCCCTTTATAGTTTGATTTTCAGCCTTTTTAAGTGAAGCAGAAAATCTGCACCATTTGAAAACATTAACAGTAATTGCACTCTGTGCCTGGGCAAGGTGTCTCATTCACATCGCTCAGAGCCCTTTAGGAATAAAAGTGCATCGATTCACACTTGGTTCTGGTGAGAAGCCAAAGCCCACATTTGCAACACAAGACTGCTCTTCCAAAAACAGATAGACCTTCCGTCTCAGAAATCAGGAGATACAGATTACCAGTTGTTAATCATACAGCAAATTTTTAAGCTAAATTTTAAATTAATGTAATTTTGCTAATGAAATGGTAGGGATGGCCTATTTTTGTTGCAGAAACTTCATTCAAATTTCTCCTGATTCCTTTGATTGAGTGTAATTTTTAAAATGGTATTTAAAATCTTAAGGCGTGCAATTCACCATATTTATAATTACACAGGAGTAAAGAGAAATAATTACTTGTGGTGTACTTTTTAACTCTACTCGTAGCTTATGTTTCTCTGCATGGTTGGCATTTAAAGAGAAACGGGGTTTCCTTGGGAGAAACATCTCAATCCTACTGGAATGACTGAGATTAGAAAGATGAGCAAAAGCTAAGCCAAAACAAACAAACAAACAAACAAGGAAACAAATGTTTAGCTGTGCAATGACTTCTATGAAAAAAATATCTCAAAAAGCCTTCTAAAGGAAATGTAATTTCCACTGGGATTAGTTCTAAAGTAAAGTGTAGCTAAAGTAATATCTTTCAGAAAGATTGGATGGTAACTTTCCCAAGTAGAACCAATTACTAGAGCTGTGTTATATGAAGGGAGGTGAAAAATCAAACCAGAGCTTTCCTCCTGGAGAGCAACAGTGTCCCCACACTGGCCTTTGTTTCACCAGGGACGCCCACCCCTGCGAGATGTGGAAGGAAACGAGGCTCAGGGCATTGCACGGTGGATTTTGGTTCATCCTTCCGTTTGCTTCTGTGTCTGAGCCTTATCTGTTAACTGCCTTTCATGACAACCATTACTCGGAGCAATTTCTATTAGAGCGTGAGTTAGCCCTTTTAGATCATATCATTAAAGAAAAAAGCTCAGCAACACTTGAATAAAACATTTTCAAAACTGCATGTAAAAATTACAGAGTAGGCATTTTTCTTAAATAAAATAACAGAAGGTGCTGAAAACTGATTTGAAGCCAGCTTTACTTTGGGGTCATTTAACAAGATTTCCCACTGCTCTATAAATAAGCTTATACTGTTTTACCAAGAAATATTATTTGTTCATTTATTCAAAAAATATTAAATGAGTGCCCATTCTGTATAAGACACTATACTTATGTGTATATTTCAGCAAATCCTTATTAAATTTGCCCCACAATCAACCGAGGCAGGATTGTAAGTGATTATTTTCTGTTTCTTTACTCTTTTCTCTCCAAATTTTCTTTCCTATAGTTTTCTTTTTTTTTCATGTTTATTTAGTTTTGAGACAGAGAGAAGGGGGAGAGAGTGTGAGCAGGGGAGGGGCAGAGAGAGAGGGAGACACACAATCCACAATCTGATGTAGGCTCCAGGCTCTGAGCTGTCAGCACAGAGCCTGATTCAGGGCTCGAGCTCACCAATGGCGAGATAATGACCTGAGCCGAAGTCTGATGCTTAACCCACTGAGCCACCCAGGCACCGCCCCCCCCCCCATTTTTTAATTTCTTAATTTAAAAACTTTGGACAGTAAAGAACTTCTTTACTTAACTTTATGTAAAATAAAAAGTAGGAGCTCCCTGTTCCTGCCCCAGTCCCACTCTCTAGAAATAAACACTGCAAGCTCGAGTTATACCTGCTGGTATGACTTTTTCTCTCTTGTACATTTACTATAAGAAAATACTATGAATTACATGTACACATACACACATAGCTACATAAATGGGTTGGGGGCAGGGTATGGCTAGTTCATAAATCAAACCTATCTTTTGTTTTCAGTGTTTTTGCATTTAACTCTATACCTTGATGGCTGTCCATGTTGGTACATATAGGTCTACCTTACACTTTTTAATGATTGCATAGTGGTTTGTGGTATTGATGTACCATTTCCCTGTTGCAGTTTTCAGCAGTTTTTCAATTTTTCACTGAATACTGCAGTAAACATTTTTGTACTTACACACACACACACACACGCAAGTATTCTTTTAACTTTCCAAATTGTCTTTAGTATGTAAACGTGGGTTTCTATAATATTCTAAATGTGGGTTTTACCTTGATTAGGGAAAAAGTTAACAAAAAAGCCCGAATTAAGTAACTTGCTGACATTGAAGGGCACGTCAACCCTTTCGCACTTCGCATTCTGCTAGGTTGTTGATTGAACTCTTGTTTTAGAGTAAATGTAATAAACTTATTAAAGAGTATAAATATCATGTGGGGCAGAGACAAATAGAAGAGATATCCCAAACAGTTGTTGTTCTGGTCACTAAGTAAAACCTGTTATGCCCTCTATTCATATCCATAGATGTTAAATATGACAGGAATAAATACAGAAACGGGTTTCTGATGTTTAATCTTTTACAAAGATGTTCACTTTTCCAGGTCCCTTGGTTGGCTCAGTAGGTACAGCATGCGACTCTTGATCTCAGAGTTGTGGGTTTGAGCCCCAATTTGGGTGTAGAGATTACTTAAAATAAAATCTTTTTTTTTTTAAGGAAAGATTTTCAGTTTTGCAAAATTCATAATGCAATAGTAGTCAGAATTCTAATGTTTTCCTTCTTTTTTTAAACTTTGTTTATTCAACAATAAATATTTGCTTTCCATTGACCAGGCATTATTATAGGCAGTTGGGATACACCCATGAACAAAACATACCAAAAAAATTCCTGCCATCATGGAGCTTACTGAACGTGAGCTGGATCAGAAAGACAGTAACACTGGACATAGTAAATTAAAAAATCTTAAAGCTTGTTAGAAGGCGGTCAGTGCTGTGGGAAGATTGCACAGGGGTAGTGGGATTGGGAATTCTGACAGGGAAGAAAAAAATTGCAGTTGCTTGTAGGTCCTTAAAGAAGATGGGGATACCTGGGAAAAAAAGGGTTTTGGGCAGAAGGGATAGTCTCTGGAAAAGCCATAGAGTGGGGCATTCCTGGATGTTGGGGAAATAGCAGAGAATCCTGGTAGCTGGAGGGGAGTCAGAGGAGGGAGGCTCTAGAGAGGAGATGGGAGGGGTTGGTGCAGGGGCCAGATGATATAGGGCCTCATCAGCCACTGTAAGGACTCCCTGTCTTACTTTGAGGGAAATGGGGAGCGGTTTTAAACCGATCACTCTGTACAGATAGACTAAGGGCAAAGGATGAAAACAAGGAGACCACTGAGGAGGCGTTTGAATCAGTGCACAAAAGACGTGGTGTGGCTTGCACCGAAAGGGGTAGGAATGGGGGAAATGGTTGGACTCTGGATATTTTTTTAAAAATAGAGTTAATAGAATTTCCTGACAGATTGGATATGAAGAAAAGAGAGAAATGAGAAATGTGAAGAAAAGAGAGAAATCAAGCAGAACTACAAAGCTTTGGGTCTGAGCAATTTTAAGAATGAAGTTGTCATCACTGACCTGGGGAACTCTGTAGGTGGAGCATCCCTGTGTGTCAGTGTCTTTGTAAACAATATTTCGCACCACCTAAAAGAGTCAACAGCCTCTGCCTTGAAGAACTTACAGGCACCCTGGGAGTCAGAGGGACTGCACGGGCCCTCCCTGCACTGATTCAAAACCATTTCCTGAGTCCTGCGCCCTTGCGCTCTGTCCCTTTTTTTCTCTTTCCTCTCCCTCTCTCCCAACCGAAAAGTTCCTTCAGCCTTTAGAAATGGTCCCCGAGAGCCCTTCCAGGTGTTGAAAGACTTGCATCGTTGTACTGTGCGGCCTCCTCAGCCGTGTCGCTGTTATCCCCTCCTGCTCCCACCAGGTGGCAGTGCACCGCTGAACATGGAGTGGTGGCACCCTGCATCACCGCTCCATGGAGGCCAGAGGACCGATCTTCAGAATGGCTGCCAGAGGGGACGTTTCTAGTATGTGTTACAGACTAATCCGTGTGGGGAGGGTGACGAGAAGCGGTCTCATTTCTTATTTAGAAACATAGATCCTTGCTAAGGATAATTTTCCTCTCCTGACTTGAGAAGGCTTTATATGGCTTGAGAGCAGTCTTTCCACCTGGAGAGTATTTTTATTTAAAGATTTGATTCACCAAGCACCTTGCTGAGGCTGCAGTACTGGCATTTGTGTAATAGGCTCTTCTTTGTTTGAGATGGGCAGAACAGCTCCTAGAAGTTGCGGCTTCCCCAAGGTAAAATCCTTCTTGAAAATCGAAAGTGGATGTTGGTTGATTAGCTTCTATGTGCAAAATTTGGACCAAGTTTTACAAAGAACTCAAATAAGGAAAGGAAGTGCCCTTTTGCCTCAAGAAATGTTTTGTGCAGTTGGAGAGGCGTAAGCACAAATACTGGCAACCTTCAGAATTAAGTAACAAGTGAAGTGTCATTGGGTAGTGCTAGTTAATTAATCAAAGTACCCCTGGGCAGTGCTACCTCTGGAGGCCGGAGTACAAATTGGGGCTGAAACGAGGCCTCTTGGTTGAAATCTGCCTATAGACCAGGTAGACCCTCTACCCTATCATGGTAGAAAACCCAACATTTACCCCTGGAGAGGTTGAACTAAAAAGGTTTTGGCTCTGGGAACACCCAGCCATATTTTGGATAGACACTGCCTTGTGAACAGAAGATGTAAGGAGAGTGAACAGCTAACTACTCCTTGTCCCCCCAATATGCACCCCTTAGATCTCCTTTCCAATAAGCTCCCAGAATGCTACATTTATTTCCCCCAGGCACAAGATTGAAGATTAGCTTTCAGAAAACTGATTTGCTCAGGAGAATAGAAGTATAGATTCTGATATTTAGGATTTCCCCCAGTGAAATGGCTATTTCACTATGACTATTTTTATCTTCCCCTTGACAACCCTACCCAGGGCATAGAGCTTCGAGTCTGCCTTTTAATGCCTCATTCTTTAGTATGAACCAGGGTTTCCAAGCCTCGACACTATTGACATTTGAGGTCAGGTAAATCGTGTGAGGAGGCATTGTGGGATGTTAATTAAGCAGCATCTCTGGCCTCAACCACTAGATGCCAGTAGAATCCCTGTCTTCCTAGCCCCTCACCACCCCCCCCCCACCCCTGCCCCCGCCAGTCTTGAAGACTAGACCTTGCTTGAATGTCCCTGGGGGAGAAATCCACCCCCATCCTGAGAATCACTGGCGTGAACTGACATCCACAGTTACAGACATTGGAGGGAAGTCTCAACATAAGAAAAAGCAAAAACTATTTGAGGAAGCAACTTTGAGAAAAGGAATCAGAGGAAAGGGCAAATCATGAGCCAGGGCATAGGGGAAGGGCTTAAAGGAAAACAGTATCTTCGGGGAAATGAAAAGACATTGTGTCTTTAAATAAAGAATGATATCCATTTTTTTTAAAAAACCTCATATAGCTAGAAAGATCCTTGCCTATTAAAATTTTGATGTAGGAATAAAAAAATGAAAATATTGGAAGGTCATGTTGAAGAATTCTGGTATAAAGCGGAACAAAAAGATAAAACCAACAGAGAAAAGATAATAAAATTAGATAATCAAACTGGATGTTGGAAGGCTACTATCCAGAAAGAACAATAACACAGGCAGGTGTCATTAAAAAAAAAAATCACCCAAGAAAAATGCCTACAACTAAAGGATGTGACCTTCAAACTAAAGGAATATCCCCAGCCCAGTAAAACTATAGTCACAGAAGATATATCATCATTCAATTTCAGAACTAAAGATAAAATTTCCAAAAAGCAAAGGAAAATGAGTCACATTCGGAGTCCAAGTGGCATTCAGAATAATGATTAGAGCAATCCTCACACCAGTTCCCATACAACGTTTCATAGAGGATGTGCTCCACCAAAACAAGGAGGACCTAAGAAGGAGGAAGGCTGTGGTCCTAGAATCTAGGTTCCAGCCCAGAAGAGAAATGAAGGAAATTTTCAGGATGGCAGTGAAGGGAGTTTCCATATGAAGACCACCACATACAGCAGGCCTAGAGAACAACTGGTTGGGAGTTGGAAGTTGAGCAGGAGGACAGAGAACTCCAGAAAGGATGCTTCCAAGAAGCCAGTAATGATGATGAATTACCTCAGGTATCTGACCAAACTGAGAGTCTCATAGGAAACTTCAAAACCGTGTGTGTGTGCACGCATGCATACATACAAATATATGTGTGTGTGTATGTGTGTGTGTGTGTGTATATACATATATTTATTTATATAGCTTTGATTTTAAAAAAAGTAAGTGCTTTGAATACAGGGGAAGGAGAGATCTCAGGGCTAGGAAATTGGAAAACACAGGACACATTCGGACAAATGGTGGGTGTGTTTTTGAACCATGACAGGAGATTGGGAAAGAAGTTGGTGAAATTAAAAGATAAAAAATTATTTCCGTTTTAGAAACCTGAGGTCATCTTAGAATGCTTTCAGTTACAGAAAGGATTTAAGTGACCCAATATTTTTTTAAGTTTGTGCAGAGGGTAGAGGGATCATCTATTGGTTGTGAATAATGGTTGATGTTTGCTTTTGTCTTTGAACATTTTTCTGTATTTTCTAAGTTACAATTAGAAAACAATTAAAGTTATGTTTTGAAACAAACTAAGAAGTGGTAAAAGCACCTGTGGAAATAGTAATCTATGCATAGGAAATATTTATTTTCTAAATAACCCAAACACATATCATAAGGACCAGTCTTTTGGGACGGGTATACTTGTATCTTGGAAACACATTAGTTTTCTGCTACTTTAATAAATAGAAATATTTTGTTTTGTATCTTTTATTCTACGTATGTGTATAACTCAGTGGCAATTTGGTGGTTGCAGGATTTATCAAGCATGGCCTCTGAAATTAACATGGCGTGCTTCCATTCAACAACACCTACTATTTTCCACAAGGTGGGGTGCTAACTTCACAGAGTGGGCTGAAGTTGGCTATAACTTACTGAAACTTCTAAATCTAATGCATCTGCTCATTCTCTTTCACAATTCCCAAGCAATCCTGAAAGAAATACTTTTGTAAATTATATAGTTGCAATCGTGGGTTTCGTTTCAGTTTGTGAATTCTGTTAAACTCGTGGTTTTCATTTTTAGAGTGTGATTAATCTATATAAACACTTTTCCTCTTTAGAGTGTATCTTGACTGCATTCAATTATAGGTATAAAGAATACGTCTAATTTGGTGAATTATAAATGAGTGAAATACCAAAATAAAATGTTGGTAGTTTATTGCAAACAGAGATCCTGATGTGGCTGTTTCAGTGAATAGATGAGTATTTTCAAAATGCTGTTATCAGGTAGATGTATACATGGTTCTGAAGTATTTTAAATAGCTGAGTCTCTTAAATTCTTTCCTAAATCTTAATTATCCCATTCTCCATCTCTACAACAAAGGCAAGTCAGGTTAAACTTTCTCTGCATCAGATTCTGAATTGATGGAATTGAAGAAACTATGAATAACATTGCAGTTGTTCGACTTTCTGATCATGTGTCCAGAATGCCTGTGCCAGTTTAATATATGTGGGGTTCTTACAACATGCAGAGCCAGTAGCAGTGTAGAATACAGTGCTGCTACTTCTCCATTTTGAAGTGAATTAGAGACATTCTAATAACCGATGTTTACATGTAAACATTTACATAAAGCATATTTTTTTAATGTATACTTATATTATGGTCCCGAGCATACAATAATTTGTCATCGTTGTTGTCATAAAATCAGGATGTGGCCTCTTTCCCTTTGTCCTTCCTTTTGCATAAACGAAGGTTCTTTCGTGCCTTTTAGCCATTAGGCACCAGGAAATAATTATGGAGCTGGTAGTTAGAATCATGCCAGGCATAACATAATTCCAAGCCACGCAACTAATGAGGTTGACTATTGTACTTTCACTTTCAGGATTGACCAAAGGGCAGATCATGGTCGGGAAGTGAAAGTGATGAATGCAGAGGCATGTCTACTTGTCTGTCAAGGACCTGATAGATGCTCAGTTCATGGCAGCTGATGAGGAAGTGCCGAGTGACCTGTGGGTGGAGGAGCCATGGGTTCCAGACTGGGTCCTGCTGATAACCAGGGGAGGTAGCTTCCCCAGACCTCATTCTCTTACTGCGAAGTCGAGGCCTGGATGAGATCAGGGGGTCCTCAGAAAGCCACCGTGATCCCCACAACTGGCTCTCAAGCCTGACTTACGAAAGACAAATGAGGCTGCTGCTCCAGGTAGGGCCCTCTGGTGCCTTCCTAGAACCTGCATTTCTGAGCGCTCCCTTTTCCTGGATTCCTAGGTTATCTTGTTCTGTGTACCTGCCAGGTCAACCCATTGCCCCATTTTAGGTACAAACCCATCTGCCCCATTTCAACCTAAAAATTATCTGTAATATCTTCTAACATTGATATATTTTATACTTACTGTTTTACTGACTCATAAAATTATGCTGAAAACCAGACCATAATGAATAATGATATGCTCTCAGCCTATTTCCCCTTTCACCATTCACCCCACCTAAAAACCTGAGAGTCACCCCAAACTCTCCAGCCTCCCTAAGTCCCTCCTTCCCACCATTGGCCCTCTCCATTCCTTCACCTCAGTGCTGCAAGTATCCTTTAGGCCTTGGACATCGTTCTCCTGATATATTTCAGGGATCTGCTTCTGGGGGAGCCCCACCCCTTCTGCCAGAGTGGTGGTTCCTGAATGCAGATGTGGTCACATTGCTCTCATCATCCTCCAAGGATTCCTCATTGCCTTTAACTTCATGTACATGCTCCTCAGCATGGCTTTGAAGGCCCTGCCTCCCTAGCTCCATTTTCTGCTGTTCTCTCCTGTGCTCCTTGTATACCAAACAGTTCCCCCCAAATTTCATGCAATTTCATGTGTCACTGCTCTGAACATGTCTGGAAGACCCTTTTTCCCCCTCTGCTACCCCTGGTAAATTTCACATCCTGCCAAGAAGTGAGATCAAGTATCTCTTCCATAAAGCCTGATTTAGCTTCTCAAAGTATAGTGCATCATTTCTTACTTGGTGCTAACATATTCAATACTTATATCTCCTTTTGTATTACGCTCTTTGATTGCAATTGCTAGTTTTTCTGTGTTGCTCTGCTACTCTCTACTGAATTCCTTATGAATGCCTTCCTCACCCATGTGTTTCCAGCCCCGTTCCTGTCACCTGGTAGGTATTTAATGAATGAAATGAAAAACACAGCACTGCAATTCAGTGTTCATCTATGATATTGATATATTTTCTTTTGTAAAAAAGGGAAATAGTCTTACATTTATTTATTTATTTATTTATTTATTTATTTATTTATTTTAAATGTTTATTTATTTTTTAGAGAGAAACAAAGTGTGAGCAGGGGAGGGGCAGAGAGCAAGAGAGACACAGAATCTGAAGCAGGTTCCAGGCTCTGAGCTGTTAGCACAGAGCCCAATGCGGGGCTTGAACTCATGAACTGTGAGATCGGATGAATCATGAGCCAATGATGAATCATGAATCCTGAGCCAAAGTTGGATGCTTAACTGACTGAGCCACCCAGGCGCCCCCCCCCTTTTTTTTAATTTTTTAAACATTCATATCGTTTTAAAGCTAAAAGGAAGGGTGTTTAAGTTGCAAGTGACATAAAACTAAACTCAAAACTGGCTTGAACACTAAGGGGAATTTGTTTACTTGCAAAGGGGAAAAATTCAGTCTTATTTCTGGGTGAGACTTGGTCCACGTGCCCAGCAATTTCACTAGCGATGGGCAATGTCTGTCTGCTCTATCTTCTGCAGCCTCACCTCCATCAGGCTCCCCACAGTGCTGGCTCCAGCAGCTATGCTCTCCCCTCAGGGTGGCAAAACCCAGTAGTACCTCCTGGCTTTCTATCTTTGCACTAGCCTGCAGGGAAAAAGGTCTCTTACAACGTGTAGAAGATAGAGAGAGAGGAAACTTCTTTTTCCCAGAAACTCCAGCAAATTCCTAATGTCTCCAGTCTCATGGTCTTCAGCTGGGTTATAGCCCTGTCTTTCAGCCAGTCATTGTGGCCAGGCATGAGGGTTATTCCCATGTTGCTTAAGCCATTCCAGGCCTCCTCATGGTACTAGAGGTTTAGAAGTGAAGGAGACAGGGGCTAACATCCCACCAAAACTGTGCCTGAGAGTGTGAGAGGAGTGAGTTACCCAAAAGAAAATTGGTTATTGTTGGCAAAAGAAGGGGGCAGTAAGAGGCTGAGAAGAGGACAACTAATATTCATTACAAAGGACATTAAAATTTGAGTGGCCAGAGTCCCATATTGTTTTAAGAACAAATGACTTTTTTAATTTCCTTGCTGCCCTGACCTCCAGGAGTGGAATGCTTCTAAAGGTGAAGTGAGGAGTGGCTTGAAAACCATGGGACAAGCAGGGAGCATCAGCCTTGCTTGTCTTTGACGAGTTCGACTTGAGGGCCAGTTGTAGAATCATGGTGGCTAGTTGAGGATCCTGATCTTGCAAGGCCTCCTTGTGAAAGACTGAGGTCTAGAGAAGTTGACTTACCCAAGGTGACAGAACTGGTTATCAGCAAGACCCAGTCTGGGACCCTTGGCCCCTTCGCTCCTTCATCAGCTACCATGAAGTGAGCACCTACCAAGTACTTAAAGGAAATGCACATAAGGACATTTTTGTGTGTACAGTGAATTATGGTCATCTTGATTTCAGAATGATAGAACCATCCAACATAGTTTTCTTTTAGTATGTACATTATACTTTGCATTGTTAAGAAAACAGTTATAAAAGAAAGCTGAAACCCTTTTTGGTTGAATGAAATTTTACCGTTTTAGTTTTGTCTTGTTTCCAAGATTCTGCAATAGTGTGGCATTCATTAAATAATAAACATATTGTACATTTCAGTGTGTGGTAACAGCAGAGAATGACTTCATAGACCACTTAATCTGCTCTGTTGTGGTTTATGATGCCATCTGGATTCCTTGGTGGAATTATTTCCATCTAAATCACTATAAACTTCTATTTAGGTTGTCACAGATCTAAAGCCAGATATGTTTGTGGGTTTTAGCAGTGATGTAATTCTGGAAGATACTTTGAAAGTTACAAGTTGTCATATACTATTAGCATTTAACTCAGTGTTTCACATAATTTCAGACAAACTAGAGACTGAGGAAAAAAAATCCATTTCTCTACTTTATTATTATTATTTTTTTTAGTAAACATTCTCCCTTTCTTGGCTGTCTTGTCACTCTATGTCTAGTTAGGCGTCAGTCAAGCTTGTGTAGGAAACACTGGGAGGCTCTGTGGGTATACATACAGTACTATAGCACATGGCCTCTGCCCCTTCTTAATTAGGACGTTTAGATAGATGGATGAAAAGGAGGTTTCACTAACTAGTATGTGTCTTTTTCTAAGATATGGTGCAGAGAGAATAAGGGAGAGAGAGAATCTCACTTCTTTGTCTTTTATATTACTGCCAGTTGCGTGAAAGAGACCGAATCATGTTGCAAGAAATGCACACACTGCAGGATATACACATAGAACTGCACAGAAAGAAAGGACTCAGGGGGTGCCTGGGTCAGTTAAGCATCTGATTCTGGATTTTGGCTCAGGTCATGATCTAGCAGTTTGTGAGATCATGCCCCACACTGGGCTCTGAGCTTGACAGTGCTTAAAGACTGTTTGGGATTCTCTCTCTCCGTCTCTGTCTGCCCCTCCCCTGCTCACATTCTCTCTCTGTCTCTCTCTCTCTCTCAAAATAAATAAACATTAAAAAAAAAAAAAAAAGGACTCAAGTAGAATATACTTTCTATGTAACCCAGTTGGCTACCAGGCAGGAGCAATAGCAAAACAACAGGACTTGCTAAGGTTCAACAAAAACTCTGAGGATTTCTGAGTCCCTGTATTTTTACTCTGTTTTGTTTGTTTGTTTGTTTTCTTGGGGTTTTTTTGTTTGTTTTTACCAAAAAGGCTTGGAGGCCGGGAAGGACACCTTGGTAACAGTGGTAGTTGGGGCTGGTATGCCAAACCTACAGCACAGAACAGGGTATGAAGGAGAAGGTGACCGGAGGGCGCAGGGAGCTCAGTCCCCACAGAGCCAGGGAAGCAGGCAAGCTCTGTGGGTTGGAGGCTGTAGATATAGAGGGTAGGTGAGTTGAAGAACAGAGAAGGAAAAGAAAATGGGTCAGAATGGGTAGCTGGCTATATATAGAAGCAACAGAAGGCAGGGAACACGGCTCCATGGGAAGTTGGTTCAGCTCATTATGTATTCCTCAGAACTGAGGTGCAGAGATCAAAGAAGGGCCTTTAGAAGGGTGAGTCAGGAGCATATTTCAGGGCACATGGAAGACCTGTTCTACCACTTGCTGGCAGTGTCACCTTGGGAGATTTCAGATTTCTCATCCGTGAAGTGGAGAGGTTGGATTAGTTGGTCTCTTACAATCCTGAGATGTTACAAGGTAAAGACTCAGCATCCTATCCAGCATAGACCACAGACTGGACTTCTAGAAACTATAGTGACAGTCATTTATCTGTTCAGCAGGTATTGACTGAGCACCCATGATGTATGAAACACCATTCTGCACAGTGGGGTTACAGCAGTGAGCAAGATGAAATCCTTTCCTCTCATGGAGCTTGTGTTCTGAAGAGAGAGGCAGACACCAGTCAAACACACAAACAAGCAAGTTAATTGGAAGTATGAGTAATTCTGTGAAGATGGCAAAATAAGACAGTGTGGTGGAGGGTGACCGTGTATTGGGGGAGGGGCACGTGGGGAGCCTGCCTCCTCTCTGAGGAGGTAATGTTCAAGCAAGACCTGGATTGATCCAATCTAGGGAACACGGTAGACCACTCAGAATGAACCGAAAAGGCCCTCAGGAAGGAACGTATTTGACGTATTCACACAACAAGAAAGAAGGCTGATGTGGTTGGTGAGTGAACAAGGAACCATTAGAGAGATAAGGCAGCCCAGGTTACACAGGACCTCAGAGACAGTTGTCAGAAATTTGGATTTTATCCCAAGTGCATTGGTAAGCCTTTGGAGGGTTTTAAGCAGGAGAATGAAAGGAAAGATCTGCTATACATTATAATCTCTGGTGATTCTGTAGAGAATAAAGTGTAGGGGAGCCAGAGGAGAGTTAGAGATGAGTTGAGAGGTTATTGTAGTCATGGTGAGAGATGGTCATAGTTTGGACCAAGAATAGCAGGGATGTTGGGAATAAGTAGCTAGATATGGAATGTGTGTAGAGGTTTTAGAAGAAGGAGCCACAGGAGCAGGTGCCCCACCCTCCGTCCCTGCCAACGCCAATGTATATTTTCATGATCTTCATATATAACCAGGAAATTTATTATGATAGATTCTGCTGTTCCTTTGTCGATTCCTGGCTTGGGAATGCGGAATAGCATGTTTTGGTGGCAAATATGATAGTACTTTTGAGTCATTATAGAAAAGCCTAGTGAATAGAGGAACACTAAAGTATGCATTTCATGGCCCCAGTGGAATGGATTCAGAGCCAGTTTAACATCCCACAGTGTCTTTCAAAGGAATTACTTTTCTTGGGTCCAGGATCCAGGGAAGACTGACCCTGCTTGGGTTGTGTGGCCTCTTCTAAACTAAATATTGGGTCTAGAGGTGAGGGGTAGGGGTGGTAAAATGATGGATGAGGCTTCCTTTGTGTCCTGCATCCCATTAGTAGGACATAAAAGAGGGTCAGGGACATTTCCTTCAAGGCAAAGGTACAGACTAACAAAAATAGTTATGTCTGTGAGGATGCCTTCATTTGGATTTCTCCAGATGCCCCAATCCCTGAGAATGTCTGGCCAAAGGTCATAGCCAGGCCTGAACTGTCGCTCTCTGAAACTCCATCCCATTCTTTTGTCTTCAAAGGAACTTTTGTTAAAACCAAAATACAGTCTTTCTATTAATAATTTTTCCTTGTTGATTTCTTCATGTATTTGATTATTTTATATGTAAAAAAAAAAAAAAAACCTCTCAAGATTTTTCCATGGCCTGACCCTTAGTATTTCCTTTAGGCAATATGGGACATCAAATACCCTAGCACCAGTTTCTGTGTGTTAAGCATAGTTAATCTGAGAGCCCTGTTCTTACCAAAATGGCCCAGGTTCCCATCCACTTCAATACATACCCGTGTAGAAGGTATAATACCGAAACTGAAGGCATAGAATTTTCCAAGTAGTGTCAGGTGCAGAATGGGTTGCTGTTCTTGTCTAGCCTAACAGGCTCCCTTCCCTTATATGCTCAGACCTCAAAGCTCTGGGGACACTCTTCTCTCATGGATCTGTTTTCTAGGGAGAGGACCCACAAAGGTTGAGACATTTCTTGAGGCCCTTGTGAGTGGTCAGTTTCATAGAGAGCAGTCTAGGCTCTCTACCTGGGACACATTGTTAGGGAAGAGGGCATTGGTCTTTGGTTCATTCTCATTCTCCCTCCTGTTTCCCCAAGCCCTTAGAACTTGGTGCCTCCTGGCTCTGGCTCTTTATAAACTTCCAGTCCCCCGCTTTGCTCAGGTTTTTTCTCTAGCCCCAAGAATTCCATTCATTTTAATCTGTTTACTGAGTGGCCCCTACAAATAAGGCCCTAAAGGTGCACTCTGAAATCACTGTCTTTGTGCCCTTTTATATTGTCCGTCTAAATATACCTCAGCTAGGTGACAAGAAGATTGGATTAATATCTATTAACGTGCAATAAATAACATTGAATCACTCATTCAATAAATACTGAGCATCAACTGTAAACCAGGTACTCTTCACAAGCGCTGAGATTGCAGTGATTAAATTTCCTGGCATCCTCAGGTAAGTTATATTCTAATGGGGCAGACAGGTAGTAAATAAGTAAGTATATAGTATGCCAGTAGAGTGGCATGGGTGACTCATTTGGTTAAGCACCCGACTCTTGATTTTGGCTCAGGTCATGATCTCATGGTTCATGAGATGGAGCCTTCTGTCAGGCTCCCTGCTGATAGTGGAGCCTGCTTAAGATTCTCTTTCCTCCTCCCTGCCTCTCTCTCTCTCTCTCTCTCTCTCTCTCTCTCTCTCTCTCAAAAAAAAAAGCCCTAAATACAAAAACAAAAACGTAGAGCAAGCCTGTCCATGGGGGAAGGAAGAGTACGGGTACACGTGGGGTGGGGGTATCTTAGAAAGGTTAGTCGGGAAGGTGTGTCTAAGGAGAACTGGCCTGCTGTAGTGGGGGAATGGGTGGTGAGAGACTTGGATTTAGAGAGAAATCTTTTGGGTAGGATTTCCAATTATCTGAACTTCTTATCAAAAAAATGATAATGTAGGCAAGATTTGGATGGGATCTGGAGCTGGAGGGCCTCTCCAGTATAGAGCTGTGGACTCTGTGGACTGTCCTGTCCCTGCCAGTCAGGGTCATGGTTCTAATTCCTTGTCTAGCTCCTCATCACTACCCTTCCCCGAGTTCATCATCACCTGACTCTTTTCCTGTTTATCTCACTGACAGAACTTTCAGCTTGGCTTTCTTCCCAGCTACCACTTACACTCTTATCCTTAATGGTAATGCAGATTCTCCCATCATGTTGCCTCCTGCTGTTCTGAATAAATTTCTTTCCCTGTGACTTGGAAGAACCTACTCATTGTCCTGCCCTGTGGGTCACTACATAGTTTATCATTTCAACTGGGACATTTCTGAGAGCAGAAGAGGCGCTGTTAATAATTATACTGGGACTCTCCTCTGCAAACTGGGTGATTGGCCACTGTAGGTGTGTGATCATTGGCCCAGTTAGCTCCAGCCACAAGTGGAACTGGGACTCCGCTCCTCAGCCTGGCATCTGATCTGGAGGCTGAGGTCAGGCTTCTTGCATGCACCTCCAGAAGCAGAGGCCATCATGCTGGTCACTAGCCTTGTTTTTCACCCTCAGGCCTGTTTTCTAGTTTCCATCTTGGAAGTCCCTCAGTCTCCACCCCAGAACATCCCACTACTAGTTTCTGTTCCTCCTCTGAGAATGGACAAGACTTCCTAAACCCATCTTCTCTGCTTCTTCAAGCTGCTTCCTGGGATGAGATGTAGTCTCTTTTTCCATGTCCTAGTCTGAGACTGCCGTCTTCAAACCCAGACAGACGCCCTTGAAAAACCCCTCCCTACCAGGCCTGTGTGTTTGCCCCTCTGGAGCGCAGATGGAATTTGAGGAGTTGGGCTGCTAGAGCCTTAGTCAAACTGCTTCCAGCCCCTCAAGACACTAAAAATATCCAGAAATATTGCACATTGCTTCTTTACAAAGTTATATGCTTGCAGCTTTAAGAGATTCAAGGGATATTATAAACACCCATGCATTTTTGAAGAAATTTTTATAGATACGGAGATCAGGCCTCAAAACTGGGAAGTAACATCCAAAAAACCTTTAGAATGAGACCCTACTGGGTTATTTTTGCCGTAATAATAGCAATGACATCTTATTGGATTCAAATGTGTTTTGCAGTACAAGTTCCACAATCCCATATCTAAATTACCAAAAAGTTCTGAAAACTGGGGGATGGAGGGGATCTGAAGTTTGTCACACCTTTGGCAGCAAAACCTGATTTGAATTGGCCTAAGGCTTATAGTCTTTATTTATCCTTGTTAGTGTGAATATTCATGTTTTGCTGCAGAGATATTAATACGTTTGGTTACTTCCCCCCAAACTTCCAAGGATGCCCCATATTACCTGTTAAAAATACTTCTGACCCAAAAGTTTTCTGATGAGGGATTTTGGCTCATAGTACGGTTTTGCCAGTTATGTGTTTTCCAATTAATAATCATAAATTAGGCAAGCACAGATCTCAAAGAAAACACCTCACAGGTTTGTCCCCACTTGGTTATTTACTGCTCCCTGTTTGCTCTGTAGTTTGGGAACTATTCGGTATTATTTTCTAGTTCAACATTTAGTACTTTAATCCTTTGGAAGGAAAAACAATGTTGGTTTAGTAAATGATGAATAAATAGAAATAGTGAATAATATATTGAATCCAGATCTCTCCTTCTCCACTCGTGTAACATGAAAGGAGGAGGAAATAGTCTTTACAGTCACATGTGAAACAAAGTAGTCACATGTGTAGTACATTTGCATTTTGTGCAGTATATATAAGAACTATACTCATGCCTTCCTGGGGTATGAGGAAGGCTCATACTGGAGGCTCATACTGGAGGCTCAACAAAAGCCTCCAGACACAATTTCATATCTTTTTCTAAACACACAATCTCAGGACCAATAATTGTATGTCTTCCACTAGTTTAGGAAAAGCCTTTTCTATTTTCTCAAGGAGTATATTGTACCTCTAAGCCAATAGGGGGATGGGGAGAAGAGTGTATTAAATACTTAGTCCTTTACTGTCTGACTTAACCTGTGTGGTAGCCAAGCTCCAATAAACCCCCAGGGTTTCAAGCCCCCTGTGTAGTCTCTTTCATATTAAATAGGGTTGACCTATGTAACCAGTAGGACTTTGTGCAAATGACAAAGTGTGACTTCTGAGGTTAGGTCATAAAAGACATTGTGGTGTCTGCCTTTCCCTCTCTCGAATCACTTGCTTTTGGGAAGCTAGTTGCTGTGTAATGAGAATACCCAAGTAGCCCTATGGAAAAGTCCATGTAGCAAAGAAGTAAAATCTTCTGCTAAAAACCAGCACTAAATTGCCAGCCATATGAGTGAGCCACCTTAGAAGTGGATCCTCCAGCCCCAGTCAAGCCGTCAGATGACTGCAGCCCTAGCCAACAACTTGACTTCAATTTCATGAGAGATTCCAAACCATAATAACCCTGCTAAACCGCTTCTGGATTCCTGACCCCCCCAGAAAGTTAGAAACAAAAATATTTGTTGCTTCAATATTGCATGTATTGTTATACATGGGTTTGGAGGTAATCTGTTACATAGCAAAAGATAACAAGTATACCAAGAACTTTGATTCAAGGAGAAATGTTCATTTCTTTTATTATGAAAGTAACAGTACATGCTTGTTGCAAATTTTAAGTGTGGACATACATGACCCGGAAAATAAAAATATCCCCTCTTTGCAGTTTATGGTGAATAGTTCCAGATTTTCTCTGAGCAGATACTAATATGTGTACATCTGTGTATACCAACACACATGTGTTGTGATTTGTTAATACACCCTGGACCGTATTAAACATACTGTCCTGCCACTTGCATATTCTTTTTAACAATTTAGCTTGGCACATCTTTCATGTAAGCTCATATAAATCTGTCATTTGTTAATTTATCTTCATATATTTTGTTGTATGAACATCTCCATTTCCTATTGGAGGATATTTGGGCTGTCTCTGATTTCCACAAATACAATGCATGATACAGTGAATAAGCATGTAGGTGAATCTGTGGGATATATTTCTGGAAACAGAAATGTGGATCAAAAGTAGACACACTTAAAATTCTGATAGATATTTTTGGATTGCCCTCACAAAAAGCTGTAAGCAAAAGTTGTACCAGGGAATGTAAGTGTCTATTTCCCAGCACCCTCAAAAAACACTGGGTAACCATGGTCTTTGACAATTGGGTAAGTAAAAATGATTTATTGCTTTCTTTTATGTTTAATTATTAACCATCTTTTTGTGTTTATTGGCTGTTTGAGTTTCTTCTGTTTGGGGTTCTCTGTCCATCTCCTTTGGCCATCTTGGTATTAGATTATTTGCCTTACATGTTGGTTTGTAAGAACAATTTGTGGTATCAGCATGTTAACCTCTTTGCCTAAAACATATTTTGTAGAAAATTTATCCCAACTTATTGTCAACACCAACTTTAACATTTTTAATCATATTTAGGAACTTTTCTGTCATAACCTGATGATGTGTGTCATATAAAGCATGGAAAGGGCTTTGTAACTTAATTTACAAGTAGTTAGAATGAAAATTTTAAATAAAGCATGACCTGTGTCTACAAGCATTAACTGTTGCTGTGTTTACCTTGGTTATCAATGGCCCGGTTGACTTGGATTGTTACTATTTTCCTTCTAGTTTCCCGAATACTTTATTCACCGCATTCCCAGAAGCCGTGAGGTTCAGCAGTCCTGGCTGTCCACAGTGCTCACCACTTTGTACTCTATGTGGCTCTCCTTTCCCCTGACTCACCGAGTGAAGCCAGATTTGGTATGTATGACCATCACTAAGGAGAGGGACAGTCAGTCTCCTGTGGGTCTTTCATTAGTAATGGAACATAGTGTTTTCTTACACAGCTACCCTTTATCAGTATGCCAGATTCTATACTGGACCTTTTTATGATCATATGCTAAAATTTATCATGCAATGCACTTTGCTGAAAGAGGTGAGAAATTTGTCTTCCCTTTCTAGCTGTAACTTAAACTCTAAATTTGCCCTCTTCTCCCTCCTCCTCTTGTGATAAGCCCTAACAGAGCAGTGTCTTTAACCAATTTGTCTTCCTACTCACCTATGGTTCCTGAGCCAACATCATGTGCTTATCAGCCAGAGGAGAGCCAATTTTTTATTCCTTTTCAGTACTCTTCTTGTTTTTTGTCAAGACTGTGTTACCAGATATGGAATGCAGTGGGCAGAATGTTACACACACCCAAGTTTTATAGGAGAATAATACAGAAAATAAAAATCTAAAAACATAATTACTGCACTGTGTTCAAGCTTACTTTCCTTATCATCTTAAGTTCTCTGTGGTCTTTAGGATGAAGTTCTGTTATTAAATTCTAAATGCATTTTAGTAGACCATGGAGAGTGGTGGATATGTTATCATAGGAGTGTACACAGTTCTTAAATAACACTTTCTTTCCTATTTTAAGACAGAATCCATTCATCAGCATATCCTGAAAGGAAGCTCTTCACTTGCCCTCCACATACACAAGTTCTGGTCTAGTGGGTATTATTCTCATGAGTAGTTGGAACAGAAATGTGTAGCTTGACTTTGAACGATCTCTGAGTTTGGTCATTGCCTTTCATCAGCTGAACTGCAGTTCACGTCCCTTCTTTGGATGAGAATTTTAAAATCTGAATTTTCTGCATGAGTATTTAGATTGTTTTTAAAAGATACAGTTTACAAACAGTGAGATGCACAGATCTTGTGTATAGTCTGACTGTGTCCTTCTCAAGATAGAGGACATCTCTGTCACCCCAGAAAGTTTTCTCCTGCTTCTTCCCAGTCATTCCCTGGCCCTGAGCAACCACTTTCTGATTTTTGTCACCATAGATTACTTTTGCTTATATTTATTTTTAAATTTTAGACAAAGTGAGTTTATTTCACAGTCTCCAGCCACATTTTCAGTGTGTAGAATTTAGATATTTCCCTAAAAAAATCATTACTGCCCAGAAAAGTTTAATTATTTCTAAAATTCAAAAGGCAGAATGGAAGGGAGAAAAGGTCTTGATATTTTAAGCAGGAAATTTGGTGTTTATATTTACTAGATCACTAGAGGCATGGCCACCATCACTGGCAGCAGCTAGCTTGAGTGTGGTTTAGGACTCCAAAGGGTTAAGGCTCAGAAGGAAGTAGTGACATGATGGATGATGGCTGTCATAGACACAGAGGAGCTCTGGTGACTGCCTGGCCCGGCATTTGATACCCTTGTAGTGGGAAGAGTAACCCGTGGGGCATTAGGACACTTGGTCCCAGGCCACTTTGGCTTTCATTTCATTTTCGTCAGTTCCCTTCTGGGCCTCATTCTTTACCTTAAAATGAAAGAATATATTAGATATCCTCTCAGTTTCCTTCTGACTTAGTCTAAAATTTTATGAATGCTATAAATTTGCTTGTAAAAGAATGGAAGGAAAAAACTATTATGACGTTTCTAAAGGAATAAGAGTGAAAAGAGGTTGGGGGATGTGAAGTACTTATTTCCATTCTTAGCTGAGTTAGTGAAAATCATTTCAAACCTGAGCGTTACCTGATCAGCTGTTCCCATACAGTTGGCTTCACAAAATGAATTTGCACTTAATGTATTTCCCTTCACTTTACAGAGAAAAGTTAAGGGTCAAGAGGCCTTTTTTACAACATGCAGATCTCTCTGCATTCATCCTTGACTTTCTTATGACTTTTGTCACAAAGCACTATTCCTTTTTTACTTCTTTAAAAAAAAAGTGAAAGAAAAACCCACTCTTAGAAGGGATAGCAGCATCATACCTTAAATCACTGGAGTTGCCTGAACGGCCAGGTGCCTGTCTGCTCTACTTTAACTGTGTGCACCTGAGTGTACTGCTCCATTCAACTGTCTCTGTACCTCACTTTGCCATCTATAAAATATAAACACAGACACTTCCCTGTTGTTCCAGAATGAGTGTTGAATAATAGAACATTTTAATCTTTTTTAAATGGAAATTCCGTCTGGAACATAATAGGTAATGTTTATTGAGCACTTATATATGCCAGATGTGGCACTAAGCGATTGCCATACAAGATAGGTGGTACTGTTATTCTCGTTTAATGGCTGAGGAAACTGAGGCACTAAGCCGCAGGAGGTTATATGGCACCTTTATATTAAAAATCTGGGTCAAGGAGCATCAATAATAGCAAAAATGAGATTTCATCAAATGAACTGAGATCTCTGGTCCTTTCAGTCACTTATTCTTTTCTGTTTCTCTTCGTTATCTTGGAAGCAGCAAATAGAGTTAGCCAAATTTGGAATGCTGTATTATATGTTTGATTTGTAGATGAGTCTATCCCGAAAGTGGTAATTTTTAAAAGTATGCAGCAAGTGCCTGCTGTGTGCTACTTTTCCAGTTGGTTATCTAATAGACATCTGAAACTTTCTTAGTCCAGAATAGTAGATATTTCCTCTTCTTTTCCCGTTTTAGTAAATTTGCTCGAGTCAGATCCCCAGGAGACATCTTTGATTCTTCTTTCCCACACCCTACTTCCCGTGTTCAGTAGCAAGTCCTGCCAACCATGTCTTTGAAATTTATCACCCATCTGTCTATTTCAGTCCATCTTGACTGACTCCATGCCGTCCGCCCCCCCACCCCACTGCATAGTCTCCTAACTTGTCTGCCTGTGGAAGGAAGTTCATGATCCCCCACAATTTTTCTTTACCATTTAACAACCAATGTAATTTTTTTATTTTTTATTTATTTTTTTTTTAATTTTTTTTTTCAACGTTTATTTATTTTTGGGACAGAGAGAGACAGAGCATGAACGGGGGAGGGGCAGAGAGAGAGGGAGACACAGAATCAGAAACAGGCTCCAGGCTCTGAGCCATCAGCCCAGAGCCTGACGCGGGGCTCGAACTCACAGACCGCGAGATCGTGACCTGGCTGAAGTCGGACGCTTAAAAGACTGCACCACCCAGGCACCCCCCAATGTAATTTTTTTTAATGTAAACTAGATTCTGTTACTTCATGCTTAAAATCCTCCAGTGGTGCTGTTAGAATAGAGTTTAAACTTAGGATAGCTTGCATGCTCCAGCCCTGACCTGCTTCTTTGACCTTTTTTCCTCTCTTCCCTTAGTTTACTATGTGCCAGCCACACCTGCCTTTTTTTTTTTTAAACAAACCCAACTGATTCCTATCTCAGAGCCTTTGTACTTGCTGTTCCCTGTACTTGGGACTCTTTACTCCTGACCTAAACATGACCGGCTCCATTTTGTTCTGAGCTCAAGTATCATCTCCTTACAAAGGCCTGACTACTAGTACTTCTCCTTATTCCTCTGTCGCATTGTTATGCTTTATTGTCTTCATAGTATTAGTCCCAATAAAAATTATCCTTTTTTTATTATCCTTTATTGTCATTCCATAAGAAACTGTGACTGCCTTGTCCACTGTTGGAAAACGATACCTGGCCCATGGTAGCCTCTCAGTACATATCTTTGATAAATGTTCCACTCACTGTGCTAGTTACTGAGGGTGCAAACATGAGTGAGACATGGGCCCTGGCCTCAAAAAGGTTACACTCTAATGGAGGAGACAAATGGGAAAATAATTATAATTCAATATACCAAGTTCCTTAATGGTAGCAAGTAAAAATTGCCATGGGAATATGTCAGTGGTTGGTTCATTCACAAATATTTGTTGAGGACCTACTCTGTGCCAGGATTTATACTGTGTGCAAGAGATTATAAAAGTTAGCACAGTAGAGCAGTCTTGCCTATAGCTAGATGGTTGTAGTGTGATACATCCTCTCTGGGAAGTGAGGTAAGGCTTCCGAGTAGAGATGACATTTAAGCAAAGGTGGGTAAGAGAGAATACAAAACTGTCATTTTAATAAGAGTCAAGATTAGGGGCACTTGGGTGGCTCAGTCAGTTAAGCAGTCCAACTTTGCCTCAGGTCATGATTTCACGGTTTGTGAGTTCGAGCCCTCCATCAGGCTTGCTGCTGTCAGCACAGAGCCCACTTTGGATCCTCCATCCCCTTCCTCTCTGTATCTCCCCTGCTCTCTCTCTCTCTGTCTCAAAAATAAATTACAAAAAAAAGAGTGAAGATTAATAAGTCAGCTAGGTAAGAGAGTCACATAATGTACATAAAGTTGAAATCTTTAGACTAAACCTTTATTAATTGAAATTTTACATATAATATTTTATTGTTATTAGAAATTATTAGGACCTGGAACTTAACTCAGTACAAGTAATAAGTAGTCATTTTTAAAAGGCTAAATATCATAGGTACTTTTAAGATGGTATATTGGGCTTTTTTCTTTAAAATCCCCACAAACAGGGACGCCTGGGTGGCTTAGTCATTTAAGCATCCAACTCTTGGTTTTGGCTCAGGTCATGATCTCATGGTTTGTGAGTTTGAGCCCCATGTTGGGCTCCATGCTGACAGTGCAAAGCCTGCTTGGGATTCTCTTCCCCCTCTCTCTGCTTCTCTCCTCTTTGTGCTCAATTGCTCACTCTCTCTCTCAAAATAAATAAACTTAAAAAAATTTAAAATCCCCACAGACTTTTTTCATTGAAACCTAATAGTTAAAGGAAATAACCACTTAACCATTTTATTGATTATCATTTTGATTCATCAGAATGGATCCACCTAAAAGTCATATTTTTAAAATCTTTTAGAAAAATAACATTGAGCTATTCTGATTTGTCTGGCACTCTTCTAAGTACTTTACATACATTAACTCACTTAATTTTCCTAACAGTCTTCTCACATAATACTCATTATATTCATTCCATAGATGAGGAGCCCAAAGTCCAGAGAGGTGTAAGTAACCAAGGTCACAAAACTAGTCAGTGTAACTTAACTCTAGTTCTCTTTATAAATGTATCGGATTCTGCCAGAATTAGCTAACTTGCTCAATTCAAAACTAGTATTTTATTTTTAACATCTGTATTGCAGTAGGCACTGAAAGGGGTTACTAGAATAGAGCCTATGTCCTTGAGAAGCTTTTATTTAGTTAGCTTCAAGAAAAATAGAGTAAAGAAATGATAAGTAGACATGCAATAGAGAGTAATTCTGTTGGAAAAAAATGAAATCAGAAATTGTTCTTCCATTTCTGCAGCAACAGCTTGTTCTGCTACTCAAGATTCTTTTTAAAAAGCATTTGAACACATCATTTTTTTAGCTTTTTAAAAAATTTGAAACAATATCACAAGAAGTTGCAGAAATAATACATAGATGTTCCTATATTCTTCACCCAGCTTTCCTTAAAGGTGACATCATATATAACTGTAGTACAGTGTCAAAGCCAAAAGATTTATATTAGTATGATACTGTACTGTTAACCAGACTACAGACCTTACTCAGTTTTCACTGTTTTTCTATATGTATTCGTGTGCAGTTGTATGTGTGCATATGTATAGTTCTATGCTATTTTATTCGTGTAGTTGTGTAACCACCACGGAAATCAAGATACAAAACTGTTCCATCACTGCAAAGGAGCTTCCCTGTGCTCCCCCCATCCCTGTCTCCTGGCAGCCACTAATTAGTTTTACCTCTATACTGTTTGTCATTTCAAAATGTTCTGGAGAATGTTAAGATGTCAGAAGTGTAGGGCAACCCTAAGCTTGCCTCCTGCCTCAAGCACAGCTAGAGAAATATCAAATCATTCTGAACACTCAAGAAATCGATCAGATGTCTTGGAGAACAAAGCTGCACATCTACAAGCAGAAAAAATGACCCGTGGAAGGGAGGAAATGCTGAGAGTTGATTTGGGGAGAAAAGAGCCACGATTGCAGCAGTGGGGAAGGAGCCCTGATCACAGAGAGAGGAGCGAGAGAGAACAAGAGAGAAAGAGTGGGAAAAAAAGGGTGAAAACATTCACAGGGGACTGAACAAAAAAAATTTTCCCCAAAACCATTGACTGGAAAAAGGAGAGGATTTCTTTTTTTTTTCTTTTTTTTTTTTATAATATATGAAATTTATTGTCAAATTGGTTTCCATACAACACCCAGTGCTCATCCCAAAAGATGCCCTCTTCAATACCCATCACCTATCCTCCTCTCCCTCCCACCCCCCATCAACCCTCAGTTTGTTCTCAGTTTTTAAGCGTCTCTTATGCTTTGTCTCAAGGAGAGGATTTCAATACCGCTAGTTTTTTATAAACAGCAGAGTGCAGTGTCTGAAGTTTTGGAGGTCAAGAGCATTACCAGGATTGCGCATGGCTGTGCTTAGTGGGGGACGAGGGAGGAGCCCCAGGAGTGGGCAGTGCAGTCTGAGGATTCCCTGTGGTTCACGGGGAGAAGTGGTTCCCCTGCTTGAAGAGCATTTGGTAGAGGTGATACAGCAGCTCCACAGGCAAGGGATCTTGCGGGCACCATTGAGCTACCCCATTCACCAGCATAGGAACAAAGATGCTAGCTGAGGACAGCAACCCTGGTGCTGGCTATGTATTACAATTTACCATAAACTCTGAACCTCTCTGCAGTCATGTAACTATTTTCTGGGACAAGCCAGCATCCAACACAGCAGTGAGACCCTTCCCCAGAGGATCAGCATGGGTCTCTGCCACAAGGGTCTCTGATGTGTGGGGTTTGAAACCTAGCTGTGCCTAAGATAAAACACAGGTGTTCTGTGCTGTCTGGCAGGCAGACAGCTGAAAGACAGGGACCCCCTGGAGAGGCAATTGTTTGTCTGTGAGGACTTCCTGAGGAGTGGTGGGCACGAGCTCCCTGTTCCAGAGAGGAGAGAGCAGGGTGGAACCATTTTTACCCCTTGCCCACCAGCAGTGACTGACCTCATTGAGAGAAAAAGAGTGCCACCAAATGAAGACCTGAGCAACTTACACTTAGCCCTGCCCCCACTGTACCCTACAGGTGTATTTCCACTAGAGTAAGTCCACCTGAGAATCAGAGCAGTAGACCCCTCTCCCAGACCAGCATAACCCCCTTGCACGCACCAAGTCTACTGATCATAGAGTGCTGCAAAGCTTCAGCTCTGGGGGAAACAGGATCTAGCTTCCTTTGGGTTTGTTTGTTTTGGTTTCGTTTTGGGGGGGGAGTTTATACAGAAAGAGCAATTTCTTTACTTTTTGAATTATTTTTAAGTTTTTATATATATTTTTTTCTATCAAGCTTCTCTTAACAATCAACCCAAAACACATCTAGGACCTTCCTTCCTTCCTTCCTTCCTTCCTTCCTTCCTTCCTTCCTTCCTTCATTTTTCACCTCCAAAATGACAAGATGGAAGAATCCAACCCAAAAAAACAGGAAGAAATGTTGGCCAGGGATTTAATCAATACAGATACAATAAAACATCTGAACTAGAATTTAAAACAACAGTTATAAGGATACTAGCTGGGCTTGACAAAAATATAAAAGACATTAGAGAATCCTTATGGCAGAGATAAAAGAACTAAAATCTAGTCAGGCCAAAATTAAAAATGCTATAACCAAGATGCAAATCCAAATGTATGCCATAAAAACAAGGATAGATGAAGCAGAGGAACAAATCACTGATAAAGAAGATAAAATTATGGAAAATAATGAAGCTGAAAGGAAGAGAGAAGCAAAAGTAATGAATCACAAAAGTAGACTTATGGAACTCAATGACTTATTAAAATGTAATAACATTTATATCATAGGAGACTTAGAAGATGAAGAGAGAGAGAAAGGAGCAGAAGGTGTATTTGAGCAAATTATAGCTAAAAGTTACCTAATTTAGGGAAGAACACAGACATCAAAATCCAAGGTGAACAGAGAGCTCTCATTAAATTCAACAAAAGCCAGCCATTACCAACGCATATCATACTCCAATTCACAAAATACACAGACAAGGAAAGAATCCTGAAAGCAGCAAAGGAAAAAAGTCCTTAACCTACAAGGGAAGACAAAGCAGGTTCACAGCAGATTTGTCCACAGAAACTTGGCAGGCCAGAAGGGAATGACAGGATATATTCAACATGCTGAATGGGAAGAATATGCAGCCAACAGTACTTTATCCATCAAGGCTGTCAACCAGAATAGAAGGAGAGATAAAGTGTGTCCCAGACAAACAAAAACTAAAGGAGTTTGTGACCACTAAACTAGCCCCACAAGAAATTTTAAGGGGGAGTCTTTTGAGTGGAGGGGGAAAAAAAAAAAAAGACCAAAGCAACAAAGAATACAAAGGACCAGAGAACATCACCAGAAACACCAACTCTACAGGTAACACAATGGCACTAAATTCATATCTTTCAATAATCACTCTGAATGTAAATGGACTAATTGCTCCAATCAAAGACATGTATAGGGCATTAGAATGGATAATAAAAACAAGATCCATCTATATGCCTACAAGAGACTCTTTTCAAACCTAAAGACACCTGCAGATTGAAAGTGAAGGAATGGAGAACCATCTATCATACTGATGGACATCAAAAGAAAGCCAGAGCAGCCATACTTATATCAGACAAACCAGATTTTAAAACAAAGACTGTAACAAGAGATGAAGAAGGGCATTATATCAAAATTAAGGGGTCTGTCCACCAAGAAGATCTAAGAGTTGTAAATATTCATACCCCCAACTCGGAAGTACCCATATATATAAATCAATAACAAATACAAACTATCTCATTGATAATAATACAGTAATAGTTGGGAACTTTAATCCCCTGCTTAAGCAATGGGCAGATGATCTAAGAGAAAATCAATAAGGAAACAGTAGCTATAACATAGTCTGGATGAACTTAACATATATTCGGAACATTTCATCCAAAAGCAGCAGAATATACATTCTTTTCAAGTGCACATGGAACATTTTCCAGAATAGATCACATACTGGGTCACAAATCAGCCCTCAACAGGTACAAAAAGACTGAGATCATACCATGTATATTTTCATACCATAATGCTATGAAACTTGAAATCAAGCACAAGAAAATATTTGGAAAGATCCAAAATACGTGGAGGTAACAGAACATCCTACTAAAAATGAATGGGTTAACCAGGAAATTAAAGAGGAAATTAAAAAGTACATGGAAGCAAATGAAAATGAAACACAGCAGTCCCAAACCTTTGGGATGCAGCAAAGGCAGTCCTAAGAGGGAAGTATATTGCAATACAGGCCTACCTCAAGAAGCAAGAAAACTCTCAAATACACAACCTAACCTTACACGTAAAGGAGCTAGAAAAGGAACAGCAAATAAAGCCAAAAGCCAGTATAAGAATGGACATAATAGAGATTGGAGCAGATATAAATGATATAGAAACAAACAAACCAACAAAACAGTAGAACAGATCAACAAAGTAAGAGCTGGTACTTTGAAAGAACTAATAAAAGTGATAAACTCCTATCTAGACTAATCAAAAAGAAAAGAGAAAGGACCCAAATAAAATCATGAACAAAAGAGGAGAGATCACAATGAACACCACAGAAAGGCAAACAATTATAAGAAAATAGTATGAAAAATTATATGCCAACCCACTGAACAATCTGGAAGAAATTAACAAATTCCTAGGAACATACAAAGTACCAAAACTGAAACAGGAAGAAATAGAAAATTTGAACGGAACCATGACCAACAAAGAAATTGAATCAGTAATAGAAAATCTCCCAACAAACAAAAGTTCAGGGTCAGAAGGCTTCCCAGGGGAATTTACCAGACATTTAAAGAAGAATTAATACCTATTTTTCTCAAACCATTCCAAAAAACAGAAATGGAAGGAAAACTTCCAAACTCATTCTATGAGGCCAACATTACCTTGATTCCAAAAGCAGACAAAGACGTCACTAAAAAGGAGAATTAAAGGTCAGTATTCTTGGGGCGCCTGGGTGGCGCAGTCGGTTAAGCGTCCGACTTCAGCCAGGTCACGATCTCGCGGTCTGGGAGTTCGAGCCCCGCGTCAGGCTCTGGGCTGATGGCTCAGAGCCTGGAGCCTGTTTCCGATTCTGTGTTTCCCTCTCTCTCTGCCCCTCCCCCGTTCATGCTCTGTCTCTCTCTGTCCCAAAAATAAATAAACGTTGAGAAAAAAAAAAATTTAAAAAAAAAAAAAAAGGTCAGTATTCTTGATGAACAGGGATGCACAACTTCTCAACAAGATACCAGCAAATCGAATTCAACAGTACATTAAAAGAATTATTCACCATGATCAAGCAGGATTTATTGCTGGACTGCAGGGCTGGTTCAGTATTCAGAAACCAATCAATATGATATACCACATTAATAAAAGAAAGAATAAGAACCATATGATCCTGCCAATAGATACAGAAAAAGCATTTGACAAAGTACAGCATCTATTCTTGACTAAAAAAAAAAACAAACCAAAAAAAAAAAAAAAAAACCCTCGACAAAGTAGGGGTAGATGGAACATACTTCAATACCATAAAGGCCATCTACAAAGAACCCACAACTACTATCATCCTTATTGGAAAAAAAACTGAGAGCCTTTCCCCTACAGTCAGCAACAAGACAAGGATGTCCACTCTCACTATTACTATTTAACATAGTACTGGAAGTCTTAGCCTCCACAATCAGACAAAAAAAAGAAGTAAAAAGCATCCAGATCAGCAAGGAAGAAGTCAAAGTTGGACTATTTGCAGACGACATGTTCCACTAGGTAGAAAACCCAAAACACTCTACAAAAAACTGCTAGCACTAACTCATGAATTCAGCAACCTACAAGATATAAAATCAATGTACAGAAGTCTGTTGTATTTCTGTACACCAGCACTGAAGCAGCAGAAAACTCAAAGGATCAGTCCCATGTATAATTGCACTGAAAACCATGATACCTAGGAATAAACCTAACCAAAGAGGTAAAAGATCTGTACTCTGAAACTTTATAACACTTACGGAAGAAATTGAAGAGAACACAAAGAAATGGAAAAGCATCCCATGCTCATGAATTAAAAGAACAAGCATTGTTAAAATGTCTATACTACCCAAAGCAATCTATACATTTAATGCAATCCCAACCAAAATAACACGAGCATCTTTCATAGAGCTAGAAGAAACAACCCTAAAATTTGTGTGTAACCTCAAAAGATCCCAAATAGCCAAAGCAATCCTGAAAGAGAAAAACAAAGCTGGAGGCATCACAATGCTGGATTTCAGGCTATATTACAAAACTGTAGTCATCAAGACAGTTTATGTACTGGCATAAAAAAACAGTCTCTTCAACAAACGGTGGGAAAACTGGATAGCAACACACAGAACAATGAAAGTGGACCACTTTCTTACACCATACACAAAAATAAAATCAAAATGGATTAAAGACCTAAATGTGTGACAGGAAACCATCCAAATCCTAGAGGAGAACACAGGCAACAACCTCTTTGACCTTGGCCATAGCAATTTTTTACTAGACATGTCACCAGAGACAAACGAAACAAAAGAAAAAATGAACTATTGGGACTTGATCAAGATAAAAAACCTGCACAGTAAAGGAAACAGTCAACAAAACTAAAAGTCAGCCTTTGGAATGGGAGAAGATATTTGCAAATGACATATGTGATAAAGGGTTACTATCCAAAATATATAAAGAACTTGTAAAACTCAACACCCAAAAAAATAATCCAGTTTAAAAAATGGGCAGAAGACATGAATAGACATTTCTCCAAAGAAGACATCCAGATGGCCAACACTCATGACAAGATGCTCAACATCAGTCATCATCATGGAAATACAAATAAAAACTATAATGAGATATCACCTCACACCTGTCAGAATGGCTAAAATCAACAACACAAGAAATAAGAGGTGTTGAGGAGGATGTGGAGAAATGGGAACCCTCTTGCATTATTGCTGCATTATTGGTAGAAATGCAAACTGGTCCAGTCTCTCTTGAGAACAGTATGGAGGTTCCTCAAAAAGTTAAAAATAGAACTACCTTACAATCCAGCAGTTGCACTACTAGGTATTTACCCAAAGGATACAAAAATACAGACTCGAAGGAGCACATGCACCTGTATGTTTAGCAGCATTATCAACAATAGCCAAACTGTAGAGAGGAGCCCAAATGTCCATTGACCAATGAATAAAGAAGAGGTGGCATATATATACAATGGAATATTATTCAGCCATCAAACACAATGAGATCTTGCCATTTGCAATGGTGTGGATGGAGCTAGAGTGTATTATGCTAAGCCAAATAAGTCAGAGAAAGACAAATATCATATGATTTCACTCACATGTGGAATTTAAGAAACAAAACAGACGAACACACAGGAAGAATGGAAAAAAGAGAGAGAGGGAAATAAGCCATAAGACTCTTAATGATAGAGAACAAACAGGGTTGATGGAGGGAGATGGGTGGGAGATGGGCTAGATGGGAGATGGGTATTAAGGAGGGCACTTTTTGTGATGAGCACTGGGTGTTGTATGTAAATGATGAATCACTGAATTCTACTCCTGAAACCAGTATGGCACAGTATGTTACCTAACTAGAATTTAAATTAAAAAAATTTTAATGTTCTGTAATAGAATCAAAGAGTTGGAAACCTTCTGAGATTGACCTTTTTTTACTGAGTATAATGCCCTTGAGATCTCTTCAGTTTTTTGCATGTATCAGTAATTCCTTTTTATTGATGAATAGAATTCCGTTGTATAGATGTACCACAGTTTGCTTAGCCATTCATGCATTGAAGGACATTTGAATTGTTTTCAGATTTTTGCTGCTATAAATAAAGCTACTGTGAACATTTATGTACAGGTTTTTCTATAGGTGTTAAGTTTTCATTTCTGTAGGTAAATGCCTACAAATGAGATTGCTGGGTCTGATAGAAGATTCCAGTTTTGGCAAGAAACTGCCAACTATTTTCCATAGTGGCCAAATCACTTTACATCTTACTAGCAATGTATGTGAGATCCAGTTTCTCTCCATTCTCTCCAGCATTTGATGTTATCTCTCTTTCTTAGGTGTGTAGTGATACGCCATCATGATTTTATTTTGTATTTCCTTAGTTGCTAATGATGGTAAGTATCTTTTTGTGTGCTTGTCATAGTATCCCTTCTTCATTGAGGGGTTTCTTGATGTCTTTTTGCCCATTTTCTAACTGAATTGTTTGTTTTACTTTTGGGTTTTGAGAGTTCTTATATATATTCTAGATATGAGGCTTTTGTCCAGTATTATGGTTTACAAATATTTTCTTCCAGGTCATAACTTCTCTTTTCATCTCTCTAACAGGTTTTTTCACAGGCAAAAGTTTTTATTTTGATGAAATCTAATTTATCAATTGTTTATTTTGGTTGTCACATCTAAGAACTCAGGTGAAGAGTTCTAGATTCCAGGTAGTCCTAGATTCCAAAGACTTCCTCATGTTTTTTTCTAAAAGTTTTATAGTTTTGTTTTACTTTTGAATCCATAGATCATTTTGAAAATTTTTTTTAGTGTTTATTTATTTTTGAGAGAGAGACAGAGTATGAGTGGGGGAGGGGCGGAGAGTCAGGGAGACACAGAATCCGAAGCAGGCTCTAGGCTCTAGGCTCTGAGCTGTCAGCACAGAGCCAGATGCGTGGCTCAAACCCATGAACCATGAGATCATGACCTGAGTCAAAGTCAGATGCTTAACTGATGGAGTCACCTGGGTGCCCATGAATCCATAGATCATTTTGAATCAATTTTTGTGTAAAATATAGTGCTTAGATGAAGCCTCATTTTTCCTATAGATGTCGAGTACAATTTGTTTTAAACCTTCCTGGGGCACCTGGGTGGCTTAATCAGTTAAGCGTCTGACTCTTGATCTCAGCTCAGGTCATGATCTCATGGTTCATGAGACACAACACTGACATAACACTGACAGCGCAGAACCTGCTTGGGAATCTCTCTCTTCCTCTTTCTCTCTCTGCCCCTTCACCACTTGTGCACACATGCACACTGTTTAAATAAACATTTAAAAAAAAATTTTTTTTATATTTATTTCTGAGACAGAGACAGAACATGAGCAGGGGAGGGACAGAGAGAGAGAGGGAGACACAGAATCCGAAGCAGGCTCCAGGCTCCAGGCCGTCAGCACAGAGCCCAACGCGGGGCTCGAACTCACAAACCGTGAGATCATGACCTGAGCCAAAGTCGGTCGCTCAACCCACTGAGCCACCCAGGCACCCCAATAAACATTTTTTTTTAAACTGTCATTTCTCCATGGAATTGTTTTTGCCTCTTTGTCAAAAATCTGATGGAAATTTTTTTTAAAAATCAGTTTGGTTGGTGTGTTTGTGTTGTCTATTCCTGGATTCTTTGTTTCATTGATCTCTGTGTCTGTCCCTCTGCCAGTTCGCTATTATGAATGCTATAGCTGTATAGGAAGTGTTAACAGTGTGATTTCTCCCACTTTATTCTTTTTCAAAATCGTTTTAGCTATTCCAGTTCCTTTGCCTTTCTATCAGATTTTAGAATAAGCTTGTGTACATATACAATAAAATTTTGTCAGGATTTTGTTAGGAATTACATTATATGTATAAATCATTTTTTGGGAAATCAGCATTTCTACTATATTGAGTCTTCCAATCCATGGCCATGGATGTGTCTGCACTTATTTAGGTCTTCTTTTATTTCTTTCATTATCATTTTGTAATTTTCAGCATACACACACACAACATACATGCTTTTTTTTTAATTGATATGTTGGTATTTTACTTTTTTTGGAATGATTGTAAATTTTAAATGGTAATTGCGTTTTTAATTTTGGTTTTGGTATGTTTGTTGCTAACATAGAGAAATACCATTGACCTTTTTTTTTAAATCTCATATCCTGTGATCTTGCTGAACTCACTTATTAAATTCTAGGAGTATTTATTTTTTATTTAAAAAAACATTTTTTTAATGCCCATTTATTTTTGAGGTGGGGGAGGGGCAGAGAGAGGGAGACACAGAATCCAAAGCAGGCTCCAGGCTCTGAGCTCTCAGCACAGAGCCCATTGTGGGGCTCAAACTCACGAGCTGTGAGATCATGACCTGGGCCAAAGTTGGACACTTAACCAACTGAGCCACCCAGGCGCCCCTATTTATTCCTATTTTTTTAAATATAATTTGTCAGGTTAGCTAACATATGGTGTATACAGTATGCTCTTGGTTTGAGGAGTAGATTCCCGTGATTCATTGCTTACATACAACACCCAGTGTTCATCCCGACAAGTGCCCTCCTCAGTGCCCATTACCCTTTTTCTCCTCCCCTCCACGCCCCCATCAACCTTCAATTTGTTCTCTGTATTTAAGAGTCTCTTATGACTTGCCTCCCTCTCTGTTTGAAACTATTTTTTTCCCTTTCCTTCCCCCATGGTCTTCTGTTAAGTTTCTCAACATCCACATATGCGTGAAACAGGTGATGTCTGTCTTTCTCTAACTTATTTCACTTAACATAATACCCTCCAGTTCCATCCACGTTGTTACAAATGGCAAGATTTCATTTTTTCATTGCCAAGTAGTATTCCATTGTATATATAAGCCACATTTTCTTTATCCATTCATCAGTTGATAGACATTTGGGTTCTTTCCATAATTTGGCTATTATTGATAGCTCTGCTGTAAACATTGAGGTACATGTGCCCCTATGAGTCAGCACAAATCCTAGGAGTTTTAAAATAGATTTCCTGGGACTTTCTAGATAATCATGTATTCTGCAAAAAGAGAAAGTTTTATTTTTTCCCTTCCAACCAGTATATCATTTATTTCCTTTTCTTGCCTTATTACACTGACTACTACTTCTAGTACTATATTGAATAAGCATGTATCTTTCTCTTGTTCCAAATTTTAGGGCAGTGCATTCAGTCGTTCACCACTAAGGATGATGTCAGCTGTGGGTTTTTTATAGATGCTCTTTGTCAAGTTGGGAAAATTTCCATTATGTATTAGTTAGGGTTCTCCAGAAAAACTGAACCAGAGCCAATAAGATAGGATATTACTCAGGCTTTTTGTTCTAGTCAGGTCTTCAATTGATTGGATGAGGAACATCCACATTAGTAGGGAGAACAATCTGCTTTACTCATTCTACCAATTCAGTTATTAATTTCACCCCAAAATACCCTCACAGACATACCCAGCATGAAGTTTGACCAAATGTCTGGGCACCCCATTGCCAAACTTGACACATAATATTAATCATCACAACTTCTGTTCATGATTTGCTGCAAATGAAAAAAAATTAATATCATTAATGACACAATGAGTTTTGTCACTTTTTTTTTTTTTTTGAGAGAGCAGGGCAGAGAGGCAGAAGGAAGGAGAGAGAGAGTTTTAATCACTGTAGAGCCTGATGCAGGGCTCAGTCCCCCAACCCTGAGATAATGACCTGAGCCAAAACCAAGAGTTGGACGCTCAACCTACTGAACCAGCCAGGTGCCCCTTGTCATTTATTTTTGTTGCATCAGTTAATACATGGGATCATGTGATCTTTCTTTAGCCTATTAATATGGTGCATTACATTGATTGATTTTCAGATATTGAAACATACTTTCATTCCTGGAATAAATCTCACCTGATCATGGTATATAATTCTTTTTATATATACATGGATTTGATTTGCCAGTAACTTGTTGAGAATTTTTATGATGATAGTTGTGAGGGATGTTGGTCTTTAGCTTTCTGTTTTGAACTGCCTTTGTCTGCTTTTGGTCATGAAATTATATTGGCCTTATAAAATGATTAGGAAGTGTTTCACCCTGTTTGTTTCCTGGAAGAGATTGTTTAGAATTGATGTTAATTTTCCTTTAAATGTTTGGTAAAATACCCCAGTTAAGCCATCGGGCCCTGAAGATTTCTTTTTCAGAAGCTTTTTAGCAGTCATAAGAATATTCAGATTATCTGTCTCATTTTGGGTGAATTTTGGTAGTTTGTGATTTTCAAGGAATTGTTCCATTTCATCTATATTATCACATTCACATGCATAGAGTTGTTTGTGTTATTCCCTTATTGTCCTTTTGTTGTCTTGTTGTTGTTGTTTTTACAGCTTTAGGATCTGTAATTATACCCTCTGTTTCTTGATATTGGCAAAGTCTGTCTTCCCTTTTTTCTCTTTTTATGTTTGTTAGTCTTGACAATAGTGATCTTTGTAAAGAATCAGCTTTTTGTTTCATTTCTTTTCTCTGTTCTTTATTATTTCTTTTCTCCTGTTTGCTTTAGGATAATTTTGCTCTTCTTTTTGGGGGATTGTTTTCTGATTTTTAAGTAGGCTCCATGCACAGCACGGAGCCCAATGTGGGGCTTAAACCCAGGACCCTGAGATCAAGACCTGAACTGAGATTAAGAGTCAGACACTTACACAACTGAACCACCCAGGTATCACTTTTTTTGGTTTCTTAAGGTAGAAGCTTAGGTTATTGATTTAGGACCTTTCCTCTTTTCTAATGTAAGCATTTAGTGCCACAGATTTCTCTTTCAGCACTGTTTTAGTTTCATCCTGCTAATGTAGATATGTTGCATTTTTATTTGGTTCTGAGTATTTTTTTTATGTCCTTTGAGACTTCCTCTTTGACCGATGGATTATTTAGAGTGCTTTGCTTATTTTGACTATTTAGCGTTTTTTTTTCCTATTATACTTCTGTTATTGATTTCACGTTTGATCCCATTGTGATCACGAAACATGCTTTTGGGTTTTTTTTTTGTTTTTTTTTTAATTTTTTACATTTATTCATTTTTGAGAGACAGAGACAGAGCACAAGCGGAGGAGGGGCAGAGAGAGAGAGGGAGACATAGAATCTGAAGCAGGCTCCAGGCTCCGAGCTAGAGCCCGATGCAGGGCTCGAACTCACAAACCGCGAGATCATGACCTGAGCCGAAGTCAGACGCTCAACCGACTGAGCCACCCAGGCGCCCCTCATGCTTTGTTTTTAAATATGTGGAGGTCTGTTTTATGAGCCAGGATACAATCTATCTTGGTGAATATTCCACGGGTGCTTGAAAAGAATGTGTATTCTGCTGTTGTGTGGAGTGTTCTGGAATTTCCTGTTAAATGGCGTTGGTGGACAGTGTTGTTGAGTTCTTCTGTGTCTTTGTTGATTTTTTATTTAACAGGTCTACTGATAGCCACAAGAGACACGGAACACGTTTTTGTTAGCCCTTCTAAAACCATGGCTAAAATAGTCCCCTTGATCTTGGCCCTTCATACTCTGTTCTAAGCCCTTTCCCCCCTAGTGTAATAGACATGTTGATATCACAGTAATATGAATTTTCAGTATTCCTTGTAGTTCATTGTTTCCATCTTAAAACCCAAATATTTCTTCACCATTGTGTCTTCTTTAGTTTCTCCTGAAGGTAGGCCTCTTTGAGTCAGTCTTTGAGTGAGTAGACTGATCTCCTACTCTCTTGAAAACATACTCCTGAGGAAAAATTAGTTTGTTTCAAGGAGAAGAAGAGAAAGTTGAATTTGTGAGGTTGCTAATCATTAAACTACAGTAAAAGGACTGCTTATGTTGGGGGGAAAATCTGTACAGTTCTTTAGGGCAAGGGCTGTATGTTTTTGTGTTTCCCATGGTCCCTTCCTAGAAAAGTGCCTTCCACATATTTGTGGAATGACTTCAAAATAAATGAATGAATACTGGATGATGTGAGTCATCACAAAAACAAAGCCGCCCACTCCCTAAACTGGTACTCTTCTCAGGCTTTATTGAGAGTTTGGAAAACCAGAAGGGTTTCCCAAGTCTGCGGTGTTTGATTACTGGCTTCATTCCAGCCTGGCTATTGTTAAATGAAATATGCAAAGAAAGCATTCTGCATACAAAAATGAAACCTGATTTAATTTTTAAATCCAGTAAACAATAAATTTCAGATTCTACATGTATAACAAATTGGAAAGAATTGGTCCATTTCAGCCTAATACTCTGCCTCTTTGCCTGAAGCTGAAGCTGGTTTAATTCACCATGACAAATTTAGATGTATTTATTACATGTACGATCATGCTTTGTATGAAAGAAGGCCATTATTTTACTTAGTTAGTTTTTCCCATGTTCCATACCCAGTTGGAGGAGTGAAATTTCTAAGTTCAGTAGCAAGTTGATGACATGGAGAGTGGGTTATTGTCCATACCATGATTTTTTTTTTCATTAGATAGTTTCTGTGGTGAGCCACAAACTGTAATTACCACTGTTTGCATAGTATATAAAAATTTTATTGGCCTGTTGATTGACATGTGTTTGAAACATTAAGAAGTCAATTAACTTCTTGTTGATAAGCCAGAATCCTTACAGTAAATTTCTTTTCCCGCTGGATTGCTGTTAGTTTCATTCTCTTTGTATAATGACCTTCATCTGGTATTATATTTTTGGGTGATCAAAAACCTTTATAATGTGTTCAAAGGAAACTTAGCTAGACAAAGAAAGGGTCAGCTGACCCAAGATGCCTATCTATAAATGGAGTAAAGTGAGAATAAGACTTTTCCAGCCAAGTCAAATAAGAAACGATTAGACCACAGTTGTCTACGATTAATGAAATCATACTTGGGAGACATTTGTTTAAATTCATTCGGTTCCTGTACCTCTGTTAACCAGTCCTCTGTACCACCTTAAAGTGATGCCAGTGTTCCTTTTTCCCAGCTTGTATTTCTCCTCAGTACACGCATTGTAAACTTCACAACTTTCATAAAGGTATGGAAGAACAAACTGAGTATCGTGATACGTGCATTTAGCAAGTCTGACGATGGTCAGAGTCCACTGTGAGAAGTGATTTTATGTGAAAATCCTCCCACGTATCTGGTTTCTTATGACTGACAGACTGCCTTTCCCAGCTGCATGGTGAAATTACCAGCTGTGCCACTGACACATTGGCTGGGTGACAACCCGTAGCTGCTTCCATCCACAAATGAGGTATTTAATTTAAACGTTATGACTTCTGTTTCACATTTTGAGTGACCTCAGAACAAAATCTGGGTCAAAATTAGGCTGTATATCATCAGAGATTGCTTTGAGTTGTTTTTCTTTTTCTTCATTTTGGGGGACTCTCCAAAGCTTGAAAATGATTTTTCTTTCCTTTCTAAATTGATCCTTTTTCCACTTGGCAAACGTGACGTTTTTCCTCTCTGCAGAAGCCAGCGTGGCTTTGCCTACTGGTTTTCTCTCCCGTTTCACTCTGCCTGCGTCACTCTCTGACTTGTCACTGGGCCAGTCCATCACAGGCACTTGTGAGCTCCAGGGCCTGGTGGGGCCTTTTCCTTTCAGGGTGAAAGCTAGCATGTTTTCCTAAGGATAACAATGTGGCTACAGTGAAAACAAAAATGAACGCCGAAGGAAAAGGAATTCATTGGCGAGAGGATGAGAAAGGGAAGCGCGATGAAAACAAAGCTGTTTCCAAAGAAAGGGCTCACGTGTGGTCAGAGGCAGGGAACTGGGAGAGCTCTGGCCTTGCGGGAGAGAATGGTGGGAGGCACTGGTTGGCTAAGTGAGAACAGAGGGTGGGATGAAGAGAAAGAAAATCTTTGAAACAATCTTCAGTTAAATATGTGGTTCCTAGAATCAGTTTCACAGCCTCTGAAGGGCCTTCTTTAAAGTTTCAAATGAATGGGGATAGCTCTATTTCTATAGCATCTGAAAATCAATAAACGCCCGTTTTAGCTTAGCATTTTAAAAACCTCCATCTGGTGTGAGGGAAAAAGGATTAAGAAGGGAACGCAGAAAACACAAATAATTGAGTATGGGATGGGAGTGGTCCTAGTCAAGTGCCCTCATTAAAGATTTGGAGATGTCTAGAACCAGAGCTCCTATGGAAGCAGCCTGGAGAAATTAAATGCAGTCTCTGAACTTGAGGAAAGGTGGGATGTGTTACTCATCTTGGCAATCCCAGCACCTGTTAAAAAGAAGTTGGCGAGGAAAGGATATAGGAAGGAAAGAGTCAAAGCACTGCATAACTGCTCCTTGGTTAACTTTTGCCCCCACTAAATTAATCCCTGGAATTCATCTAAGGATTTTTTGATAACATTTAAATATTGCCTTTGTCAAAGAAAGCAAAAGGAAGTGGCAAGTTTCACATTCATCTTAAGCAGAATACTGTTGCTTTATTTTCTTCATTGAGGTGAAATTCACACAGCATAAAATTAACCATTTTAAAGTGTACGATTCAGTGGCAGTGAGTACATGCACAGTGTTGTACAGCCACCACCTGTATTAGGCTCCAAAACATTTTCATGAACAGTTGCTTTACTTTAATGCCTGAGTGTCCTGGAACAACTTAGGGCTTTACCTTATTTTAAAAAATACATAGATATAGATATAAATATATAGATATCCATGTATAGATATGTGTGTATATCGATAGAGATTTATCTAGATATATATCTATAGAGATAGAGATACACACACACACACACACACACACACACACACACCCTAAGTATACATGCATACAGTGTATACATGCAAACACTAGTCAGTGTTTTGTAAGTCTCTGGGGACTAAATGCCATCTTCTTCATAGTCTGTCTTTTGGATTTCTTATTGCCCTCCCCACAAGTCATTGGTGAAACCATACCTTTTTAGGCTAGCATTTCCTCTTTGGTAGCTGCTTTTTGGTGATCTTTCTCCTGGCCTCCTGGTATAATCCTTATTTTTTGTAGCATGAATACAGTGAAGCTTCCTGGTCATGAATTTCTTTTTCTAGTGTTAGACATGTATGAAGTTAAATCAGCTGTGGAAAAGTTACTACTTCACTACGTGGAGTATGGGTGTTAAGATTCTCCTTACACCAGGACAGCATTTTATTAGATGTCAGCCACATGCTTCTCGCCTTCCATGGAACCTTTTCCACAGGGTCAAAAGGACAAACTCTGATTTTCTCTAAGACACATTGGCAAATAATTATAAAAATATTCTTCAAAAAGACTTTCCAGTCAGCGTTGATAACTATGATTATCCTTGGTTTACTAAGGGGAACGAGTAAACACCTTGCAAATTTCAAACACTGTTGTGGCTTACACAAAAAGATACTTTAGCATTCTTGTTTAAAGGAGTGGAAGGGTTGGATTAGAAATAGGCCAGAGAACTTGAACTGGTATTGCACACTCTTAAAAACAGTAGGAAGTCGGGTGCCTGGGTGGCTCAATTGGTTAAGCATCCGACCTTGATCAGGTCGTGATCTCACAGTTCGTGAGTTTGAGCCCCGCATTGGGCACTGTCAGGGCAGGGCCTACTTGGGATTCTGTCTCTCCTTCTCTCTGTCCCTTCCCTGCTTTCACTTTCTTTCTCTCTCTCTCAAAACAAATTAATAAACTTAACAAATAGCAAGAAGTTCCCTGCTGATAAGACCTTTGAATTATAGGAAGAACATGTGGATCATTCCTTTTGAGAAGTGTGAATACTACGTTTATAAGTTTCATATGTCATGATGTCACAAATTCCGTATTCTATCATAAAGAATGAAATCTGTGGCAGGATCAGCTATAGAGTTGCAAAGGGCAGCAAATTCCATTTGTTACCAGAATACCATTTTGCATTCTTGGTCTTCCTGATTTCACCTTTAAGCCATTTATACAGATGTTTCACAAAGCAATTTTTTGCAAGTGTTTATAGCTGACAGTTTGTGAAAACACATTTGCTCTTATGGGCTAAATAATTGCTTTTCTCTAAAGACAGGTGTCACATGCTCAGATCAATTGTGTCCACATCTTCAAAGCTCCAGATGCTGTTTTTCTAAAGATTTGCTTACACGATACCGGATTTTGTAGATAAGTCTTGTTAGTGGAGGCAGCACCCGAAGCTCAAGGGACCTGATCTGTTGCTGTTTTTATTATTCCTAAGCCAACTGTCCTGTTTTAGCTTTTCAAGGAGCTGTGATTCACCTGTGTGCAGTCACATGGGGAGAAAAAAGTTCCTCACTGTTCACTGCCAAAGGAGGCCAGAAGTGGGGCAGGGTGGGGGCTGGGAGTCCGTGGAGGTGTGGATTTCCCTTCTCTCTCTGGGAACTGGGTGAGGCTTCTATGTGGCACACTTCCAATCTTCGGGTCATAGGAGAATTCCCCCTTTTTATTTTACAGGCTTCATGAAGAATTTCCCCTGAGTATTTGCTTCACATTTTTTCTTTAAAATTCCATAGTATTGTTTTCTCTGGTTTGCATCCATGTGCTATATCTTAGTTGTGGTACGGGAGAAAAAGTGCCATACTGGGAATCAGGAGGTTTGGGTTTTACTATCAGCTTTGTCGATAATTAGGTGTGTGACTTGAAACTAATCATCTGGCGTCTCTGAGCTTAGTTTCTCCTCCCTATCAAATGGGAATGATAAAAGGCCACAGTCTAAGAAGCACAAATGTCAGATCCACTTGCTTTTAAACAGGCCACTCTCTCTGCTGAGAAGGTGATTGCCTACCACTCAAAACTGCTAACTCCTCACCTCCTGCTGGAATGACTTCATGCTCCTTGAACGTACTGGACCTCATAGTGTCATAGATAGAGTGGAAGCCCAAAATGTGTTCTTGAAATTGTGATGGTGACTTAGCTCTTAGATTCTTTCTGGGGTTCCTCACAGTTTATTCAAGGAACACCTATCACTCACATACATGCATTCAAAAGCTTGGTTATGCGCCTGCCGTCTTGCCTATCCAATAGCCTTCTCTCTTGTGTCTCTTTTCATGCTTTGACCATTCTTTCTTTCTGCCTCTCTCTCATTCACACCTCTGACCTCCCAGAGGGATCCACGTTGAAGCCCCAGTTTTCATCTTCCCCTTGACATCCTCTCCTACCTTACTTTCTTTACAAAGACCCTGGGGTTTAGCCTGTTAACCTCCAATCTTGGGCAGCTGCCTTGATCAGTTTCTGCTACAGAAACTATACTGTTACCTCAGGTCTATTGAGAAATAGAACTTAGTTTTAATTTTTAACAGTTCTGTCCCTTTTTTCTGTCCCTGAACCCAGCGCACTCACCTTTGTTTGAAGGGTTTTGTTGCTGTTGGCTGTAGGAAGCAGATAGGTGTTGACAAAAACTCGAAGCATTATGAGATAGATGTGTAAGAGCTTATGGGTCACTGATGGACTTCATCCAGATGTGAATTGGATGAGGTTTTTCCCAGTGCCTATTCTTCGTCTACTTCAGTAAGCTCTTTTTTTCATTTCTAAGACAAGCACTCCTCAGGCCTCCTGACTCTTCTTTTTTATCAGCTAATTCTGAAGCAGACTGATGCTCTTTGGGCCACATACAGATACAGACATGTTTTGTCTTATTCATATAGTTGGTCAGTAGTTGGACCATGTAGTTGATCAGCATATTTCACATTGCACAAAACCCACATTTCTGGCTCTTTTTGAAAAATTGGAAGGGCACGTGACCACAGTGCAAAAATTAGCCAGAGCTCACTAGTGACTTCCCCATGCAGGATATGTGGTCTGTGTGGTCTCTTACCTCTGTTTCACTTATGTGTGGGCTCCCTGAGTGGACCGTGTTGCTTTCTAGCCTTCACACTCTGTCTTGAGGACCATAAAGGGTGGTAGCAGTATAAAGGGGTGACTGGTAGGTCTCATACACATCATGAAGGACTAGACGCAGGTCATGTTAGTGAGGGCAGTAGGCTTATTATGCACAGTATCAAGACAAATCTGCTGTCCCTGAACCCTTCCTCTTTAGAGTCCTAGAGCCTGTGACAGAAGAGTTAATACTTGTAAAATGGCTCATTATTATTATCTTGGTGGATTTCTATATACAAAGATCAATGTGTTTCTTCATATTTCCCTTCTTCTTTTTGTTAGAATAGTCACAGTAAGTTATTCCCTGGTGGGGATACTTGTACACATAGAATCATAAACTTGTACAGATAATACCTTAGCAATGATTTAATCTCATACTCTCTTTTTAAAGCATAGATAATAGAGTTAAGAGGGGGGGATGCCTTGTCCAGAGTCTTAGGACTAATAGCAAAGCATGAACAAGAAAAACCAGTTCTTCTCACTCCCAGCTCCAGGCTCAGCTCTAGGCTACACTACAAATGAAACATAGATTTCTCTCCTCTCTAAGGGTAACCAAGTATATATTCTTTACATGGAAAAGAGGAAATGGGCTTGGGCAACACACATACTGGGGTTCAGAATCTAGGTCTGCCATTCTGATATTTAGGCAAGCTTAAGTGACCTGTTTAATGTCCATAAACTTCCTTTTCTTCATCTTTACAACAGGAACCATAACAACTACTTCACAGTCTTATGTGAACAAAACTAGTATGTACATAAGGGTCCTTCGTGATAATTCCTAGGTCCTCCTCCGCCCCCTTGGTCACTAGGTTAAATGTTCTCTTCCAAAAACCGAGAGGCTAACAAGGAGTTAATTTTTTTTTTTCTTTAACTTAAGCCAAGGAATGTCTGCACAGTGCCCAGCTTGGATGATGTGGTATGCCTAACTGTTTTCATGTTGATTTTCATGCCACAGTGAGCCCCTTCAGGCATGAAAACAACCAAGGATTATTTGCTTCTCTGTTCTTTCTTTTTTGGCTCTCTTGTTGTATTTTCATCACAGTCTCCAGCCCTTCCAAAAGCAGTCTGTCAGGATTTACCAGTGAATCTCAGCTTTCTTCTGCTGGGCCACCATTCAAGGACATCTTTCTGAATCAAGGAGGAGCTCATCAACATGGGACCGATTCTCAGTTACATAATTCATTCCCTCATTTCTGGAAGCTTCTTCTGAGCTTTGCCTTATACTGTCATTCTATCCAGATCTGTCCCTTCTGTGAACTCCTCTTGAACTTATAAGTTAGCATGTAATTGTTTTCTAGTCATCTTAACCTCTGTTAATTTTCTCCTTCCCCAGATTAGATTGTGAACACTTTAAGGTTCAAAAACTAAGTCTTCTGGTTTTGTCGTTATCCCCTACAGAGTTTAGTGATGTGTCAGGTGCTTAGAGAGGTCTTTCATTAATAACTCACACGGAGGGAACTGGAACACACTGTGATAGAAATTAGCCACTCCTGATCTCAGCTCCCACCAAAGCAGTGTCTTCCTTCTTGGTCGGTCAGCTAAATATCTCCGCTTCTACTACCCCCCTTTTGTCCCTCTTGATTCCACTGAGAAGTGAATTGTGATCCACTGCTTCCTGGGACATCTTTATTACTGGGACTCTCTCCATCCCCACTAGCCAGGTGTGCCGTGTCCTCCTACTTACCAAAAAGCATGGGATCTTGGACTCTCCTCAGAGTGCCACGGCAAGTTTAAAATGGCTGAGCTCTCTTCATATTGAAAAGGGTTAGGAAACATAACCAAGCCTTAGGAACTCAGGTCTTCCAAAGGAAGGCTTGGACACTTAACGACTGAGCTACCCAGCCAAAATGCTGCTTCATTCTTAAGGAAAATGTTATTCATTGAATTATTTTTTATTTTTGAAAAGGACCTGCAACTATCAATGTAGACTTTTCTTTTTCTTTTTCTTTTTCTTTTTTTAATGCTTATTTATTTATTTTGAGAGAGTGTGAGAGAGAGAATTCCAAGCAGGTTCTGCTCTGTGAGGACTCAATCTCACAAACTATGAGATCGTGACCTGAGCTGACATTAAGACTTGGACACTTAACTGGGGCGCCTGGGTGGCGCAGTCGGTTAAGCGTCCGACTTCAGCCAGGTCACAATCTCGCGGTCTGTGAGTTCGAGCCCCGCGTCGGGCTCTGGGCTGATGGCTCAGAGCCTGGAGCCTGTTTCGGATTCTGTGTCTCCCTCTCTCTCTGCCCCTCCCCCGTTCATGCTCTGTCTCTCTCTGTCCCAAAAATAAATAAACGTTGAAAAAAAAAATTAAAAAAAAAAAAAAGGCTTGGACACTTAACGACTGAGCTACCCAGGCACCCTGATGTAGAATTGCTTTCTGATGCCATCTCCTTGGATGTTAAGACCTAGGTATCAGAGCAAGATTTTACTGATTATAATCTGAACGTCTATCCTTTGAAGTTCTTTATTTCTGAATTACTATTTTACAAGCTTACTATTATTTACAGCTGGTTATAATTATTTGCAAATAAATTATTCACAAATGTGTTACTATTTTTCATCAAATAACTGCTGTGAGCTGGGCACCGTGGATGACCGAGATGACAACGAGACATGGAGGGCATTTATGCTCAGAGGGGTATAGAATGTAGGAAGCAGGCATGGCCCCAAGAGCAAGGCTAGGAAGGAGGGATCATGCGGACTAGGGACTCAACTGGCTGACTTCCGTCAGGGTTCTAGACAGAAACATCATTGCGATTATTCGGAGGTGTTTTAAATCCCAAGCCCTCTTTTGGAGGTGAGAGCAGGTTTATGAGCCATTATCCCATTTTTCCCGGCTGCACAAACTACATAGTGAAGAATATGGCATGAGGCTTCAGCATGTCTGTCAGAATAGTTCCAGAAAGCAGGAGCAGCAAATGTACTTCAAAGAACCTAGAACAAATAGCCATTTAAGACAGTTTTTAAATCCATAGCAGATCAGGCACTACAAGAAGAAGCCTGTTTCCCAGCCAAACAGTGAACAATCCTAAAAGTCCAGGCTCCCTGGACTTTGGGGAGTAATTAGAACTTGTTCAGTAATCAGCCAATTTGGATTTCTGAGAATGATTCTAAACGCAAAAATATAAAAGTTGGGTAAAGTAAACTAACCATTGCTTCATAGTTGAATCGCATAATTCATTTAGAGAATCATAAAGTTAGAAATGCTGGAGGGTCTTTTATTTGGTTTTTGGGTTTTGGGTTTTTTTTTTAAGGAAAAGTTATTTAAAAGCAGTGCTATTAAAATAAAAATAACTCCTGGCTAAAAATACATGCTAAAACATTTATCTCACTAGGGACCTGAAAACAGTTGAGTGTCCAAGTTGGAGTCTAGCCCTCATTAGACCAATAAATTGGTTTTGGAACTCTGAAATAATTATTTGATTTCTTTTGTCTACATAGCCAGTTCAGATTTGGGGTATTGTTTGCTTTAGTTGTTGGAAAAACTCTGTAAACATCCAGGTTCTGGTTGCTGTGTTTTTATTATAAAGCACGGGAAAATTACTTCCATCAGAAGAAATGAAGGGTTAGGATAAATTGTGAATAAACAATAGGTTTTGGTCAAGTTCCGATACAGGCTGCTTTTGATCCTGTACTGGAAAAATGAGACAATTCTATATTTACACATAAAGCAACCCTGATATCTGTAATAAAAGGGGAAGATTCTTCTGGATTATTTGTTTTGTTTTGTTTTGTTGTTTAATCAACAGGGTAGACACAAGAAAGGGTTGAACAGCATCTTACCAGATTATACTTTTTCCTGTGATATCATTTTTGATCTTTAAGTTTCCTCCCAGCTTTAAGAGTCTTTGATTCTTGATTCTAAAATGATGTACTAGGAAAGTCCACCAAAGCAGGGCTATTTGGAACAGGCCCAGTTGGCTCTGAAGCATAGATGTTCTCAAGAGGGGAAGCCAGTATATGAAGATGTGGTATGTGACTAACTTGTAGAATATTGTCTGATTAGAGGTACCCCAGAACTTTTCCTAACTCTGCTAACACACCCTTGGGGACCACCATATCTGGCATTTGTATGTCTTAGTAACCAATATGGAGAACTAATTATTAACTTAATGAGCAGCAAAACCTTACTGAGCTCTACTACAACAACATGGTAGCTTACTCTAATAAGAGAAAATGACTATAAGATAGTTCATAAAAGTTTAGTTCCAACTCCACTTCTGATTGAGTTGGATGTTATTATTTCCCTAAACTAGAGATTTGGGATTACAGTGACATTCACCAAAAGATCTAAATCATGTTTACATGAAAGTTCATATGATAAAACAATAATTAAATGAGGTTTGGTTAAATGTTTTCATGATTTTTACTTTCTATCACTTTGATTCATTAAAAGTGACGACTGAAGCAATAGTCAAATTTAGTTTGTGAATTTCAATAATAAGGAATGGTAAAGAATCTTAATCCTGTTTTATATGGAAGTAATTAGGGTATTTAGGTTTCTAGGCTAATTCAGATGCCCCCACCATCCCTCATTCTTTTCTGAGTTGGCTTTCTGATCATAGTGTGGCCAGATCAGCACAAAGTATTCTAAATATATGGTCAGAACAATTCCTCTGACTTTATTCAATTTCATTGTTTATACAATGAAGAACTTTTCTTGTTTTTATTTCTGCTAGGCCTGGTTGGAATTGGAATTCTATCTTCCAAATTTGTACAACCTTTCACTAAATGTGGAATGATATTCTGATATTTTTTTTTGCCTTCCAGTCAACAATAAATTTCTTTTGTTTGTAGAACTTAGGAATAGCAAAAAGAACTAACTCATCCTTGTGGTATTTTCTAATCCATAATACACAAATAGATGATCACATGGCTAATAGAAATGTTAGTATACTCGTTTGTTTCTTTCTCTCACTTTTTAAATTTTTTTTTAGAGCAATTTTACGTTTACAGCAGAATTCAGCAGGAGGCACAGAAATTTCCCATATGCCCTCTGCCACTGTATACGCATAGCCTCTTCCATTGTCAGCATCCCGCACCAGAGTGGTACATTTATTACAACCGATGAACCTACACTGGCACATCATTATCACCCACAGTCCATAGTTAACACTATCTTTCACTCTTGGTGTTGTATATTCTGTAGGTGTTGACAAATGTATAATGACATGTATTTAGCATTGCAATTTCATACAAGATAGTTTTACTGCCTTAAACATCTTTTGTGCTATGCTTACTTATACTTCTTATGGGTGTGTACCCATTCTTATGGGTATTTTGTTGTTTTAGTTTGCATTTCCATAATGACATATGATGTGGAGCATCTTGTCATATGCTGGTTTGCCATCTGTCTATCTTCTTTGATGAAGTACCTGTTAAGATCTTTGGTCCATTTCTTAATTGGGTTGCTCATTTTCTTACTGTTAAGTTTTAAAACTTTTTTTTTTTGGTATATTTTGGGTACCAGTCCTTTACTAGGCACATCTTTTATAAATATTTTCTCCCAGTCTGTGGCTTGTTCTTTCATTCTCTTGACAATGTCTTTTGAAGGAGAGAAATTTTTTATTTTATCGAAGGCCAGCATATCAATTATTTTTCTCATGGATCATGCCTTTGGTGTTATCTCTGAAAACAAGGTCATCTAGATTTTCTCCTATGTTATCTTCTAGGAATTTCATAGTTTTGCATTTTACATTTAGGTCTGTAATACATTTTGAGTTAGTTTTTGTGAAAGGTGTAGTGTCTGTGTCGAAGTTCTTTTTTGCACGTGGATATCCAGTTGTTGAAAAGGCTGTCTTTGCTCCATTGTGTTGCCTTTGCTCTTTTGTCAGATGTCAATTAATCATATTCTGGCTCTCTGTTCTATTTTTTTTTTATGTTTATTTATTTTTGAGAGAGAGACACACACACACACACAGAGCGTTAGCGGGGGAGGGTCAGAGAGAGAGGGAGACACAGAATCCGAAGCAGGCTCCAGGCTCTGAGCTGTCAGCACAGAGCCCAACGTGGAGCTTGAACCCACGAACCGTGAGATCATGACCTGAGCCAAAGTTGGCTGCCCAACTGACTGAGCCACCCAGGCACCCCTCTCTGTTCTATTCTTTTAATCTATGCATCTCTTCTTTCACCAATACCACACTGTCTTGATTGTGTAGCTTTATAGTTAGTCTTGAAGTTGAATAGTGTTAGTCCTCCAACTTTGTTCTTCTTCAGTGTTGTGTTGGCTAGTCTCTGTCTTTTGCCTCTCTATTCAAACTTTAAAATCAGTTTGTTGAAATCCATAAGATAACTTGCTGAGATTTTGAGTGGGATTACTTTGAATCTGTAGATCAAATTGAGAAGAACTGACATCTTGACAATATTGAGTTTTCCTATACACAAACGTAGAGTATCTCTCTATTTATTTAGTTCTTTGATTTTTTTCATCTGAGTTTCATAGTTTTCTTCATATAGACAGATCTGAACATATTTTGTTAGATTTTTACCTAAGTATTTCATTGTTTAGGGTGCTAATGTAAATGGTAATATGTTTTTAACTTCTAAAGTCAGTGTTTAGTAGGAAAGTGATTAACTTTTTATGTATTAACCTTATATTCTATAACCTTGCTATAATCACTTATTCTGGGAATTTTTTGGTCAGTTCTTTCAGATATTCTACATAGATGATCATGCCATCTACAAACAAAGACAGTTTTATTCCTTCCTTCTTAATCAGTACATCTTTTATTTCTTTATCTTATTACGTTGGCTAGGACTTCTAGTACAATGTTGAAATAGAGTGATGAAAGGGGACATCCCTGCTTTGTTCCTAATCTGAGTGGGAAAGCTTCTCACCATTAAGTATGTTAGCTGTAGGTTTTCTAGAAATATTCTTTATCAAATTGAGGAAGTTTTCATCTCTTCCTACTTTACTAAGAGCTTTTATCACAAATGGGTATTGGATTTTGTCAAATGCTTTTTCTCCATCTATTGATATTATCATGTGATATTTCTTCTTTAGCCCGTTGATGTGATACATTACATCAGTTGATTTTTGAATGTTGAAACCACCTTACATACATGGGATAAATCCCACTCGATTATGGTATATAATTATTTTTAAACATTGTTGGATTTGATTTGCTAATATTTTTATTGAGGATTTTTGCATCTATCTTCATGAGAGATACTGGTCTGTAGTTTTCTTTTCCTGTAATGTCATAGTCTGGTTTTAGTATTAGGGTAATTATGGTGTCCTAGAATAAGTTAGGAAGTATTCCTTCTATTTCTGTCCTCTGACAGAGATTGTGGAAAATTGGTATAATTTCTTAAAAATATGGTATACCTCAGGGACATCTGGGTGTCTCAGTCAGTTAAGTGTCCAACTCTTGATTTCGGCTCAGATCATGATCTCAGGGTCATGGGATCGAGCCCCACATTGGGCTCTGCTCTGAGCGTGGCGCCTGCTTAAGAGTCCCTTTCTCTCTTTATCACTTGCACTCACTCTCTCTTTTATTAAAAAAAAAAGTGGGGGCGCCTGGGTGGCGCAGTCGGTTAAGCGTCCGACTTCAGCCAGGTCACGATCTCACGGTCCGGGAGTTCGAGCCCCGCGTCAGGCTCTGGGCTGATGGCTCGGAGCCTGGAGCCTGTTTCCGATTCTGTGTCTCCCTCTCTCTCTTTGCCCCTCCCCCGTTCATGCTCTGTCTCTCTCTGTCCCAAAAATAAAATAAAAATAAATAAACATTAAAAAAAAATTAAAAAAAAAAGTGTACTTCATAAATTTGCATGTCACCCTTACACAAGGGCCATGCTAATCTCTGTATCATTCCAATTCTGGCATATGTGCTTTCAAAGCAAGTACTTTCTCCTTCAAGAAAAAAAAAATGTGTTTTCAACATTGAAAATGTTCTGAGTTTATAAGTACTGCTTTCTACAATCTCTTTTGGCTTTTTTGGGTACAAATTCACTGTGTCTATCACTGATAAAGATGGCTGGATTTCAACTTTATATTTTAGTGAATGGAAGATATTGAATGTTATACTACAGTATAGACCATGGTAGGATGGTCTGTCTGCTCATAGGAGTAGGGATGGGGATGATTGAGGACAAGTCTAAGCTGAGTCCTACATTTCTGACTTGGGTAAGTGAGTGAAATGAAGGATTAGCTTTAGATACATGCTGAATTTCAGTGGCCTTTGGAAGTGGGGATGTCCAGTAGGCCAGTGGGTGTACTGTCAAAGCTCAGAGAACAATCTGGACTGTAAACATTGATTTGGCAACAGTTGAAAAGGATGGTTAAGAAGATATAAATGTTCGGCGCGCCTGGGTGGCTCAGTCAGTTAAGCATCTGACTTTGGCTCAGGTCATGATCTTGCGGTTTGTGGGTTTGAGCCCCGCATCGGGCTCTGTGCCGACGGCTCAGAGCCTGGAGCCTGTTTCGGATTCTGTGTCTCCCCCTCTCTCTCTGCCCCCCATGCTTATGCTCTGTCTCTCAATAATAAATAAACCTTAAAAAATTTTTTTTAAAGAAGATATAATGTTGGGAGAGCCTTCTTAATAAAGTCTGAGTTAAAAGTGTTGGGAGGATGGATCTAGAAGGAAGAAACGTAAGGCCAAGATGGCAATAGGGTGCAAGAGAAAATTGGTTATTGGAGGCACTAACTATAAAATTACTGTCTTTTCTCCTCTTCGTGAATGTTGAAGCCTCTTTTCAAGGAAGAGACTTATAACTTCAAATTTATTATTGCTATTTCTGATTATTTGGCTTAACAATTTCAGGTGCCCACTAAAGTCCAGAGATTATAATTCTTTTTAGCGTTTATTTTGGAATCACTTAAAATTCACACAAAAATTGCAGAAATGGTAGAGAATTCCTATATATCATTCATCCAGCTTCCACTAGGGTTGGCACCTTATGTAACCATAGTATAGTTATCACAATGACGATATTAACACTGGTATACAGTACTGTTAGCTAACAGTCTTTATTTGGATTTTACTAGTTTTTTCACCATTGTCCTTTTTCTGTTCCAGATCCAATATCAGAGCTCCTTAGTTCCCTACTTTCTTCAGTCTTCCATTATCTTTCATAACCTTTGCACTTTAGATAGGTACTGATCAATTATTTTGCATACAAAAGAGACCAGTTGTGTGATCACATCCTGGGATTTATTCTTACACAATTTAGGAATAAAAGTTTTAAGTTTTATTAAGACTATATTTCATGTGTGTAAAGATTCTGGTGTTTACATTTTAGCAAGTTGCAGTTATTGTGACTTCTTACTTTTGTGGGGACTTGTATCTACTTGGAAATTCCTGTTCCCTCCTTTACTACAGGGAAATGATGTATCTTCTGTTCTATTTAATACAGCACTCTTTCTGTCTCCAGTAATGATACATGAATTATTAGGTGAAGAATAACTTATTGCTTATATAGTTCCTAAGTTAATAAATTTTTACTTCATAAGTCATTTTGAAAAGCTTTATACAGATTCCTCAAAATGTTAAGCATAGAGTTACTGCATGATCCACCCAATTTCACTTCTAGGTATACCCAAGATAATTGAAAGCAGGGACTCAACCAGATACTTGTACCCCAGTGTTCATAGCACAATAGCCAAAAGATGAAAACAACCCAAGTGTCTGTCAACAGATAAGTGGATAATAGAATGTGGTACATACAAATAATGGAGTATTATTTAGCCCTAAAGAGGAATGAAATTCTAATACATGCCACAATATCGATAAACCTTGAAAATGTGTGCTAAATGACATAAGCCAGACAAAAGGAGAAAATATTGTATAACTTATAATTCTAATGTAATGCAGTCATAATTCTAGTTAATTTGCCTAGAATAGGCAAATTCATAGAGACAGAAAGAATAGCAGTTACCTGGAGCTGGGAAGAGCGGTGGAAAGGCGAATTTTTGAGTACAGAGTTTTCGTTTGGTATGATAAAAAAGTTCTGGAGGGAGGTAGTGGTGATAGTTGCACAGCATTGTAAATATACTTAACACCAATGAACTGTGCACTTAAAAATGGGTAAGAGGGTAAATTTTATGTTATATATTTTTACCACAGTTTTTAAAAAGCCTTAAGCAAACCATAACTTTTCCTGTCCCCCCCCAATCTGTTGGATTATTTTAATCCAATATGTATTTTTTTCATATTTCACAGATTAAAATTTTTTCTGAGGAAACAGAAAAGCTGACATTATAAAAACTGTATTCCATGTATCATAACTTTGAAAAAGTTTTATCTCCAATTTATTTGAATGTGAATAAGATAAATTCTGGTACTGGTATTACCTTGTTGGCTTGGGTTTCATGATGAACATTCATATAAAGTTTAGTCTCTGAATGATGTACTTGCAGAATGTACCCACCTACATTCATCAGCCCTCTTGACATCATGACTCAGATTCTCCAGAAGTAAGGAGTGCAGATATCTGCTTAACTGCAGGGAATCTAGGGACTAGGGACATGGAGATTAATGAGCTCCAGATTTATGACATGATTTCCTACCTTGTTCAGTCTCATGATTGGGAGCCCCATCAGAATAATGTGGAGTAGGGAAAAAGCAGTTCTCAAAAAAAGGAATGCTGGGCAAAACAAAGATAGATGTCTACCATATCTAAGCATCTGTTACGTGCTAAGCACTGTTCTAAGGGGGTGGGATACATCAGCTAACAGACCTGCTCTCCTGGTTTACCTTCAAGCTCGTCTTGTTCAGCTGCAAAAGCATGTTGGAACTTGGGTGGCCAGTAGAAATGACATAGAGTGCTTAGACTTCTGAGGCTAATCTGTCCCCTATTCCTTGGTCAGTCATTCGAGGGCATTGAATTCATGGTGGATAGCAAGCTAGTATTTATGCTTCAGTGATGTCTTTGTAGAGGTTCTCTGTGGCTTCCAAAGTTTCAGACCAATGGATGGTGTCACTGTGGTTCAAGTGTCTGTAGGATCAGAATAGGGAGATGAACTGGGACTGTTTCAGCCCCAGGGGACAGCCTGTTGTCAGGAGCCAGTGAGGTTACTGCAGGGTTTCAGTCTCAGACCAAAATGAGATGAAAAAATAAGGAGCCTAGGTGAAATTATCCGTATGGTGGGGCTCAAGCAGTGTGTTCCTGTGTTCACTGGACACACAGGAATTCAGGGGCTTTCCACACACACATCGGATCCATCCTTAAGGCCGAAATACTAACTCCACTTTATGGACCAACCCCCTAGAAAAGGTGGTGTACCTGCCAGTCTTGGTTAGATTGACTTGGGACGTGGGGAGGGCCCAATCTGTTAAGTCTTCAGATAAGAAATTACTATACAATGGCAGTATGCACATCCTATCAGCAAATAAAAATAATTGCTAGTGTTGGGGCACCTGGGTGGCTCAGTTGGTTAGGCACGTGACTTGATGTTGGCTCAAGTCATGATCTCATGGTTTGTGGGATTGAGCCCTGTGTTCGCTCAGCACTGACAGCACAGAGCCTGCTTGGGATTCTCTCTCTCTCTCTCTCTCTCTGCCCCTCCCCTGCACATGCACACTCAGACTCTCCCTCCCTCCTTCCCTCTCAAAATAAATAAGCATTAAAAAAAAATAATTGTTAGTGTCTTTTAATAAGACCCACATTTTCATTTAATCCTCAAAACAAAAACTATGAATAAAAGACTCGGAAATCAGAACTGTAGTTGCAAGTTTAGGGGCACCTGGGTGGCTCAGTCGGTTAAGCGTCCAACTTCAGCTCGGGTCATGATCTCACAGTTTGTGAGTTCGAGCCCGCGTTGGGCTCTGTGTTGACAGCTCAGAGCCTGGAGCCTGTTTCAGATTCCTTGTCTCCCTCTCTTTCTGCCCCTTCCCCACTTGTGCTCTGTCTCTCTCTGCCTCTCAAAACTAAATAAATTTTTTTAAAAAAATTCAGATTTAACTTGCTTAAACAAAAAAGAAAAAGTTTTCAATATTGGCAGTACAGTGATGATTAAGATAGGTCCTCCCCTGCTCCCTTCTCCATCCTGATCTCACTGTGTGGAGCGATAACACTTCCCCCTTTTTGGGATATTAGGAAATACAGTTCCATATTTCAGCTCTGGAAATCACATTTAATGCTAGGTACCACACTTTTTAAAGGGCCGCTGAGAAATGGGAACATGTTCAGAGGAAAATGACCCAGATGGCGAGGGAATATGAAACCAAGTTATAAGAGAAACAGTTGGAGGAAGTAAGGAGATTAGCTTGAAGAAGAGATTAACCAGAGACTATTAAAGAGACCACAGTTTTTAGATTCTGGAAAAGATACTACATGGGCTAGAGATTTATCATTCTCTACCTACTAGAACTTCCCAGAACAAGGGCCACTGCAGGGGAGAAACAGGAAGAACATCAAAAAGAACTTGATAAAAATCAAAGTCATGCCAAAAGGAATGGTCATCATTGGAGGCATCAGGTTCGAAGCCCCACATCTGTGTAGTTCTTCTAACAGAGGACATCAGTCAGTGCCTGCTCACATTTTACTTACTCCACGGATCTTTCCAGATCCCCCGTGGCCAATAACATCTCTTTCCCTTGTTCTCCCTTTATACTTTTTCCTCTCTGAGGTATTTCCGTGGTTGCCTTGTGTTTTAGTTGCACTTACCTATGTCTGTCTCTCAATAGGGTTCTCAACCTTTAGACATAATGTATCCTTTACCTAACACATATTCTGTAACATGCCCCTTCCTATGCTGAACTGAAATTCATAGTTAATATAACCCTCTCCTGTATCACAGAATTCCAAAAATGCAATGTAATGCCCTAGCTGTAATAAAAAGGAGAAATAAAAAGCAAGCGATTTGTCATCACATTACATGTTTTATAGTATCTCCAGGCATGACCACACCAGGAGATGCAGTCAAGGAGGTAGATGAGAATGTGGAGTCTGCAGGATTAGGGCAGCTGCAGTGCAGACTGATGCAATGTATCATATGGTAGCTCGAAAACAGTGGGTTTGCTGCCTGCCGTGTAATTATCTTTTTTCTTTCTTAACTTGTAACTTTTTTCTTTTAAAATATATATAACATAAAATTGACCATTTTAACCATTTTCAAGTAGACAATTCTGTGGAATTAAGTACATGCATGTTATTGTGCAACTATCCCTGCTCTCCATCTCCAGAACTTTTTCAAGTCCTCCAATTCTTGATGTAATTTTCTTAAATAGTGAACAGCTAGCTCTTGGGAAACAAAGCAATGTATAGTCTTTGCTCAATTCTCATGGTACTTCTAGTTGGGAAAATTCAATGTGTATATGAAACTTGCAAAAAAAATTTTTTTTGTCCTTCTATGTGAAAGACGATTAGGGTGTGAGCTCAAATACTTATCACCTATATGGACATCCAGTGGGATATAAGATAGTGCTTTGTTTTATTAAACAAATATCCCAGATATTTGTCCCAAATATCACAGAATGTCTGTATCTGTGGCACTTGTCTGCTAAGCACAAATAGTATCACCACCACCACCACCGCCCCCCCCAGGTCACTATCACAACCAGAAATTATCCTATTAGTTGCCCGACACATTGCCACCATTAAGAATAAGACCACATGGTACGTAAACTCCGGGAAGGCAAGACCCAGTTTTGTTCTCTTGTGGCCTCCTTAGTACTTGGTACAAAAGGCGCTCAGTGTTTGTAAACTTGCGGTAGAGCAGATACCCAGGTATCCCTCAAGTGTCTGTAACTCAGCTTTTCTAAAACTGAACTGAAGTGTCCTCTTCCTGTTCTTTACTCCCACTCCCAACCTGTCTTACCTCCATCGTTGTCAGTCTTTACAGCAGTCTAAAATGCTAGCCACTATAGATTCCTCTCCCTCCCTGTGCACATCCAGCCAGTTGCCAGATCATTTTGCTTCTGCCCTTGCTAACTTTGGTGGCCTCTATTTCCCCCACTCCAGCCTCCCTCTATATCTCCACTCGGCCTCTTGTAATCTCCTTGTTTCCCATTCCCATACTTGCCCCATCAAATACACGGTGAACTCTGGCACCTCCACACACATGCCAAGCCCTCCATGCTTTGGGAGCGTAGCTTCCTATGCCTGAAACAATGTTACCTTTTTCACCTAGCAAAACTCTACGTCCTGTGTCAAGACCTGCCTTCAATGTCTCCTCAGCTCTCAGACCTGAGACAGAATCTGTGTCTCTGTTCATATCTTGTTGTGGCTTTCTTGCATTAAACTTTATTTGTCCACATGCCTGTGGTCTCTGCCAGACTGAGAGTTCCTAGGGCGGAAGCTAAGTGCTCAGGCTTGGGAGACAGTGGCTAGAGTTTGAATGCCACCTGATTTAGCAGTCCTGTGGTCTTGGGCAAAGTCGTTAATCTCTTGAAGCCCCAGTTTTCTTATCTGTAAAATGGGGATAATGTAACGCGTATAAAGTGTTTAAAATAAAGCTTGAAATGTTAACCATTATCATGGGCTTTGTATCTGCCCAGCACCCCAAATAAGCATTGTAGAGAAATTGCTTATCAGCCATTTTGAATGAAGGAAAGAAAGAATTGCTACTATTGTCAAATTTGAGATTTTATTAGTCACAAAAGCGGATGTTCTATTTGGCAGTTATAGCCAATTTTGTCACCAATAAAGTTAACCTTGGAAAAAAATATTTTTAAGTGATCTATTTTCCTAACCTTTTTAGATGCATTAAAAAGCATTCATTCTGAAACAGTAATGTGAAAACTCCTGGGCTTGTAAAGTCCATATCTGCTGTGGAAAAACTATATGCCTACAAACTCCCATGTTTTAGACCTTTGGCTTATGTCTTCCGAAATGTGAAGTGCAGGGAACGTCCACTTCCTCATACTAATCTGGAACAGTAAAGAACAGCCAGCACCACTGGTTTGGTGAGCTGAACTCAGTAACTGCCCTGCGGCTGTCTCACCTTCAGTTAAAAATACATAGTCGCATTCAGCTTATGGCTCAATTGTTTCCTTGCTTTAAGAAGACTTTCTTTTCTCTGTCTCAAGTCCTGCTTGCAGTCTAAAGCTAAATCCTAAATTTTAAAAACTTCCATAGCTAATACTCTGCTAAATGTTTAAAGCCTGACATTTAATCTCCGAGAACTGAAGCTCTCTGATTTCACTGTTTGCAGCTAGTAAATGTCACTCTAAACATTGTTGCTTTCACTCACACTTAAGCGCTTTCATCTGCAGTGGGTGCAGCGTGTCAGAGAATTCTTTGTGTGCCACTCCAGCCAGGGGAAAAAAAGACTCAGCCGGCCTTTAAACGGAGCGAAAAAAACTGCTTGGAAGGCAAAGACGACCCTGTTTTTATATGGTGTTTGTGAACACACAATCCTGAATTCTACCAGATACTCTTAAAAAGCAACTATATTAGCTCAGCCTGAACAGGGTCCCCGCTGAGATCATACATGGTTGCCAGCCAGACAGCTCCCCACTCTTTTGTGACTGGAGGGAGACGGGAAGGTAGGGGAAAGGGGTAGGGGATGCTGTCATTACTTTAATTTCACTTTTGCTTGCAGGAGGAATCTTGTCATCTTCTGGCTCCCCAAACTATTTTCAACCTGGGTGTTTTATTTCTTAGTTCCTGAAGGCTGCTGGCACACAGATTAGCTCTCACTTTTCATCATCTTGACATGAAATGGAAAATCAGTTTGTGGCTATTTTCATAGCCTGTGATTTACTCCTGTTCTTGTATCCATCTTCCCTTCGTGTTCTTTGTTTGGACATATTTTTATCTCCTGTGTCTGTGGCCTTTTGTTCTGCTGGGATTTTCATGATCCTTCTTCCTTCGCCTGCCTCCTCCCCATTCCCGCAAACCCCCAGAGCCCTGTTGGGCCTTCGTTCTCTCTTGGTCCCCAGTTCCTTGCCCTGCCCCTTTTTTGCATTTGCTGCTTCTTGCCCCGCTGCCTGTCTCTCCCGTCCCTGTCTGTTCCACACACTGCTGGTGCCACCTTCTCTACTTCTCCGTGCCTTCTAGGTCCATCTCATGTACCTACAGGGCTCCCTCAGTAGTGGCCCACGATACAGCTGAGAACAAGCAGACATGCTGAACCCACCCGTAACCACTCTTGTAGACGAATGGATTACCCGCCAAATTGTTAGGCATACATGTGTTTTTACGGCAGCGGATGCCAGGGCTTCCAGTTTCCTGGCCGCCATGCAGAAGCATGAATTGGAACCTGGAAATAGAACATTCGACGAGAAGCACTAAAGTGGAATTTTAAGAAACCATGGGCTTTTCTGTCAGACATAGATTGAAGTTTCTGTTCTTTCGCTTATTAGCTTTGTGGCCTTGGGCAAATTCATTCATTCATTTAACAGATATTTATTGAGCACCTATGATGTACCGTGTTTAGTTTTTAGGGAGCCAGTTAATAGCCCTCTGTCTTCCCCTTTTATGTTCATAACCAATTGAGAAATAAGACCTAGAGAGGAAAATATTAGCTTTATCGAGTGATGAAAGCCAGATTGGAGGGTGTGGCTTTGATGTGCAGCCACCCTAGGTTTACTAATCTTCTCCCCTGAATTAGACTGCAGGCCTGCCTCTCTTCTCTACCCAGCACACAAGCCAGTGTAAAGGGTGGGTGTGGAAGAAGGGCTAGCGGGACGAGAGTGAAAAGGCCCATGGGCTTGGCAGGGCTGCGCATTCTTAGTCTGTTCTCCTAAACTCACTGCTCAGGCAAGCCTGGCAGTCCTCCTCCCCAGGGAAGGGTTGAGTGAGAAGGCTGAGAAAAAGGCACTTTACTCTCCCATCCAGGGAAACAGGAGGGGTGAGTTTTCCCTCTTAACTGTAAGCATTACACTTAATCAGTGATTGCCATAATAAGCAAAATTAATATTGCTGCTGTGTTTCTTCCCCTGTAGAATACAGACAATCATACCCATCTCTTACTGTGGCCATGGGGACTAGAATGACATGAGATACTATTTACAAAGAATATGAGTCCCTGTAAACTGTCCTGCTTTGGTCAGGACCAGCCTGAAGTACAAATGGTCATTCAGGAATCTGATACGTCTTTGTTGCCCTCTCTCTCTTCTCTTTCTGAGCCCTAATTTGGTCATTTCTCCCCTCCTCATCCCCGTTAAAAAAAAAAAAAAAAAAAAAAGGAAGTGGGAATACCGGTCCTAAAGTTTTGATTTCCAATACGCACACTGGCCAAATCTTTTCTAATCCTGGCTTATGTGTTTTAGAAAAACTCATTAATTTGGACAAAGAAAGCATTTAGAACAATTAAGTCTACTTTAGAACTACAAAACCGGTTGTACCTGAAGGGTCACTAAAGTACAATATGTAGTCACAAACAGGTATTATTATTTGTGAAATATATGTCTTGATTCCTCACATTTATTGTTGTTATATTAACTTCAATGATAATCATGTGTTTCTCTTTTACTATAGAAAGTAATTGAGGTGAGCCTTGAAACCACAATGATGAAGCTAAGGAGTTTCGGGAAAGATCTTTCAGGGCATTTGGACTTTATGTTCAGCAGGAACATAAAGCAGGAGTCTGTTGACGATAACTGACAACACGATCAGGTTTGTATTTTAGCAAGAAGTCATGCAGCAGCACTTGGAGAGTGGAGTGGAGGAGCAAGAGGAAGCAAGCCCGGGAAAACAGGTGGGGGGCTCTGAGTGAGTCAGGTGAGAGGCTCACCTCAGGTAGTGGAGATCAAGGGCAGGGCCACATTGAAGAGGGTTTAGGAACAGAATTGGCAAGGTTTGGGTGAGAGGGGGAAAGAGAGTTGTATCAGATAAAAAGACTGTTTTTTAAAATTACAGGATTTCAAATGGTAGTCCTGCCAGAGGCCCTTTCCCAGCAGGAGTAGAGGGTTAAAATGGGGAATCCAGCCTAGGAAGACAGTTGGAGCCAAAAGAAAGATGGAGTTGGCCAATAAAAGGGGTGGACCACTCCCCCAGGAGGGAGCTGGAGAAGGAACCCCCTGCCCAGCCAGAGCTGCAGGGTCTGGCATAACACAGTGATTTGCCTGCACTGACTGCAAAGAGAGAAGAGGAGAAAGGAAGGCAGAAAAAGAAGTCACTCTGTTAGGGACATTTGGGGGCCACATGCTTTCGAGAATGTGAGGATGTTATAAACTCTCCTCACTCTTGCATAATTATGTCTACCCAGTTTTGTTTTGTTTTGTTTTCAAACACAGATCTAGCAAAAGTACTTCATTAGATACGTTGCTAGATGTTATTTGTATCGTGGACTGTATCTTTATCTCTGGGGTTTTTTTTTATTGGATTCTTCTTTTGCCTTAAATTGCCTGGGTTAGAAAGAATTCAGTCCCTGCGACAGGCTCTCTCCTTGTAGTCTGTTTTTATAGGATGCTACAAGAACGCTTAGATTTTAAAAACAAAGATCTAAAAACTGAATAAGAAAAGATCAGTGAATACTCTTGCAAAGTGGAAGGGGAAGGAGAGGGGAATGATTTTATGGCTTTAGAACAGCCCATGATGTTCTTCTCACCCTTTTATATCTATATATTGTCTAAAGGATTTTCCTGATTGAACATAGTGCTCTGGTCCCTCGTAGCAGAGCATTATTGGCATATCAATGGTGAACATATGCTTTAAATTTTAGAAGTGATTATATAAGGCAGTGAAAAACTATTTCCTCTGTTGAAAGACTAAAACTTTTCTGTTCATTTCATAGTTTTTAAAGACACTCAGTATTGGAGTGGATAGTTTTTAACTAATGACATGTTACAAAGCTTTTGTTCTTATTTATAGAAGCAGTGTACAAAGCATTGTTGTTGTTGTTGTTGTTGTTGTTGTTGTTTGAGGTATTTTGTGATGCTAAACTGCCCAGCACCACTAGAGATCCAATAGTGAATCAGCAATTTCTGCCAACTCTCCCTGAGACTTTTTTTAATGTTTATTTATTTAATTTGGCACAGAGAGAAATATGTCATGTGCGCATACGTGAGCAAGTGAGGGGGGGATAGAGACAGAATCCCAAGCAGGCTCCATGCTGTCGGCACAGAGCCCAATGCAGGGCTTGATCCCACAAACCATGAAATCATGACCTGAGCCGAAACCAAGAGTAGGACTTTACCACCTGAGCCACCCAGGCGCCCCACCCCTCAAAGACTTTTTCTGTGCACCCATTTTGTGCAAAGTACATGATAGGAGCTGAATACAGTACTGTGTTTATGGATTGTAGGCTCCCTGGTGGTTCACTCATCTTCCCAGGCCCCTGTGTCAAGAAAAATGCCAGGCATCATTCTAATTCCATATACATGTTAATTCACTTAATCCTTAGAACGACCCTATGAGTTAGTTACCTGCCGTTTTTTGGTTTTTTTTTTTTTTTTAGCCCCATTCTGTGGCTAAGAAAATAGGGGCATAAGGAAAAAAATTGACTTGCCCAAAGTTTGATGACTACTAAATGGCTGAGATAAGATTCAAACCGAAATAGTCTGAAACTGCAGCATCCATACTGTAATCATTACACCGTGCTTCCCATTCTGCTCAGGCCATAACTGTTGAATTCGTGAAGAAATTTCTTAATAAAGTCATAGCAGGTTGAGAAGCCCAGAGTGATTGGCTGGTGGTAGCTATTAGAACTGCAACGTGGGTTTTAACACACTTGATTGTAATTCACATCAAATTTAAACTTTGCGTCTGTCAGGTGTGTGAGTGAGTGCCTTGCTCCAGCTCTTCTCCAGAATTCCCCTTGCCAACATTTCCCCCAACCAAAAGTACCCCGGTTTTGTCTTTGGACCCAGCTCCTTGTTTCAAAGACTCAAGCCGCAAAGAGCTGGCAGGCGAGGCTGAATGGGCTGACAGTCAGTGGGGGCAGGAGTCAGGAATGACAATGTGGCTTGAAAGGCTGCATGGCACTCACTCTCCCTGGAAACGCTCTGTCAGACTCAGGAAGTGTGATTTAATCCTGGTGGAGATAATTCTATTTCATACCCTAGAGTGGATTTCTAACAGAATTTTATTTTCAGTCTCGCCCTGGGAAGCTTTACCAGTAAATAATTTGGAGGGCATTATATTTGCCCTGGTAGCTGAACTACACAAAATAGGGGTTTGTTCTTCTGCCAGCCTACGTCCTTTTCCCTTAAAAGGCTCTTCAGAGGGGACCTGAGAACCTGCTGCCCCGACAGAAGATGCCTGGACCGTGGCCCAGCAGTGCCCTCCGCAGGGTTTGGGGGAGGAGGGAAGACTGTAATGAAATCAAAAGAGCCACTGTTGATCTTGAAAGAACATCAGCCGTACCGATGACACAAGGATTCTTTTCCCCCGTCAGCTCTGAGACCCATCTTTTGGTATTTGTTGTGAGGCAACCCTAGGCAGAGAGACTAAGAAAAAAAATAGCAAATATGCATAAGGGACTTGCTGAGTTCTAAGTGCTTTGTAGGCCTTACCCCACTTAGTCCTTATGTCGAAAGCACTGCTTGAATCCCCCTTTTGTAGATGATGAAACGGAGGCACAGAGAGGTGAAATAGTTCCCACCAGTTCACACAGGTAGGAAGTGGCAGAGCCAGGATTCACTCCCAGGCAGTGTGGCTCCAGAATCCATGCTCTCACCTCGAGTCATGCCCTTTCCTTGGACTGTCAACTGCTCGGAGACGCCATCTTGTTCGCAATTAGACAGAAACTATTGTTTCAAAAAACAAGGGCTCCATATTTGAATTAGAAAACCCAGGGGTTTGGTATTCTCTCCAGAGTGGTTGAGAATCTCTTCTTTAACAAGATTTGGCTTTGGGTCAGGCAGGATATTTCTCAGATTACCTGCTAGATTAAAACGTGTCGCCCCTGCCCTTGAGATGACTCTGGCACAGCCCCGCTACTGAGGTCCCGCTTGTCCAGCAAGTCCTCCTTCCCAACAACCCAGGTTGTTATGCCCAAAAGCAAGCAGCAAACCATTCCCCACGTCTGCACAGATGCTCTTTTAGCCCAGGTGAAATGGGGCCCCTTGGCAGCTAAGATGACTTTGAGTGACAGAAGAGATGCTGCCTGGACACCTGCTACCTCCCTATTTAATGTCCCTTTCTGTCCTCAGGTGCCTTCTCTGTCTCCTGTCCTTACTCTCAGAATGCTGTTAACTAATCCTTTGTAAAGCATTAACAGATAATTAAGGAGCTAACTTCAAGTCCTTTAAGATAGGTCTCCTCCCTATCTTAGGCTACTTGATTTTAAAGAGTCTAGCCAACAGAGTTCTGGCAGTTCTCTCTGCTAGTAGGAAGCTCAGACTCACTAAAAAACCCCTCCAGATGAGTTCAGCTGCACTCCTGCCCCCAAAATGGTCTTGCAGGATGAGAGAGAGGATGGCCTTTGATGGATCACAGGTAGCCACATCTCCTTCTCCCTTAGCACACACAGACCCCTTTTGCAGGAATAAATGTAGTTGGGGTGCCAACCCCTTCTTATAGTATAGAACAGAGGTTTACAAGCTATAGTTTGCACCAGAATCACATGGGAGCTTGTTTCAAATGCATATTCCAGGATTCTGGACCCCGAGATTCTGCTTTAGAAAGAATACATTTTGGGCAAGTGCCCCTGGGTGAATGTGATATGGAGGCCTGAGAAATGCTAGCATAGAGTCATCTCTCTACTTGCTGGTTTATTTTTTTAAATATAATTTATTGTCACATTGGCTTACATACAACACCAGTGCTCATCCCAACAAGTGTCCTCCTCAATGGCCATCACCCATTTTCCCCTCTCCCCCACCCCCATCCACCCTCAGTTTCTTCTCTGTATTTAAGAGTCCCTTGTGGTTTGCCTCCCTCCCTCTCTGTTTGTAACTATTTTTTCCCCTTCCCTTCCCCCATGGTCTTCTGTTAAGTTTCTCAAGATCCACATATGAGTGGAAACATATATCTGTCCTTCTCTGACTGACTTATTTCACTCAGCATAATACCTTCCAGTTCCATCCATATTGCTGCAAATGGCATGATTTCATTCTTTCTCATTGCCAAGTAGTATTCCATCGTATATATAAATCACATCTTCTTTATCCATTCATCAGTTGATGATGGACATTTAGGCTCTTTCCATAATTTGGCTATTGTTGAAAGTGCTGCTATAAACATTGGGGTACACGTGCCCCTATGCATCAGCACTCCTGTATCCCTTGGATAAATTCCTCGTAGTGCTATTGCCGGGTCATAGGGGTAGTTCTATTTTTAACTTTTTGAGGAACCTCCACACTGTTTTCAGAGTGGCTGCACCAGTTTGCATTCCCACCAACAGTGCAAGAGAGTTCCCATTTCTCCACATCCTCACTAGCATCTGTAGTTTCCTGAGTTGTTCATTTTAGCCACTCTGACCAGCATGAGGTGGTATCTCAGTGTGGCTTTGATTTGTATTTCCTTGATGATAAGTGACATTGAATATCTTTTCATGTGTCTGTTGGCCATCTGGATGTCTTCTTTGGAAAAGTATGTATTCATGTCTTCTGCCCATTTCTTCACTGGATTATTTGTTTTTCGGGTGTTGAGTTTGGTAAACTCTTTATAGATTTTGGATGCTAACCCTTTATCCGATAGGTCATTTGCAAATATCTTTTCTCATTCTGTCAGTTGCCTTTTAGTTTTGTTGATTGTTTCCTTTGCAGTGCAGAAGTTTTTAATCTTGATGAGGTCCCAGTAGTTCATTTTTGCTTTTAGTTCCCTTGCCTTTGGAGATATGTTGAATAAGGAATTGCTGTGGCTGAGGTCAAAGAGGTTGTTGCCTGCTCTTTCCTCTAGGTTTTTGATGGTTTCCTGTCTCACATTTAGGTCTTTCATCCATTTTGAGTTTATTTTTGTGTATGGTGTAAGTGATCTAGTTTCATTCTTCTGTATGTTGCTGTCCAGTTCTCCCAGCACCATTTGCTAAAGAGACTGTCTTTTTCCCTCTACTTTCTGGTTTAAAGGGGTCCTCTCTGAATGGAACTGGGATAAACTCATTGCTTCTCTCAGCCCCTGCTAAGGTACCTGTCTTCTGAGTCTATAATACGAGAGAGTCATTAGTGCAGTGAAACATACTTATTAACAAAACTCAGCTAAAGATTGAAGTCAATAAAAACCTCAAAAAACACCCTGATTTTGATAAATGTGTGATGGACAATGAAAGGAAAATAACTTTTGAATACCTGAAAACAGAGTGAAGCACATGTTCCTTGGAAAACCTTGACAGCTTATTCAAGGTGTAGAGTCCAGGCTTGGCTGCAGAGTACCGTGTTTAACCACAACAGAGTACAACTACTTAATGCATCTAAGTTTGTTGAATATTATCATTTTGCCTCTGTTTCATTGTCTTAGTGTCTCTCTCTCTTTACACACACACACACACACACACACACACACACACACACGAATACACAACCAGAATATCGGAAACAAGTGCTTTTATGTATCCTTTTGACTCAGAATTAAAGAATCAGATAATCCCCTATAAAAATTCATAAACATTTCTTTATACATAGGTTAAAGATATTGCGGGTTTAGTTCCAGGCCACAGCAGTAAAGCAAATATCACAATAAAGCAAGTCAAATGAATTTTGTTGGTTTCCCAGTGCATATAAAAGTTCTGTTTACACTCTACTAATATTCTGCTAAGTGTGTGATAGCATTATATCTAAAAAACAAACAGTACAAATGCCTTTATTTAAATATACTTTATCGTCAGGGCGCCTGGGTGGTTCAGTTGGTTGACCGTCCAACTTCGGCTCAGGTCATGATCTTGTGGTTTATGAGCCCAAACCCAACATCGGCCGTCTGCTGGTAGCGTGGAGCCTGTTTGGGATCCTCTGTTCCTCTCTCTCTCTGCCCCTCCTCCACGCTTTCTCTCTCTCTCTCTCTCTCAAAAACAAACATTTAAAAAAATAAATACACTTTATTGCTAAAAGATGCTACATCATCAGAGCTCTTAGTGAATTGTAATTTTTTTGCTGGTCGGGGGTTTTGCCTTGATGTTGACTGCTGCTCAGTGATCAGGGTGATAGCTGTGGAGGCAATTTCTTAAAACAAGACAACAGTGAAGTTTGACACATTGATTGAATCTTCTTTTCATGAATGATTTCTCTGCAGCATATGAGGCTGTTTGCAAGCATTTTACCCACAGTAGAACTACTTTCAATATTGGAATCAATCCTCTCAAACCCTGACACTGCTTTATCATGTAAGTTGATGTCATATTCTCAATCCTTTGCTGTCATTTCAACAGTCTTCACAGCATCTTCACCAGGAGTAGATTTCATCTCAAGAAACCACTGTCTATGCTCATTCATAAACAATTCCTCATCCGTGAAAGTTTTATCATGATTACAGCCATTCAGTCTCATGTTCAGGCTCCACTTCCCATTCTAGTTCTCTTGCTATTTCTACCACACCTGCTGTTACTTCTCTCACTGAAGTCCTGAGCCCCTCCAAGCCATCCATGAGGGTGGGAATCAACTTCTTCCAAACTCCAAATCATGTTGACAATTTGACCACGAATCATGAATGTTCTTAATGTCATCTAGAATGGTGAATCCTTTCCAGAAGGTTTTTAATGGACTTTGCCCAGGTCCACCAGGGGAGCCATATATCTATATCTATATGTGTTGTGTTAGGCATGAAACAACATTAATCTTGTTCTACATCTTCCAGGCTCTTGGGTGACCAGGTGCAATGTCAGTGAGTAGTAATATTTTGAAAAGAATCTTTTTTCTGAGCAGGAATTCTCAACAGTGGGCTTAAAATATTCAGTAAATTATGTTATGAACAGATGTGCTATAATCCACGCTTTGTGGTTCCATTTCTAGAGCACAAGCAGAGTGGGTTTAGCAAAATTCTTAAGAGGCCTAGGGCTTTCAGAATGATAAGTGAGCAGGGTGCCTGGGCGGCTCATCAGTGAAGTATCTGACTCTTGATTTCAGCTCAGGTCACGATCTCATGGTTCATGAGCTCAAGCCCCACGTTTGGCTCTGTGCTGACAGTGCTGAGCCTACTTGGGATTCTGTCTCTCTCCCTCTCTCTCTGCCTCTTCCCCACTTGTGCACTCTCTCTCTTTCTTTCTTTCTCTCTCTCTCTCAAAATAAATAAGTAAACACTAAAAAACATATTTAAAAAAAAAATAGTGCGCATTGGCTTCAGCTTAAAGTCACCAGCTGGATCAGCTCCTAGAGAGTCCTCCTGTCCTTTGAAGCTTTGAAGCCCAGTATTTGAAGCCAGGTATCTCTAGCAGTGAAAGTCTTAGATGGCATCTTCATCCAATAGAAGGATGCTTTGTCTACATTGAAAATCTCATTTAGTGGAGCCCCCTTCATGACTTGACTTAGGTAGGTCTTCTGGATACCCTGCTACAGCTTCTACATCAGCACTTGCTGCATTACCTTGCACTTTTATTTACTGAAATGGCTTCTTCCCTTAAATCCCTTGAAACAACTCCTGCTAGAATTAATTGCTTCTCTCATTTCCTACCAGTGTTCCTATTTTAGGAAAGAGTCATTAGTGTCGCCTTCAGCCTTCTTAGAATCGAAGAGAGTTGGGGTCTGGCTCTGGGTCCGGCCTTGCATTAAGAGAATGTTGTGGCTGGTTTGATCTTCTATCCAGACCACTAAAACTTTATTCATATCAGCAATAGGATTGTTTTGCTTTCTTATCATTGGTGTGTTCCCTGGAGCAGCACCTTTAATTTCCTTTAAGAACTTTTCCGTTGCATTCACAACTTGGCTAACTGTTCGGCAGCTTTTGGCCTATCTCGGCTTTCATCATGCCTTCCTCACTAAGTTTAGGTCATTTCTGGCTTTTGATTTAAAGTGAGAGACATGTGCCTCTTCCTGTCACTTGAATACTTGGAGGCTCTGGTAGGGTTATTAATTGGCCTAATTTCAACACATTGTGTCTCAGGGAACCAGAGAGGCCCGAGGAGAGGGAGAGAGATGAGGGGAACGGCTGGTTGGTGGAGCAGTCAGAACATAACACATTTATCAGTCACGTTTGCTGTTTTATATGGGTACAGTTTGTGGCACCTTACGACAATTACAATAGTAACATCAAATATCATTTGTCACAGATTGCCATAATAAATCTAATAATAATGAAAACATTTGAAATAGTGCAAGAATTACCAAGATGTGACCCGGAGACCTGAAGTGAGCAAATGCTGTTGCAAAAACAGCACTGATGGACTTGCTCGATGCAGGGCTGCCACAGACCTTCAGTTTGTTAAAAACAAAAGCAAAAACAAAAACCACTGTATCTGCGGAACATAATAAAGCAAAGTGCAGTAAAACAAGATATGCCTGTAGTGCAAAAATAATCTCTGCATAAATTATCTAAGAAGAACTGCTGACTAGATCGTGAAGACTATCACTTATCTAGTTAAGAGAGGGCCTTGACAGAAGTCAGGAATTATATAACTGCTCTGATCAAGCCAGTTCTTCCTGTTTAGAAAGGGTACTCCCTTTTCTTATAAAAATGTTAACCATTTTTTTCTATTTAATCTGCTGAAAGCCTTTCCTAATCCATCCGAGTCCAGTGGTATGTTCTGGTCTGCCACTTATGTCTCTATTAAAGCTATAAAATATTAGTAACAGTTGTCAGAATTTCACCTTCAATTAAACTCCCTGAGTCCTATCTGCCCTGGAGCCCTCCTTGCCTTTAAGCCTACTTCCAGCTAATGTCGGATCTGGTTAACAGGTGCAGGGCAGAGCCAGACCGGGATGGTGGACAGGAGAGACTCGTCTTCTAGAAGTTGGGTTGGAGTCTCAGCTGTATGATCTTACATAGGTCATTTCATTTCTCTGTGCTTTAGTTTTCTTGTCCAGAACATGAAAGCAACAGCATCCACTCCAGAGAATGATTGTGAGGTGTAAGTGAGGTAATTATGCAAAATGTCACACAGGTCCTGTGCCTGGCAATAGTAGGTGCCTGTAAAGGTCGAGGTCTTGCCCTTCTTTAGGCAATAGGGAGAGGATTGAGCTAAATGACTCCCAGAGTCCGCATCTAGCGCTAGCCATCTGCTTCTGGGAGAGCAAGTGAGTATAGGGTGCAGGGAAAACAAAGGAAAAAATACTGACTTACTACAATTCAAAGATCTCTGTGAAATCATTTCAGACCATGGAAAATACAGTGAAAACAAACAAACACCAAGAAGGCAGGAAATGAACGTCACCTTGACCGTTTGGTCCTGAGAACCGGAAAACTAAAAAATTCAGTTTCCTCAGCTGCTTCCAGGAAGGGTTAGGAGAACAATGTTTGATTAGCCTGGCAATGATCTTTAATATTGATGCAGAGCAAGCATGGCTTAACCAGAACAAAAAAAAAAATTTAAGTGTTAATTTTACATACGTATTTACTTTTTCATGATGGAAGATCAGGGCAAGGAAATGAAACGCCAACCCAGTGTGTCCCCAACAAGCTCTGAGTTCCTTCGCCTACTCCGCACTCAGAGTGGGAGGATTGGCCGTCAACATGTATAGAGTGCCCAGCTCTGTGGAGCCTTGGTCTGTACGATCCTGCTGACACGTACTGAAACTACAGTTGACCATCCCTGAGTTATGGAGGGGACACTGGAGCCCAATGTCTGCAGCATGTCTCTGCTCCCTGTTTACCTGCCACCCCTGTTGCTGAACCCAAACCCGACAAATCAGGAAGGTCGCCAGAAGGTTGGGAGTCTAGTTTCCCATGCAAGGATAAAATAGCCCTCTCCTGTTTTGAAATGAACAAGATGAGGCTTATTCATCACGTTATCAGGCTTGCTGACCGTGTTGCAGCCGCCTACTTTCACGGCCATTTGGCCACAGGCTGAGAGATACACTACTGGGGCTCCACAGGCCCAAAGCAGGGATGCTCAAGAATCCTTCAGTTGTCTACCGTCTGTGGAAATCCGGAAAATACCACTGCTGGTAATCAGGCTCCTTCCATCATTTTCTTGCACCGGCGTCACTTGTAGGGGAGCAGGCAGGGCAAAAAAACATGACTGGAAGGTAAAGACAAAATGGATGGTTGGGTTACTCTTCTGAGGTGTCCTCTGACGGATAGGATGAATCGCGCCAGGTCAGCACTATGCCTGTGACAGAGTGAGGGAAGAGCCTTGTGAACACTCTCAAGAGTTTGAAAAATGCCATAATTACACTCCTTGACTTTTGGATGGATCATAATAATAACTGCCACTTATTGAATTTTTAAAATGGCCCAAGCACTACATCAGATGCTTTTACACGTATTAGCTTATTTAATCTCCACAGTAACACTATTAAGTAGATGCCGTTTTCCTCATGTTCTGGTTTGTTTCTGGTTAATGACTCTTCCCCACCCCTGACATTCTCTCCCTACCTACTACAAGCTCCCAAGAAGAAGAATGCATTAAAGCTTATTATTTGCCTCCCCACGACACCGTCATGCCAGTGTCATCTGGCCCTGTGTGTCTTTGTTTCCAGTATTTACCACGAGAAGCCAAACCCCGAAGAGTTTCACCTGGACGTAACAGCTCTGTGAGATTATGATCTGTCTCAAGCTCCTGCCCCTCCCTAACCCCCCAAACCCTTTCATTAGCCCTCAGTAACTTACAGTCAGTCCACAAAATCTGCCTTTTCTTTCCTACCTCTTGCTCTGGTGTCTCTTTTCCTCAGAAGACCACACCACTTCATCACATATTTGCTTACAAGTCACCTCCTCCCAGCTCTTACTTGACCTCCGTATCTCCTCTTTCCTTAGCCTGCTCTGTGTTGTATGTTCACACATGCATCTGTTATTTTCTGTCTACCCACTGGAACGTACACTTTGTGAAGTCAGGGACTTTTGTTCATCAGTACATTCCTAATACCCAGAATAGTACCTGGCATGTTATCTTTGCTCAATAAATACTTCTTGAATGAAGTAATCCATAAGTGAGGAAACTGAGCCATGGAATGGATAAGCAGTTTTTCCCTGGTCACACTGCTGTGAAACAGCCAATCCATGTCTGTGTGATCGTAAATCCCTGGCCCATAAGCACCATGTTGTCCAGCCTCTTGATGGATTGTGTGAATGCAACATAAACAAGAATATTCTGACTGAACTGGAGTAATCAGTGTCAATATAGGGAACTTAACTGGAGAAGATCCTACAGGATGAAAATTTACTGTTGTTTTTTTGTTGCAATGTGTGATATTGTGATTTAGAAGAAAAGCATGTTTATGGCCATTCAGGTGACCCAAAATATATTTCTCGTATATATTTGGTCTTAATCCACAGTTCCTGACTCAAAGCTCCTCTAAAGCCCTTAGAATTTCCTAAGTGATGAGAGCAGTAAAGGTTTTATTTGGAGAGTCCTTAAGATGGGGGCTGGTTGCCAGTGTAGCCAACCGTGTGATTAGAGGGTTAGCACTTTAAGTGCCAACCCCCCTCCCAACCTTCAGAGAGGGGAGAGAGGCTGGAGGTACATTCAGTCACCAGTGGCCAATGATTTAGTCAATCATGACTGTGTAAGGAAACCTCCACAAAATCCCGAGAAGACAGGGTTCAGAGAGCTTCTAGGTTAGTGAACACATGGCGATTTGGGGAGAATGGCAAGTTCCAAGAGGGCATGGAAGCTCCACATGCCCTTTCCCCATACCTTGCCCCGTGTATCTCCTCATCTGGCTGTTGATTCATATCCCTTAACATCCTTTGTAATAAATCAGTAATCTAGCGAGTAAATGGCTTTTTCTGGGTTCTGTGAGCTATTCTAGCAAATTAATTGAACTCAAGCAAGGGATTGTGGGAACCTCTGATTTAGAGCCATTCAGGCAGAAGTACCAGTAACAACATGGGCTTGTGGTATCCTGAGTTCGAGCAGGTAGCTGGAGCCTCCAGTTTGTAGCCTGTCAGCCAGAAGCACAGGTACCATCCTGGGTGTGTGACTGGTATCTGAAGTGAAGGGTGGACTTACAGGACTGAGCCCTTTACCTTTGGAATCTGATTCTGTCTCTGTGTAGGTAGTGTCAGAATTGAGTTAAATTGTAAGACACCCGGCTGGTATCTAGATCACTGTTGGTGTGGGGAAGCCTACACACACACACACACACACACACACACACACACACACACAACACACACACGTTGGAATTTGGTCCAGGAACCTAATTTACATTAGGAACAGTTTTTTTGAGTTGTCACCAAGCGAAGTACAAGTAATTGATAATTTGAGGAGCCAGCAATAAAATCAGTATCCTTACAACATGAGCACATTAGCCTAGATAAAAAGCAATTTATTAAATTTACCTTTTTAAAACAAGATGAAAGCAAGATCATGACCTGAGTCGAAGTCGGACGCTTAGCCGACTAAGCCACCCAGGTGCCCCAGGAATGATTTTTTAATGGCAAAGAAGGAGAAATTAAAGATAGTGTAAAGGATGTCAATTTTTCATTGAAATACTGTTCATACATTTGTTGTATTAGTTTTAGGCATACATCGTAGTCATTCCATATGTCTATAAATTAAGTTGTACTTAACCACAAGTGTAGCTATCATGTGAAAGCACACAACAGTATTACTATAGGATTGACTCTATGCCATTGGCTGTACCTTGTATCCCTAGGACTTACTCATTCCGTAGCTGGAAGCCGGTATCTCTCTCTCAAAGGTGTCAATTCTTTATCTAACCTAAGTATTTTGGTGGTAAACACAATTACCTCTTGTTCAGCATGTGTAAATTGGTGGTCTATTTTTCTGTGAACACTGCTTAAAGCATCATTACAAACGATGTCATTACATTAATAAGTTCGGTTTCATTCTTCACTCACAAAAAAAAAAAAAGAAAATGAAAGCTATACCTGTGTCAAGAGAAGCTAGGAAGTATCCAGGTAGACTATAGCACGTTCATGCTGCAAAGCAGCGAATGCCTATGTAGCACATGGAATGGAAGCAGTGATGGAATTGGAAAAGTAGACCTCAGAATGCTACATACACAATGATGACAACTCTGAAAATTCTATGTGTTAGCAGTGGAATTGTAAGAGACCTTAAGGTTCATAAATAGCTGTTGATTCTAGTGTTTAGGATTCATTTGGTTATTTCACATTATTTTTGATATTTAGATGTTTCTGTTTAACTGTTAATACTCAGATGATCAAATATCCATAAAAAAGAAGAAATGCAATGTACCACATTGTGAGCCAAGGAATACGTCATCCCATCTGCTACTCATCCTTTTCCTTCCTGCCGTCCACTTCCACTGGTCGTGGACACTCAGCACTGCCTTTCCTCAGGCTTCACCCAAGCTTTCTGGTCCCCTGACTAACCTCTACTTGTTACAGACCACCTGCTCTCCAACCGCATTTTCTTCCTCCCTCCCTTGATTATTCACAGATGCTTCTCCCTCCAGTTTTCAGAGCTGTTTCCTCACTGCTCTTGCCCTCCTCCTCTGTGGCTGAGGTCTTTCACCTCCCCTTCCCATACTGGAGTACTTGTTCACCTGGCCCTTCCTGTGGCATTGCCCTCATCCATGTCTCACTGTGTCTGCTCCCTGTGCTTCGGTGCTCTTAGCCCTGCCAGCGCAAATGTTGTTTCTGCCCTGACATGATCCATTCCTCGTCTGACTCTGCATTTGCTACTCTGCGTCTTTGTTCTTCCCATACCAGTACAGATTCTTGGTAAATATACTCTGGCTGGGGCACCTGGGTGGCTCAGTCGGTTAAGCATCTGAAACTTGGTTTCGGCTCAGGTCATGATTTCACAGTTCAGGGGTTCGAGCCCCACATCAGGCTCTGCACTGATGGTGCAGAGCCTGCTTGGGATTCTCTGTCTCCTCTCTTTCTGCCTCTCTCTCTCTCAAAATAAATAAACTTAAAAAAAAATTTTTTTTAAATCCACTCTGGCTAATTGAAATAGGAAAAGAATTTAGTGAAAGGCTATTGAAAGCTAAAATTATGTGATTTTTAAGAAATATATTATTTGGTCATTTGAATGAATGAATGAAATGAATATATTTCTCATATGTATTTAGTCTTGGTCCAAGATTTCCAGCTCAAGGCTCCTAAAACCCTTGGAATTTCCTGTGATAGGGCAATGAATGAGTCTTGTGTTACAGTAATGAAGGTGACTTTCGGGTCCTAGTTGCCAGGAGGACCAACCCTGTGATTAGAAGGTTGGAACTTTCAAGTTCCCCCCAAACCCCATCTCGGGGGAGGGAAGAAGGGCTGGAGGTTGAATCAGCCAATGGCCAGTGACTTAGTCATGACTATATAGTAAAGTCCCCATAAACACCCAAAAGGACTGGGTTCAGAGAACTTCTGGGTTGGTGGACACTTGGAGATTGGGGACAGTGTCGTGCTGTACCTCCCCCTTCCTCTGACTATTCACGTCCTTTAATAAATTGGTAAACATAAATGTTTCCCTGAGTTCTGTGAGCTGCTCTAGGAAATTAAAAGAACCTACCGAGGAAGTCATTCTAACTTCCAGGCTATAGCCTGTCAATCAGAAATACAGGTTTAATAGCCTGGGGCTTGTGACTGATGTCTGAAGTAGGGAGTGAGGAGCATTCTCCTAGGACTGGTCCTTAAACTTGTGAATGCTGGTACTATCCCCAGATAACGTCAAAATTGAGTTGCATTCTCAGTCATGCTGCTGATATCCGAGAATTGCTTGGTACTGTGTGTAGGGACACCATCCACACTCCTCCTCCCTCCACACACACACACACACACACACACACACACACACACACTTTGGAATTGGGTCTGGGAACCTTAAAAGAAGAGCTCTCAGAATTACTGAGAAAGCCAGTGAGGTTGGACTAGAAAACATGGAGGGACAAGATGGGAGCAGAACAGTTAGGGCCATGGCCAAAATTCCATGGCCACAGACCTGGTTTGGGAAGACACTTCTGCCACTACTACTGGAGAGTGAACACTGTACCTGCCACTGCGAGTACTGGACAGGAGTCTCTTCAATGGCACCTTTGTCACAGAAACCGTTTCTTCTCCAGAGTTGCTTTTCTACACCCCTGGCTTTTGGTCAGATCTAGACAGAAACATCTGGCCAAGTCACTGGCCCGTCCACGAGCTGCTGAGGGGACCTAGAAAGGAGTCTCACTTAGGCCATGAGAGCTGGGCTCTGCTTGCTGCCACAGTTCATACGGTAAGAAATTGTTCAAACAGATTCTAGGCAGGAGCAAAACCCAAAACACCACATGGCCCATTCCCAATTCATGACAGTTGTTTTAATAAACTTTCTGCAACTTCCTTAAGTCCTTGAAGCTGTTTCTTCTAACCTCTCCCTCAGCAAGAACTCTGGAACGTAGTTCAATCCAAAATTAAAACATTAGGGGTCACAGATATCTATACAAAGACATCAAACAGCATGATTTAGAACAGAAAGAAAAGGAGTCAATCTAAATTTCTAACAGGGAAGAGTTAATTGAATTATGAGCTAGCCATAGAATTAAATATAGGCAGTCATTAAAAATCATGGAATTTTAAAGACTTTTTATAACACACAAAACTATAGCTAACCAGAATTCTACAATATTTCTATATAAGCTCTCACAATTATGTATGTGCATATGTGATCCTATTTTCTAGTAAAATATAAATGTTTATATAAAGACATTCACTGAAAGAGAATACACCAAAATTTAACAGATTGATGAGATTGGAAAGGTTACTTTTTTTCTTTATGCTTTTCGTGGTTTACACAATGAGCTGAAAATTATTAGCATTTAAAAGAAAATCCACTGGGAGCAAACTTCCAGTGGCATCATTCTTATCCTTTGTCGTGTTCTCAAAAAATACAATTTTTCCCAAACCAACCTCAAAAATACTCAGAATTCTAACTCTTTTCTCCTGGTGTTGAAAGAACTCACTCTTTTCTGTAGAGTAAGTTCCTCCCTTACCACCAGTTCCGCTGATCTTTATGTTCACATATAGATCATTCATTACTTTCTATAAACCTTTTCCCCAGCCTGCTTCATTCACCCAGCTCCTACTGGAGCTCTCTTCCCCTTTGGGCTCCCTCTTCTCCTGCCCTGTATTTTAGCCCAAAGATTCACTGGAATAGCTATCCCTGAGGTGTCCATTACTCTTCTCTTGGCCAAATCTGATGATCTTTATCTTTGTAGCTTTGTTGGCTATAAGAAACATTGATTCGTTATCTTTGACACACTTTGGGTCATAGGCTAAGTCCGGTGACCTTGTGGGTTTCTTATTTTTCTAAAATAAGAAGATGCGCTCTTAAGCACTTTATCTGACTTTGCTTCCTGTTAAGCCTTATATCTATGACGTTTTTCTCCCTGTGTCTCTGGACTATTCCTCCACCTCAGTGTTTGCTCCCTCCCGCATCTTCCCCATTTACCTGTCTACAAAGTGAAACCAGTATCCTAATAAACAGGACTGTTGATTTTGAAACCTGTGACCTCCACAGAGACTACCTGCTTAAGCCAGCTCAGCTTTGACAGTGGCCTCTAGTTCTCCAGCTTTATCCATGACCCTGGAAGCTCTGCAGAACCTTCCCTGCAGCTCTGTCCCTGCCGTTCACGAGGTGTCTCCAGCCTCCACCTCCACCAGCAAGAAGCTGTTTGAAAGCCTAGCTTTCAGGCAGGTACCTCAGAGTCAGACTCTGCTTTTCTGCCCATTCCCTGCACTTGCAGCCCTAGTTGGGCTCCCCATCTGGCTTTTAATCTCTCCTTCACGTGCTCCCTGTTGGATTGCTCTCAGCTTCATGGTCTCTTACCTTCAAAACAATCCAGACCCCAAAGGTCTTGGCCCACATTGTGTGTATGGAGTTCCCACTAGGCCAGAAGTTGAGTTCAGACTCCCCAAATTAACTACATTTCTTCATACATGCCAGTGTTACGTTTCAGCCAACAGGACTTGGGCCTGTGGTGACCCACATCTACAGAGCAACAATCCTTTTGTAACCATTGATCCTTGATCCAGCTCATCTACCCTCATGACTTTATATTAGCCCTGACCTCTTTCTGTTTTCTTGACCTATAACTTGTATTATCCTTAGTACATCTCTTGGATTTTCTGCTCTCAGAGAAAGTTTATTTATTGGCTCGTTAATTCATCTAGCAGGCACATATTGAACACTTAACAGTTGGCACTACAACTAGTCAGAGGCTAGTCAGGGAGTTAGACAAAATCAAGGGCTACGTCAATTAGTACACTTTTTATTACTAGTGACAGAAGTCCTGATTCATGCTGTCTTAAGTAAAAATGGAATGTATTCCCTCACATACCTGGCAAGTCTAGAGATAGATCTGGTTTCCTTCAGGCACAGCTGGATTCATGGATCATAAATGCTACCTTTGGGACCTGGCCTGTCTTCATCTCTCAGTTCTGCTCTGTTCTGCTTTGTGATGGCTTCATTCTCAGGGTAGCAAGAGAAGTGTTAACAGTGCCAGGCCTACATCCTCCAAGGTTTTCGTATAGCAGAAAAGTCACTGCTCTCTCAGCAGCCCCAACAAATGTCCCGCTCCATCTTGTGGTTTCTCACTGGACTAGGTGCTCTTCCCGGAACAAGTGACTTTTGTCAGGGGAATTCGATGCCAGGACTGGTCAGACTGGAGTCATATGTCCTCTCCTTATAGTTGGTTGTGGAGTCTACCCAAGCACTTAAGTTGAGAGAGGGAGAGAAATACAGTACGATGGTTCCCTGAAGAAAAGGCAAGTGGATGTGGGATGATTTTCTAAAAAGCTGTCAGTTACAGATGAATGGATAAAGAAGGTGTGGTTTATATATACAATGGAATACTACTTGGCAATGAGAAAGAATGAAATCTGGCCATTTGCAGCACTGTGATGGAACTGGAGGGTATTATGCTAAGTGAAATAAGTCAAGCAGAGAAAGACAGATACCATATGTTTTCACTCATATGTAGATCCTGAGAAACTTAACAGAAGACAATGAGGGAGGGGAATGGGGGGAAAAGTTACAGAGAGAGAAGGAGGCAAACCTTAAGAGACTCTTAAATACTGAGAACAAACTGAGGGTTGATGGGAGATGGGGGAGAGGGGAAAGTGGGTGATGGGCATTGAGGAGGGCACCTGTTGGGATGAGCACTGAGTGTTGTATGGAAACCAACTTGACAATAAATTATATTTAATATAAAAAAAGCTGTCAGTTACAGCCTTTATGTTTATGGTAAGTGTGTATGATAGAGTTACAAATGGAGTTGAGTGTAGCAAATGGAGCATTCCACTCTATATACAATGGGCAAAGGATTCCCCCCCTCCTTTACCCCTTCACTCCTTCCTTTGAACAAAATTTAGTGAGTGCCTTTTGTTGTTCCAGGTGTAGAACATAGATGGTCCTAGAAGTTGCCCATAAGGAGCTTACAAAGTAGAAAGGAGGAAAGACAATAAAAGCAATGCCCCCATATTTCTTGAGAATGTCCATTTTAAGAAATAGAAATATGAAGAGTATTTCTGTGTTTTTTTAAAAAGACAAGATCAACCATTATATTGTTTAACATCTTTTTTACTTAAAATTCTGTTTTGTTCAATGCTTGGAATAAGTCTTTCTGATATGCTTTGTTAAACAGTGGAAACTCCACAGTCCACAATTTTTTAATTGTCTCGCCTAGGCTTCTGTAAAATGCAGGGTCAAAACCTGTGCTTAATTAAAAGTAGCTTTCCTTCGCCAAAGTTTTCCTCAAGATGCATTTGCCATTGTTAAAAAGAAAATTTTAATGTTTATTTATTTCTGAGACAGAGAGACAGAGCATGAGTGGGGGAGGGGCAGAGAGAGAGGGAGACACAGAATCCAAAGTAGGCTCCAGGCTCCGAGCTGTCAGCACAGAGCCTGATGCGGGGCTCGAACTCACAGACCGCAAGTTCATGACCTGAGCTGAAGTCGGACGCTTAACCAACTGAGCCACCCAGGCGCCCCATGCCATTTTTTTTTTAAATACTTGATTTATGGTTTTGTGGTTTTATCGTATCGAGGACTTTGATAGTAAGGCGCCTCAAAATAGAAATAGAGGACAGAGATAAACAAATGAATACCTTTAATTTCCACTTTTAACTTAACAATCTCTATTTCTGATCTGTAGCAGGTTGTTAATGCATCTCCCACCAATGGCCAGTCATTTCCCTGCCTGTATACAGACATTTCCATCAGAACATTCACAGTTTGTATGTTCAGGTAGTGAAATGAACACACATGGATATGTACATTTGTTTCAAAGGCAACGAACATGAAAATATTTTTGTGACATTGAAGACCCAACAAGCATTCTTTACATTATTTTTTAGCTGTAGGTTTTATTTTGTTCAGTTCCATGGAAAAAAAGATTGAGAAATGCAACACAAATAAGCCAAGGATCAGGGAATACATTAATGCAGTGGTTCTCAACTAGAGACATTTGGCAATGCCTGGAGACATTCTTAATTGTCTTGCCTACTGGAATCTTGTGGGTAGAGGCCAGGGGTGCTGTTAAACATCCTACAATGTGCAGGACAGGCCACCACAATGAAAAATTATCCTGTCCAAAATGTCAGTAATGCCACTGTTGAGAAACCTTGCATCAATAGGATTTTTAGAATTCTGAACTCTGAAAGGATTCAGAACAATCTTGTAATTTAGGCATAAGACAAAACTAGAGGCGAATTAGAGTCATAGAATTAGAAGAATCCTGGAGCTGACAGGGAAAGTCATTGAGTCCACTCTCCCTGTACATATGGTAACCGAGTCCCAGGTAAAAAGTGACTGAAGCAATAGACGTCCTCCACTCCTCAACATGCGATCAGGCAACTTGCCAAATCTCTCTGTGCCTCAGTTTCCTATTCTGCAAAAAGGGACAATAAAACTTGCCTCAAATGATTGCTGTGAGGAGTAATTAAAATAATGTGTGTGGACTGTTTAGTACAGTACCTGGCCACAGTGAGTTGTTGATAAAGAGTGGCAGTGAGAGCCTAGGTGGTGATTCTCGTTACTGTCCCAACAGTAAAGAGACAGTAATTGAACCCTGTTCAGTTCAACACTGTTGAACAGGGTTGTACCCTGTTCCCAACTCTCAGTCCTATGTTCTTCCTATTACAGTGTCTTCAGGGTCTGTGAAGAAAAAGTTATAAGGGCAACTCAATAGGGATCAAAGAAGATTGGTCTGGAAAGCAGCTTAGTAGCTGGTAATTCAAGAAAAACTAAACAAAAACTCTTCATAAAGACAGGGGGTAGGTAGGTAGCCACTTTAAGGAAGGCATAAAAAAGATTGGTTCCCACCTGAAACAGGCTACCTTCTCTCTTCCCAAGGCCTGTGGATGGTGTGTCAGGTGGGCTTGCCTCCAGGAAGAGCGGAACCTAGATCAGATAACTTATCAAACCCTGAGAGCCCTGACCGAGGCTTACATCCCTGGCAGAATGTCCGTCCAGTCCATCGTCTATCGGGACAGTCCCTGAAATGCCGAGATGGTCAGACAGTATATCTGGAGACCCTTTCAACTCTAAGATTCTCTGATGTCTGATAAGTTTTGTGGACTATGTGCTGGAAAGATCATGTGACATTGTAGATAATGCCCAGCAGGCACGTGTAGACAGCCACAAATCTCCTGTTTTATGATTTGTGGAGTAAAAAAAAAAAAAATGCTTTATTAGGCTTTGCTAAGTAAATACGGGCCCATGATTACAATGTTGTGCAAAACAGTTTTTCTCAGAAAATAATAATAAATTATCTTACCGACAATTCCATGAAATAGGCTTCCTCTCATTTTCTTAAAAGTCTTCTAAACAGTCTTTGCAGTTGCTCTAGGAGTTGGATTTCTGTTTCTCTTGTTACTTTTGCCAAATAACAATTGTTATTTCTAAATTGTTTTTAACCGGTGGCTTTTTATAAAAATTAGCAAAATTCAAAAGCATCAAAATCTCTGGACCACAAACACAGATTAAATTCTCGTGGGGGGAAAAAAAACCTCATTCATTTAGTAGCCTTCTCTCAAATATCCCATTTGTTGGCCTGGACTCCTAAAATGATTATATATACCCCACAAAAATACCCTACATAGTCATTTAAAGACATTTTCTTCTACATCTTACATGTCAATGCTCCAACCGTTATAAAGATTATTTTAGAAAAGCAACAAGAACAAGTTGGTACATGAGAAAATAGTGACTCATAGCTGACTTTATCTGTCTTCTGTGTATCTGTGTGACCCGCAAGCAATTGGAGAAGAGCAACACAACACAGTGGATCCTGGCTGAGCATCAGGCACTGTGCTAGACACCCTGTGGTAGCAGAGAAGTTAAGTTGTTTGCCTGGAGCCACACAGCTGGTAAGCAGGAGAGCCAGCACGGAGCCCTGTCTACTCCTATGTGCATGGGGTTTGCTGCACACTAGATCTTGACAAGGAATAATTCAAGGCTTAGAATAATAAAAAGTCTCCTCTAAGATGTGACTGTTTTTAACTTTAAATGCCTCATTTAGATTAGTATTCTGTATGTTAATTTGACCTTCAACTTTTTTTTTTTTAAGGTGTTGTGTAATGGACCAGGAACGTGTGTTCCTGTCTGCGTATCTGCCCTTCTCCTTGGGATACTAGGAATAAAGAAAGTGATCATTGTCTATGTTGAAAGCATCTGCCGAGTAGAACATTTATCCCTGTCCGGAAAGATTCTGTTTCGCCTCTCCGATTACTTCATTGTTCAGTGGCCGGCTCTTAAGGAGAAGTATCCCAAGTCGGTGTACCTCGGGCGAATTGTCTGACAAATGACAACTTTCTTCTCTAGAATTTTGCAGTCAAACATATTTATCATAATTGGGGGAGAGAAAAACTACATGTTTATTATAAAGGTTTCTGAAGGTCCTGAGAATTATTGGTGGTGAGGAGTAAAAAATGTGTGACTCAGTAAAGAAACTGAGGGTGCTCTTATAAAACAAACGTTTATAAATCATTAAGTATTTATGCTTCTGTGCACCAAATTTCTTTTCTTTTCTGTCACTACCTGCAAGTTATCTGCTGACTTGACTTAGTAATATTTTTCCTACAACTAAATATAGAATTAGTATGATTAGTAACATTTCCTGTTCTGCAGCTCTTTGTTTTGTTTTGTTTTGTTTACAATATTCTGCATTGTAGCAGAGAAAGATATTTCTTAGTTTTTGTTCAGATACAACAGGCTTTATTTCCTGTATGGAAGCAGTAAAGTCCCTAGTGAATCCTTTCAGTATAAAGGAAGCAGTTATATTAAATGGGCTTCATGACAATTTGCATTCCACAGGCTTCCAGAACCATGAGCATACACCAGTATCTTTTTTTATTCTTTGGTTTTGCTTTGTGAGTAGTTGCCCTGAATCCAGAATATCTTTTGAAATGTCTTGTTTAATTGTTAAAATAAATTAAAAGGTGACTACTGTCATAGTAATAAAAACATGATTCTGTGTTTCAGGAATCCAAACTCAAAACATTTTTTTCCTTTGTATTTTGTATTTGTTTATGTTAAGTTTATTTATCTATTTAGAATGTGTGTGCAAGCACATGAGTAGGGAAGGGGTGGGGTGGGGGTAGAGAATGAGAGAATCCAAAGCAAGCTCTACACCGTCATCCCAGAGCCCAATAAGGTTTTGAACTCACAAACTGTGAGATCATGACCGGAGCCGAAATCAAGAGTCGGACACTAAACTGAACCACCCAACCCCTGAAACTCAAAAACATTTTTACAAATGTTCAAGTGGAGGGGTGCCTGGGTGGCTCAGTCGGTTAAGCATCCAACTTCGGCTCAGGTCATGATCTCATGGTCTGTGAGTTCGAGCCCCGTGTTGGGCTCTGTGCTGACAGCTCAGAGCCTGGAGCCTGCTTCAGATTCTGTGTCTCCCTCTCTCTCTGCCCCTTCCCCACTTGTTCTCTGTCTCTATCAAAAATAAATAAATGTAAAAAAAAATTTTTTTTTTAAATGTTCAATTGGGACCCCTGGGTGGCTCACTTAGTTAAGCGTCTGACTCTTGATCTCAGCTCAGGTCTTGATTTCAGGGTTGTGAGTTCAAGCCCCACATTGGGCTACATGCTGGGCATAGAGCCTACTTTAAAAAAAAAAATGCTTTAGTAAATTCACATTGTCATGGCTGTAACTGTCCCTAGCATTTTGGGATGTTTAGGCTTGGCAGAGTATATTTAAAAAAATTTTTTTTGTTTAACGTTTATTTATTATTGAGAGACACGGAGACACAGAGCATGAGCAGGGGAGGGGTCGAGAGATGGAGAGACACAGAATCTGAAGCAGGCTCCAGGCTCTGAGCTGTTGCAGAGCCTGACGCGGGGCTCAAACTCACAAACCACAAATCCATGACCTGAGCTGAAGTCGGACGCTTAACCGACTAAGCCACCCAGGCACCCCTTGGCAGAGTGTAGTTTTACTAAGCATTTAGGTAAGTTCTTGCTGGCCAGGTATTCTTCTAAGCACTTGTCAAATATTAACTCATTTAATCCTAATAACAACTCAGTGAGGTAGGGACTATTACTATCCCCCTTTTACAGGTGACTTATCTAAAATCACATGACCAGAGGGGCGCCTGGGTGGCTCTGTCGGTTGGGTGTCCGACTTCGGCTCAGGTCATGATCTTGCGGTCTGTGAGTTCGAGCCCCGCGTCAGGCTCTGTGCTGACAGCTCAGAGCCTGGAGCCTGTTTCAGGTTCTGTGTCTCCCTCTCTCTGACCCTCCCCCGTTCATGCTCTGTCTCTCTCTGTCTCAAAAATGAATAAACGTTAAAAAATAAATAAATAAATAAAATAAAATAAAATAAAATAAAATAAAGTAAAATCACATGACCAGATTCAAGCCTAGGGCAGCCTAGCTTGAGAGCAAAGCCAGTTTCATGGGCATGTGGCCTGTGCAGCCACATAGGGACCCACACTCAGAAGGGCCCTGCACTTGGGTTAGTACTCTGCTGTCACTCTCAAATTTCTTAATGCATATGGGACAAAGGACCCATGTTTTATTTTGCACTGGACACCACCAATTATTTAGTTGGTGCTGCTTGAGAATCTGTGACAACATGCAGTGCAGAGCCTGCCTGGTGGCTCCTCAGCGAACAGACATTCCATTCCCCCTTCTCCAAGCTCGCCTTTAACAAGGCAACAGACAGTGAGAAGAGCTCTTGTAGTGTTTGAGTTTTTATTTTTCCCTTCTAAATCTGCTTAATAAGGATGATGTAAACCTAATAAGGAAATTAATGAAGAGATCGACTGTCAGTGAAAATAGGCATGAGTACCTGAGATGCCGTGAAATTAAAATGCTGAGGCTGATTCAGCCTTTATTGTTCTCTCGGAACATCTCTGGCTAAAGTAGGAGCGTCTGTTGTCAGGACATTTTCCTAGGTGTTTGGCTGAGAAAACTCTCAGAATAAGGATGGTATTTTGCCACAGGTCAGCCGAGTGGTAGTTCATTGTGTGCCTTGACTTTAATCATCAAATCTCAGGTGCTGTCCCTGCTTCCATTGATGGAAAGGCCTAGAATGTCAGATGAAATAAGCCTCTACTTTTCTAGACAGAAAGTGATCTTTTTAGGGATAATAGCATGTATATTTCTTCACCTTTGAATTTTTTTTCTGCACTTTGTTTAAGTGGCCCTAGGTAAATAAGTGAAATTGGACTGTTTTCAGGTCAGTTAATGCCTGTCAGTGTGCCAGTGCAGCTTCCCCCGGGTCCCCACAGGTAATCCTGCTGCAGAGAATCCTGTCAGGCCATGGAGAGTTGTAGAAAAGATGCCATAATTTTTTCCAGCAATGTATGTCCCAGATGTTTTGCAGAGCCTTAACCTAGACCGTGGTTAGCCTGGAATGTCAGAGAAAGAATCTCGTGTGTGTGTTATCACTAAAAATTTAGGAAAATCTTCCTGGGTTCTGACTACTGTGGACACATTCAGAGTGAGGTTGGCTCGGCTCCAGATTATTTGATAAACGAGTACATGGTCTGGTGTGTGTTGTGTTGGTGTTATGGCTAACTCAGGTCCTCAAGGTCACGTTTGCAAAGGGGCCTGGTTTGAGATGATAGTGGGGGCACAGCTTCCTTGCTGTGTCTTTCTGTGACATTAAAAAACAGTGCTGTAGTCTCGACTCAAACTGAGGATCAGGACCTAGCTTGTATTTTCTGATTTCTCTTGAAACACTCTGGAATGTACCTCTTACTGGAAGAGACTGTTCATGAAAAATTAATTGCATCAGTCTTTAAATGAGAGACAAGGAAACCACACATCCTGCCCACACCTACTTCCCTGGAAGATTTTTATCTACAGTTCAGTTGTCCTATAGGGTCTCAGCAGTTTGCCAGGGCAGAAAGTCTGACTGTTTCAAATAGGACATCCAAAAGTCATCACAGGAAGCTTTAGCCAGGAACTTAGAGTGCTGTGAAACTGTGTCAACAAGAGGAATGTTGTGCCATTTTAGACTGAAGAGCAAGACTGCTAGGAAGGAGATGACCCTCGCTTTCCCTCATAAAAGCAACTTAAAACATGGTGTTTATTTGGCCTTCCAAAGATAGATTCAAACTGGGAAATGTACTACCCCCTTATTGTGCAGTTCCTTAGATTGAATCAGTGCTTTATTTCTTCTGAAAAGCCCCATCTCACCAAAAGGAGTTTGACAGCAATGTATTAAGCCTCTTTTATCCACAATAAGAACATCTTTGTGAGTGTTAAAGAATACTGTCCTCGTCCATACAGTTCAGTATTTGGGGCCAGGTGGAGTTTCTTCCCCGTGATTTTCAGCTCTGTCCAGCAGTGAGCAGACACCCAGATTTTCTTGTCTGCCCTGAACTTTCTTCTGTTCAGCCTGTCACTCTAGCACTCTAAAGACAAATTATCTACACTTAGTTCTTGCTGCCAACTCACTTTATTTTTTTTAACGTTTATTTATTTTGAGAGAGAGTGTGTGTGTGTGTGTGCATGTGGGAGTATGAGCAGGGGAGGGGCAGAGAGAGGGAGAGAGAGAATCCCAAGCAGATTCTGCACTGTGTGCAGAGCCCGAGGTGGTGCTCAATCTCATGGGATGACCTGAGCCAGAACCAACGGAGCCACCCAGGTGCCCCTTGCTGCCAGCTCACTTTCAACGTGGATTAGATATAGTGCTCCCTTTTCCCTCCAGAGTGGTTAACAGATCCTAGCCTCCGCCCTATCTCTCAAGCAACAAACTTTGGAATCGTTTTTGTTTTCTACTCTCTTTCCTTAATCTATATGTAACTGGTTGCCCTTCCCCCCGCCCGCTGCTTTCTATTAATGTCCCCAGAATTTTCCCTTGTCTTTCTGTACTCTTGGCTCCTTGTCATCTGAATTCACCTATTTAATCTGCCTTTGGACTAGTTCACATCCACCCTTTCCTCTTCAGTCCCATGGTCACAACCTAAGCTAACTCTTCAACATAAATTCCTCATTTTATTAGCACATTTGTTGAGGAACTGAGGCATACAGAGATTAAGTATCTTATCCAAGATTTTATAACTAGAAAGTTGCAGAGCTGGGATTTGAACCAAGGCACTCTAGCTCCAGCCAGACTTACCTTAACAGCGAGGTTAGGTTTAAAAAAAAAAAAAAATTGCTAGCAGTGCCTGGGTTGCTCAGTCAGTTAAGCCATCTGACTCTTGATTTCAACTCAGGTCATGATTTCACAGAAGGTTTGTGAGTTTGAGTCCTGCATCACGCTCTGCACTGAGAGTGTGGAGCCCACCTGGGTTTCTCTCTCTCTCTCTGCCCCTCCCCCACTCACACCCACATGCCCTCTCAAAATAAATAAACTTAAAAATAATAATAAAAAGGCTAGAAAGGAAAGTAATAGGGTGCTGTGATGGAGGAGAAGGTATTGGGTGCTCTAGCAAGGGATATCAGGGAAGGGCTCTCTAAGAGGCACATTTTAGCTGAGATCTGAAGGAGAAGCCTTGAATACGTGTCCTCCTTCCACTTCCCCTCCCAACTTACTCCCCACAAACTTTTCCCCACCTCCCACAGCCTTGTTTTAGCAACTTGTTCTCTAAACACCTCTGTGACATAGCCACCCATACCGAAGATTAGCCCTGAGCTACATACCATCATATTGCAATACCTTGTACTTAGAAACGTGCTCCACTCTTGGTCACACCTGCCACAGTGTTGGACAAAATGTAGGCACTGACCAAACATAAATTCTCATACCTACAGACTTGGTCTAGACCTACTTAGTACAGCTCTTCTAGACCAGTATTCTCAAACTTTTTGGTCTCAGGACATCATTACACCCTTGAAAACTATTAAAGACCCCAACAAACTTTTGTTTATGGGGGATATATTTGTCACCATTTACTGCATTAGAAATTAAGACAGGGAAACTTTTTAAACACAAGAATACACAAGGACACATTCTGTTAGCCATCAGGGCAATGATATCCTCACACATCATGTAGCATCTAGAAAACTAAAATCAGGAGAGAATGAGCAGGAAAAAGGAAAATGACATCTTTGTATTATTATGAAAATAGTTTTGACCTCCCAGGCCCCTGAAAAGGTCTTGAGAACCCCCTGGGGGTCTCTGGGCTACATTTTGAGAACGGTTGCTTTACACAATGGCACATCAATAACTTCCATCTCCTCTACCAGCCTTTAGTCAATGATCCATCTCTGTTACTAGTTTTTTTTTTAAGTATTTTTTTTAATGTTTATTATTTTGAGAGAGAGACAGAATGCAAGTGGGGGAGGGAGGGACAGAGAGAGAGGGAGACAGAATCTAAAGCAGGCTCCAGGCTCTGGCACAGAGCCCGATGCGGGGCTCAAACCCATGAACCACGAGATCATGACCTGAGCCGAAGTCGGACATTTAACCAGCTGAGCTACCCAGGCACCCCAGTGTACTAGTTTTCTATGCTGTGTAACAAATTGCCTTGTATTTAGCGGCTTAAAACAACACCCATTATCCCACTGTTCTGTAGGTTAGAAATCCAGGCAGAGCATAACTGCTTCTCTACTCAGAGTCTCATGAGGTTTTAGTCAAGGAGACAGCCGGGCAGAGTTCTGATCTGGAGCTCTGGACCTTCTTCCAAGCTCATTCAGGTTGCTGCTGGCAGAGTTCATTTCCTAGCAGTTGTAGGACTCATGGTGACCTGTTCCGTAAAGACCAGAGAGAGAGTCTATATTGCTGCTGGTCTCTTTTGAGGACTCACATGACTGGGTCAGGCACACATAGGATAATCTCCCGTGTAATTAACTCCAAATTAACTGCTGAGGGACCATAATTACATCTGTAGAGTCCCTTTTGCCATGTTAATGAAACATAATCAGGGAAGCGATATCTCATGATATTATTCATAGACCCCGCCCATACTTGGGGATTATAAGGGTGTAGATGCCATGGTCTGGAATTTTGGCGGCCATGTGAGAATTCTGCCAACCACAGCCTGCCAGAGGTGTTTTGTTTTGTTTTGTTTTGTTTTGTTTTGGGAAGAAAAAATGTTTTTCAAACCTGTCACTGAAACTACTTAATTCCTACCTTAGTATCCATGTTTTCTCTTTTTTTTTTTTAACACAGGAAATGCATGTCTTCCAAACTGCATCCCTTTTCTAGCAATTTATTTTGTGCCTTGGTTTGTTTTGCCATCAAATAGGCATAATGATGGTCCCTGCTTACAGACTTGTGTGCACCGAACTAAGGTGGTACATGTGCTGCCTTTACCACAGAGCCTGGCACACAAGAAGCCCTCAATAACTCCACGTAACCAAGGTGACTTCCATGGTACGTAAGTGGCCTGAAGGCAGGGTGTCCTTAAACAAAGTGTAACCACCATTTCCCACTCTCTAGGATGGCTATTAAAAACGTTTTAAGCAGAAAATAACAAGGATCGCCAAGGACGTGGAGAAATTGAAACCCTCGTATGTTGCTGGTGGGGATATAGGATGGTTCAGCAGCTGTGGAAAACAGTTTAGGCATTCCTTAAAACCTTAAACATAGGGGCACCTGGGTGGCTCAGTCAGTTGGGCGTCTGACTTCAGCTCAGGTTACGATCTCACAGTCCGTTGAGTTTGAGCCCTGCATTGGGCTCTGGGCTCACAGCAGAGCCTGGGGCCTGCTTCAGATTCTGTGTCTCCCTCTCTCTCTCTCTGCCCTCCCCTGCTCATGCTCTGTCTCTCTCTGTCTCAAAAATGAATAAAAACATTTTTAAAAAAGTTAAAAAAAGTTAAACATAAAGTTGCTGTATGACCCAGCAGTTCTACACCCAGGTATATACCGCCAGAGAATTGAAAATATACATTCACACAAAAACTTCTACACAGATGTTCATATTGGCATTACGTAATAGGAAAAAAGCAGAAACAACCCAAAGGTCCCCTGAGCAACGACAGATTAACAAAATGTGGTATGTCCATACAAGGGAATATTACTTGGTCATAAAAAGGAGTGAAATACTAATACATAACCTGCTACAACATGGATAAATGAACCATGAAAACATGCTCAGTGAAAGAAGCAGCCACAAAAGGCCACATATCCTACCACTCCCTTTACATGAAATGTCCAAAGTAGACAAATCCACAGACGGAAAGCAAATTCATTGTTGTCAGGGGCTGTGGAAGGGAGCAGTGGAGGTAACTCCTAATGGATATGGGATTTCTTTTTAGGGTCATGAAAATGTTCCGGAAGTAGATAGTGGTTATGGTTGTACACCTCTGTGACTATACCAAAAAGTACTGAATCATATGCACACTTTAAATGGGTGAATTTTATGGTATGTGAATTATTTCTCAAAAAACATTATTTTTCAGTCAATAGTCAAGGAATCTATCCATATATATAGATATTTGTGGGTGTGCATGCAGATAAAAAAAGACCAAACAGAAAAGTAAGCACAGCAGCCAGGAAGCTGCCACAGGGAGTGTTTTTGTTTATTGTGATTCCAGCTCTGCCCACGGCCAGAGACTAAACAAAGACTGAAGGTGCTGGAGACAAAGCATGGCTTTGGGGAAAAGCTGAGTAAGGACTGGATGAAATAGCATAGTGAGGGGGCCCAGAGGAAGAAGATGGTCTCAGCATGAAATAACTCCTTCCCCAACCTCCTCACTAAAGACGCCCCATTATACAGCCTCACAACCAGCCAAGAGCCAAGATGACTGAGTAATTGTGTTGTCAAAGTCAGCCATCCACGTGTTCTTCTGCAGAATGACCTTGACTTCCCCGTCAAGAGGTAGAGTCCAGTGGCGCTCCCTTTGAATCTAAACTGGCCTGAGTGATTTGTTCAGCCACTAGAATGCAGCAAGAGTAAGAAGTGATGTTCTGACTTGGTCTTGAAATGCTTGCCCTCTGGATGCTCCACCTTGGGATGTCCTCTCGGTATCCAGCCATCATGCTCCGAGAAGCCCAAGTCACACGCAGAGACCACGTGGGAGTGTTCCGGTTCCCAGTCGTCTCCAAGTACAGACTTGGAGTCATCTTGATCCAAAGTACTAGACGTGTGAGGAGAGAAGCCTCCAGATGATTCCAGCCCACCATTTTCGTCACTCCATGACTCTCTAGTCCTCCCAGCTGAGGCTTAAACACTGGAAGAGAGAAGAGGCCCCTCTGTGCCCTGTGAATTTCTGACCCACAGAGTCCATGAACGAGATGAACTGGTTGCTGTTTTCTGCCACTAAATTTTGAAGGATTTGTTGCAAAGCAAGAGGTAATTGGAACAATAACCTCTCAGAAGGAGCCAGTCCTTCCAAAGTTTGGTTACTTTGGCTTAATATTAGGAGAGGAAACGATTTCTTGCCCCCAAGGCAAAAGGAAGAAAATGTATTTCTACACCATGGATAGGAAAAGGATTTTTTTCAAAACCCTTGCTCCTTGGCCTGCATGTAGCAGTGAAACAGAAACCAATGAATTCTTTTAAATCTTTTAACCATATGCAGATGAATAAGCAAATGGTTGGACTTGGTTCCTAATCTCTTTTCCTTCCCTGAATACCTTTTTTTTCCACTCTAATAAACTTTAGCATTTAAACAGAAGTCATGTGTCACATATATGACGATTAACAGCAAGAATGTAGAAAACGAGATAGTTGCTGAGCACAAAAACTTAATTAATAGCCAAGCCATTCAACCGAAAATAAGAACAGTGTTTCTGGCAGGGAAATGTGAAATCTTTTTTCTATCTTGGTATTCTTCCCCCCACCCTCACCCCCCACCCCTGAGTCTTTTTAGGGTAATGATTTAAAATTCAGTGCCTACACAGATAACTTTTTTTTTAAGTTTTCAGTTGAACCCTAGTGATTGAAGCGCAATAATCTTTCGAAGGCATTGACTAGGGCCACCCTCCCCGCCCAGGGAGACCCAGGGATTTGCAAAAGCCCAGAATATGCAAACTGAGACTTGTGCAGGAACCAAATAGAAGGAAAGCTGAACAGCAGCAGGAGGGATGAAGGAGTCTGGAACTGAGACCATCTTCTCTCTGAAAAAAAGGGAAAAGCAGTTTCATTCTTCAAATAAAAGGGAAAAAAAACAAGACTTTTATGGTAATACCATATACAGAGTTGGCAGAAATTCGGCATGAAATAAAAAGTATCCAAAATGGTCCCTTATTCAGTTCCCACCAGGCAACCCAATGAAAAGAGGCTCCATTTTCAAGCTGATAAGCCTGAATTCTCTGGATGTGTAACCGTGCAAGGCCTCTAGAAAGGCCCAAGCTTTGGTCCGTTGACTCCCCTGCAGAACAGGCTGAATCTGAAGTGGCCAGATGAAGAGAGAGCTTATAACGTTCGCCAAAAATCTTAAGAGAAAAAAAATTACTGGATTTATGGATGAAATGATAGAAGCTCTGAGATTTGATTCAGAACTCATCTCCAGGATAGGGAAAGAAGGAGAGTTTATGGATAAAACAGGATTAGCTGTACATAATTACTGCAGAAACTGGGGACAGTGGATGCATGGAGCATCATACACCAAACTCATCATGTTATTCCCTCTACTTTCCTATGTGTTTAAACATTTCCATAATGAAAAGTTTTAAAAATATAAATCATGAAGGGGCACCTGGATGACTCAGTTAAGTGGGTGACTCTTGATCTCAGCTCAGGTCTTGATCTCAGGGCCGTGAGCTCAAGCCCTGTGTTGGGCTCCTTGCCGGGCTTGAAACCTACAAGATAAAATAAAAATAAAAATAAATAAATAAAATAAAATATCATGTGAGAAATCTACAGATGCTAAAAAATCAAAGAAGGTATTATTAGAGATAAAATGAAACAAACCAGGGTTTACAATGAAAACAAGAAAGGAAATTTCAAAATTACTTTTAGTTCATATTTAACTCACAAAAAAGAAATTCAGTCAGTCTACAGATCTGATACCTGAACCAGCATAGGTTTTTCTGACTTAAAGTATTCACTCCTGGGCCTTTCAATACACTGCTTTCAAGTACAAAACGTCACCTTCTTTATCCGTGTGCTTCTCATCATTTGGTAAATATTTGTCATGTTCCAACATCAACATGGGGAGTTACTCACAGGAGGCCTCGGAGCGCTGACCCCCACTGAAGGTGCCCCTTTCTGCAAGGTGGACACACTCCCTCCCCCTTTTCAGAAAATCACGATAGCACAAGTCACCTCTGTGGACCTTGACTATTAAAGGTGATTCTGACCCCACATGTTCATGTTGCTGAAGAGAGCGCCTTGCGGAGCAGAGGAAAGGCAACTGCGTGGTAAGAGCCCTGGGTTCAGGTCCTGCATGTGCTTCATAGTGGTGAATTTTAATATTTCTGTGCTTCCTCACCACATAACATGAAGGACTTGAAGTCTCATCCGAGAATTGAACTGCCACCATGATTATTGTGGCCATTAAATCTACCGAGCGCTAGCAACGTGCCAGGTGCCGCACAAAGCACAGTACGTGTATTGACCCATTTAACCCTCAGATCCAGGCAATAGAGGCCCCACACTTGCCACTTCCCTCCTTGCAGGGCCAGAATGGCGTGACCACCTGGGCCCATACTCCCTTTCTAGACCAAACCCTGGCTGCCTTGGACCCCTGAATCACCTGCTTCAGTGGCCCAAGCCTCCTTGTAGGGCTTGCATGGGCCTCTTCCCCAGGTATGCTTTCCCAAGTCTGGCTTCCTGGAAAGGGTGGGGGAGGAGGCAGGGTGGAAAGATATGGACCTACAGGTGGGAGTGTGGACACTTCAGAAAGGTCCTCACAGTGTGAGACAGGGACCAGGTAGAAAGAAAAGGGGGATGGGCTGTGGGCCTGAGGTGTTTTATTTATACTCTTGGCTGGGGTCCTGTAAGTGTTAGAGGTGGGCCTAATGAGCTACTTATTATTATTATTATTATTATTATTATTATTATATCTATTTTCCAGAGACTAAAACGGAGATGCAGAAGCTTGAGCCATTTGCCCAAGGTCACACAGCTGTTCAGTGGCACAGCGGGGCTCAGGTTACCACCTTGGGATTCAGGCTCTTCCCTTTCATGCTGTCACCCAACAAAAGCACAGGATCGGCCATCCCAGGGGCTCTCAGGAGACACAGAGCCGGTCCTGAAAAGCTGTCCGCCACCCGTCGAGCTGCTTTTCTCCTGCATGCTGTGTTCTCCGTGCCAGCTGAGAATGCAGCAGACGGCCCTGGTGGCAAAGCCTCATCCAAACACAATTACCATGGGAAAGTCGATTCAACAGCAAAGTATTTGATACAAGAGTATGACAGTTAATCCTAGGATTTCACTTTTTGTTCCGAACTTCTGACCCACAGCTGCGGGTCCCGCCACGGAATATCAAGAAGGTAACTTAACTAGATTTTGACCCTGTCGGACAAGTGTTTGACCAATCCAATAAGTGGGTCTTTGTTGACTTCCTTTAAACTCTAAAACCAGGAAATCACTTCAAATATGTTAAGACCCCCACCTTCCCTCCAAGGACATCCTGAGGCACAGAAATAAAATCTAAACAAACATACTTTCAATTGCTATTCGTAATGAAACATCCAGCAAATTCGAGGTCTTTTGAAAAAGCACATTTCTGAACAAAACTATAAAAATAATCTTAGAGTATTTTTAGAAGGCATAATTTGATGTACTTAATACCAAGTACTCGATCTAGGTATGTTTGGATACTAACCACAAATATCTGAAGTTAGTGATAAGAATAGTAGCTAGCAGTATTGAGTACTTACAGTGTGCCAGGTACAATTCTTCATCTTTTACATGTACTCTCTCGCTCGACCCTCACAACAACCACGTGAAGAGACAGGTTAGTAAGCTTAGAACTAAGTCTATACACAAAGGCGTTTATCAGGGTATCATGTATAATAGAAAAAAAAATTGGACACAATCTAAATTGAAAAATGTTCTATACGTTGTATGTCCAGACAGTGGACTAGTGTGCAGGCATTAAAAATCATATTGCTGAAGAATAATTAATGGCACAGAAAATGCTTAAGATGTTATATTGAGTAAATTTTTCAAAATGATGCAAAAAGTGTATATTATGAACACGGTTTGAAACTCTAAATATATGCAAAGTTGTTAAAGGGCTAAAGATGTATCTCTGAGTTGAGGAATTATGTACCAAGTTTCTCCCATAATTATTTAACTTCTATTTTGATTATATATAACATAATGAAAGAAAATAAGATTTTCAAAAATGACTGTCTTCTTGGGAAGCATCAGTTCAGGAAGTAGAAAAAAGGAAAACATAATATGTCCAAAGAAATACCATACTGGCAAGTGTAACAATTACGAATAGAAGTAACTACTTAATAAACATGTGTCTGACACTTAGTGTCTTACATGCAGCTTTCACAACATCTCACTTGATCCTGCAAAGGCACTGAGAGGTAGGACTCTTAGCCCCCATTTTTCAGATGATGAAAATAAAACTTTGAGGGGTTGTGGCTTTTCCAAGGCTCCACAGACGGTACGTGGTCAAGCCAGGGCTAGAGTCTTGGGACATTCAATCACAATGAGGCATCTGTGAACACAGGCCCAGTGTGTGGGCAGCCAGAAATGTGTTGTCCCGACCACAGTCTGACTTATTCAACATGAAATTGAGTAAGTATGGCAGCCGACTAAGCCTCATGCCAATTTATGAGAAGGTCAGTGAAATTGGATCTAGAGATCTGAGTTCTAGTCTAGTCTGCCATTAATTAGGTCTGTGGGCAAATCCTTTGACCTCTCTGTTCACCTAGATCCAACAGAAATGTAATCGAGCTTCTTAGGCCCAGTGCCTGTCCTGGAGGTCAGCTGCCTGCGTTGTCACATGCCCAAATCCCCTAATACGATTCCAGAAGCTTTGACTGACAATGTTAATTTCTCCTGAGGATGGGGGGGGGGGGGGGGTTGCATCACATATCACCAGCAAAACACCCTTAAGGTTTCCTTTAAATACTTCCTTCCCCCCACCACCCCCCACCCCCACCACCAATTCCCTCTTCCATGACCAGCTGCCAAAATTCTCTTTTTCTATTTCTTTCTCCCTTTAAAACAAAAACAAAACAAAAATCTTTTCGCCCCTTCTTTTTCCGAGTCACACTCTTTATGATTTCTCCCTATTCCAAGTCTATTTGCACTTAACATATTTATTTCATGCCTGCCGTTTCTCAGGACTGTTCTTGATGCTGGAGGATACAGCAATGGACTTTACAGTCCATCCTTTCTTGCACAGAGTAATCCAACCTGGTCTCAGCTTCCGTGTGCATCCAGCCAAAGGCAGCCTGTGGGGGAATAGGGAGTCCTTGAATTACTAATCATTTTTTTTAGTATTACATATAAAATAAGAGGCGAGTACGTATTGTTCTTAAAGGAACTCCTGGCCCTGTTTGTTTTTTTTTTTTTTTTTTTAATAATTCTGTGACTCCACTGAAGTAAATGCATAATGCTGTGGGGGGAGGGGGGAATCCCTCTACCCTTCTAGGTTTTTAGCTGAGACGCCCCCTGTAAAGAGAGATTAACAAGAATAAAATAAATTTAATTTAGTACATACGGGGGCCCCAAAAAAGGGAGGGTACCCTTCACATGGGGAATTTATTACCTGCTTCCAGGGGGACAGAGGGGGTCAGAGGATCCTTCTCATGCTGGATGTTGCCCAAGTAATTTAAATTCAAAATAATCAGTATGCCAGAGTGGCACCCCCTGGGGCAGCCTGTCCTGAGCCCCATTAGTTCCCTCCTCTGAAACTTCCCTGGAAGTTTTACAGTTTAGATGCTGAGTTGGTATCCATGTCTCCTTGACTCTCTCTCAGCCCAGAGAATAGGTCAGTCCAGTTAAATATCTGTGTCTATAACTTCAGTAGGTGTTCTTGCAGGTAGGCTTCCGAAGTTAGTCCTGTATGGTACAAGCAATCAGGTGTTTAGTGATTTAGTGATCAGAAACAAACGAAAAGCAGTGGTTAATAGAGCAGACTCTATTCTAGTTTCTGAGTTCTGGAGGCAGTTAGTTGCAAAGATTTCTAGATGTCTGGCTCAAATTATCTTTAGACAAAGGGAGGGCAGGCAGGGGCAATCTGACAGATTCCCCTGATATGCAGTTTGAATGTCTGAGTGAGATCTCTCTGAGTGGCCCATATAGCAATAGGCATGAAGATTGTCCACACATGAGCTGTTGTGTTGATTTTTATTTTATTTTTCTTTTCTTTTCTTTTCTTTTCTTTTTTTTCTTTTCTTTTCTTTTCTTTTTTTTTTTCTTTTCTTTTCTTTTCTTTTCTTTTCTTTTCTTTTCTTTTCTTTTCTTTTCATGTTGTTGTGTTGATTTCTGTAGTTCATATCAAGTTGTCCAGGTTTAGCTTGTGTAGCTTTGGAAACTGGGCAGCTTTAGTCCTCAATGATTTTAAGTCAAAAGGGTGGGAGAAAAGTTGGAATGTTAGTTTGGAGGGTTGTTGCCAGATATTGGAGGAAACTAGAAGAATTCAAGATCCAGTCCAGTTTACAGGTAGAAAATGAAACCTCAAAGACAATTAACAGAACTAGAATCTAATATATCCACAAGGGCATATTATAGTTTTTACTGAAATGTGTTTTTTCTGTCTACAATCACCGCATTTCTGTCAACAATAACCACAGTAAGACCAATTTATTTACAAATTGAGCTTGATTATTTGTATAAGTGCAGCAAGAATACCTTTTGATCATACAGAATCTTTAATCTGCTTTACTGGAACTTTTCATAAGGAATTTCAGATTGGACTTTTAAAAGCCTCTCGAGGCTAAGAAGCCAACCCAAGGACCAGTCATCAGACTTCACTGTAACACCTATAGTTTTGGGTAAATTGTTGACTTCATAAGGTCCCCAAAATATTCTGAGACTCCTGGTCTTGCCAGGAAGTAACCTTCCTTACTCACTGCTGGGAACTGTGTAAACAAAGTACCAGGCCAATTTTTCCAAGAGACTTTATTGGCTCCATAAAGTCAACCGTAGTTCCTTAAAGCTGCCTGATTGTTTCTGAGTCTATGCATGTCTCTCTCAAACATGACATTCCAGTCAACATCTTGGTAATATAACGAATGCCTCCAGTGTCTTATTATAAGGAGAACAAATTCTGATTGAACGCATACAAATATAAGAATACTCACTGAGAGTTTCCAAATTCTAGGGGGATGAAGTGGGGAGAAAAAGATAAATGGGTCATACTTGTTCACAAAGGCATATTTTACTAAATTGCTCTAAGTCATAGTTAAAGAGAAAATAGGGTTTCCTTAAATCTGAAAGAACAAAAGATTTTTTAAATCAGCAGTGTTTCAAAGTCATAAGTATAATTATCCTACTCAATGCATTCAGTTCCATTTAATAGTTCTTGTTCTGCTTAAATCCAGTGTTTCCATTAGTTCTGGAAATTCCATCAGTTTCGTTTGATGATCTCAAAGTTATCAGAAACTGTGTTCTATAGAGTACTTGTCAGAATCCTTTCCATGAATCTCTCTGAAGGTGAAATACATTTGCAAAAATATCAGAGGAAAACAATAACTGTCTATAAATGACCAAAGATTTAAAAATGCCCATAGTTAAATATCTGATGAGAGTTCATTATAATGTAACTGACAAGGAAATTTGGTTATTTTTATGCCATACAAAATTTATGATAATAACTACAAGTATGACTGATAATATTATACCAGGACATACCAGATTCTTAGAAATTTTATATAATTTCTGTATACTTATATTAATAACATTCACCCATTTAATATAACCTAGGAAGGTTTATCACCATTTATTTGGCAAATGCTTCCCATGTAATTTAAAACAACAAATAAGGCTAATTAGTGTAACATCTCTCTTCTTATTAGGAGAGAGAACAAATCCTTTAACTTGTCCCAGGAACCCTCTGGAAATTCCCAAAGTTTGTTTGAGGTCAAAGAGACGTCATTTAGAATCTGATTGGGGGGAATTTTGTCAAAAATATCAAAGAAGTTTTAAAACACTTGGTCAGATAGGATCATAGGTCACTATGAAACAATACTTACCCATTTAACCATGGTAACAATTAAAGATTTTGCAGGCAAATACCAGAAGTTAAGTAGTTGTAAGTAAAACTGAGCTTTTTTAATAGAAAAGACTCAGTTGTTGGGTTGTTTTTGTGTGTATGTTTGTTTTAAGTAATCAAAGGCCTGAACACATTAAAACACAAAATTTGCTTTCTAGGCAGATTACTTAAAAGGTAAGGGAAAACCTTTTATAATCCCTTATCAGGAACAGACCAAGAATCCAAGCAAACTTTGTCCTTTTAGTGCATGAAAGAAAATTAAGTTTCAGTTTTACATAAGTACACTATTGGTATAAAGCTTACGTTTAAAACCCTGTAACAAATCCATTCAGTTTCGCTCGGGTTGATCACACATAAAATTCCTTTTCCAAGGTCTTTTTTTTTTTTTTTTTTTCCCAGAAACGTTCGACAACTTTCTATGTCCATTTTAGTTTGTCCCCTGTCATCTTTCCCACTCATAAATAATCAGCTTTACTTTAGGACAAAATTACTTTCTTTTCCCTCAACAAAAAGATGCATCTCCATTCTCCATACCTTTTCTCACCAAAAAACAAACAAACAAACAAACAAACACCCCGCGTATCCTACATTGCTTGCATATGGAGATGTTTCCCTTATTATTTCAAGTAACTTGAATTGCATATATTAATTAGAAGTCTTAATCCTAAGAAACCTTAATTTCTAGTGAAAACTAAGAAGTAAGCAATTGTGAACTGTTATACCAGCACTCTTTAGATTGGCAAATTTATGAATACATTTCATAATTTCTAGAAACATAATTTCCTTATGGCAGAGTTTTTAATGTGGCATTAGACATGTTTAATAATTGGCCCCAATATTCTTAGTTCCTCTGTAATAAAAGGTCAGAATAGGTGAGCTTAGATTTGTTTAGCAATTAGTGTTTCCATATGTTATCTTATTTGGAAATGCCCCTAGCCATTCGTTGAATTCCCATCATCTGATTTAATTTAGATGGTGGAAGTTACCAAAAAGATCTGGAAAACTATTTAAGCAGTAATCACTGCTGAAAAGTGCACCTAAAGACTCATCTCATTTACGTGTATTGAGTTTATTTGTTCTTAACAATCATGCTTAGATTACTCTTCAAGATTCCATGAAACATTAGTTAGCCACCATCTTAATTTTTTTTCTTTGCTGACAAATTTTTGTAACAGATAGCATGAGCTTTTTTGATTTTTAGTAAACCTAGGTAGAATGAAAGTATCACACTAACTGCTGAGAACTCTAAAAGTATAATACATGTCTGTATTAATTAAACCAACAAATTTAAACTACTTTTTATTTGCCAAAAATTATCCTAGATAATGTGGGTTTGAAAAACCTTTGGGTTAGTTCCTACTATTTTCTGAGATGTAGAAATACTTCAGTTAAAAGCGCTTATTTTTAAGCCAGTTAAACAGAGCTCTTTTACAAATTAACTTTGGCAATGCCATTCGGAGGTAGATAAATGGCCATACTGCTAATCACACACATAGACATACATACAGCCAAAGAGAGATACCTTACATTTTACAATTTTAGCCGTGAATCAGATATGACGATAAAAAACTCGCTGGTTTATAAATAACAGCTGGAATAAGTTTATTCATTCAGATGCCTAAAGCTTTTTACTATTTGTGAAGATGACTTTTCAGATGTGTATTTGCCCTTGAGAAGTAATCTTAAGGAGGCTGTAGTCTATAGAGTTTAAGCAAGAGAGCCTTCACAGCCATCCATCTGTATTTTAAAAAGGCCTCTTTCTCTTTATTTCCCAGTCTCCAGTAAGTTTTAGTTACCTCCTTCGGTGTTTACATTTCAAAGACGTGGTAAGATTTATGTCTTCAAGGGACAGAGAAAGAATGCAAGTTTTCTTCTAGGAATTTGGATATATTTCTCCATTATCAGAAGTCTAGGGTAATTGCTATCTAAATTCTTTTTATTCTTCTTAAGTGCAGGACCATTGTACTTCCAGTGCCCTGATTTCTGCGGCATCTATACATGTCTGAAGGCAGGTAGGAAAGGGTCTGAGTGGATTTTGCGTTGCTTTCAGAGTTATGCTTTTGTTTTTCTGAAAAGTTAAGTTGTAAATTAAGAATTATTGGGACACCTGGAGTGTTCAGTCTTGATCTTGTGGTTGTGAGTTCAAGCCCCACGTTGGGTGTAGAGATTACTTAAAAATAAAAATTAAAAAAAAAAGAATTATTGACTTTTAACTCTTTTTTAAATTTTCATTCCTGCAAGCTGTCTTCAAAGAATTGCATAACCTTTTTCATTAAAACACTTAGAGGTTCATTTGCCTACTCAACCGTACTATTTTGAATTTGCCTTTTTTAAAAAAAAATTGTTTTTAACGTTTATTTATTTTTGAGACAGAGAGAGACAGAGCATGAATGGGGGAGGGTCAGAGAGAGAGGGAGACACAGAATCGGAAACAGGCTCCAGGCTCTGAGCAGTCAGCACAGAGCCCAACGCGGGGCTCGAACTCACGGACAGTGAGATCATGACCTGAGCCAAAGTCGGACGCTTAACCGACTGAGCCACCCAGGTGCCCCTGAATTTGCCTTTTTATATCAGAGAGGAAATTTCCAACTAAGATGGGAATCAAAAGATAATGATGTTCTGTTGTCCAGGAGACATGAATTCTTTGGGTGGGGGGCCTAGAATATATCCACAAAGGGCATTGCTTAGGAAGGCCTGAAGCCAGCAGGTCCTGATTATAGAGGCCAGCAAAATGAGCCTTATTGCCCAGCCCAGGCACTTCTGCTGAATTTATCTCTTGGCTTTTAGCATTTACATGAATAACCTGCAGACCCTGGGCCCAGAGATTAGTCTGGAGTGTTCTCTGTATATCTTGTAGGGAAAGGGAAGTTAAAATAAGCAGCTTGGTGTTGAAGGGATTTTCTGGGGAAGGTGGAGGAGTTAGGGGTGCTAGCTTTCTTGCTGAGGAGAGAGAGCCAGGTTTTAAGAGAGGGAATTTACACTGGATATGAACTTTAATTTTGTTCTAAGTTTAATCTCTGCTCTTTCATCTAGTTAAAGGAGTCCCCAGGACTAGCCATTCTACTTCTTTGAATCCACTTTTTAATTTGGTCTTTCCAGAGGTACTAATGAAACAATTGTTTAGAATGAATGCTCCTAAAAATTTTTTTTCAAACCAGAAGTTTTTCAAATTCAAAAGATGCACTGTCTGGCCATTGACTACTGGATCTATGAATCCCCATAGCCACTCAAACCAACAAACCTGTTTTTGGCTTCATCAGGATATAAGATGCATCCCCAAAGGAGGGTGCAAAAGACAGAGTCCTCACAAGATCCAGGAAGCAAAGACCTTTGTTGTCCTAGGTGGTGAGACTTGTGTAGTGAAAATAGTGTCTCCAAGTTTCTCATGCGAAAACTAACCTGTGGCACGGGGGCACATACTACTGCAATGGGACTTTTCCAGCACTAACAAGACAATGAAGTTTGAGATTACAGAGGCCACTTGTGTACTGGGACCCCTTGTAACAAACTCCCCTGATTGCTGGCACAGTCTACAAAGAGAGCACTGCTTGACTTTGTGTCTCAGAATCCCAGTCTATTCACCTGGCCACCAGATGCATGCCGGTATATACACCTTCCAGATGGCCCAGGCCAGAGGGAATATTCTTTTTTTTTTTTTAATTTTTCTTTAAAAAAATTGTTTTTTCTTAGTGTTTATTTGTTTTTGAGAGAGACAGAGAGAGACAGAGCTCAAGCAGGGGAGGAGCAGAGAGAGAGAGGGAGATACAGAATCTGAAACAGGCTCCAGGCTCCAAGCTGTCAGCCCAGAACCCAACATGGGGCTCGAACTTGTGATCAGCTACATCATGACCTGAGCCAAAGTCGGACGCTTAACCAACTGAGTCACCCAGGTACGCCGAGGGAATATTCTGCGTGGTCATAAAGCCAAACTCTCAGGACGTAGAATAAGACAAAGGAAAACCTCACAAGACCCATGATGTTTCCCTTTATGACAAATGACACAAAAGACAGAGACAAGAGAAAATAATGACCGTCTCTGAGAGGAAGAGGATCAATAGAAAACAAGAGTTCTCGTTACCAAATCTTCACCAGAGTTCCTATAGAAATAGCTGCCCAGGTATTTTCTCCTGCCAATCTCAATTTTTTTTTTTAATGTTTATTTATTTTTGCGACAGAGAGAGACAGAGCATGAACAGGGGAGGGGCAGAGAGAGAGGGAGACACAGAATCGGAAGCAGGCTCCAAGGCTCTGAGCCATCAGCCCAGAGCCCAACACAGGGCTCGAACTCACGGGCCGCGAGATCATGACCTGAATTGAAGTCAGACGCTTAACCGACTGAGCCACCCAGGAGCCCCCAATCTCAATTTTTAAAAAGGCCTTTCACCACTCATTTCCAACAGACCCTGCAGGCGGAAGTCCAGGAGACTGACACAGTAAGAATTCCTAGCTTCCAGTGCTTGTCAGGAGTCCCAAGATCTCTTAGCTACAGCAGCCCTGGAGCAAGCAGTGTCCAGCTGGTGAAATCTCCTGGCTGGCTTGCCACATCTGTAGGGGAAAAAATAAGTTTCCCTCTACCCTTCTAGTTTCTTGGCCAAGACACACACTGTAATAAAAGAGATGAGTAGGAGAGCAACAAGTTTAATTTCACCTAGTACATACAGGGGCCCCAAAGTTATGACACCCAAAGTAGGGAGCAGAGCAGAGCTTTTGTACCTTTCAGACAAAGAATACATTTATAAAGAACTGACAAGACAAAGGATGCCTCTGCCCTCCAGGTGCGGGGAGGGTACCCCTCACATAGGGACTTTGTTTCTTGCTTTCAGAGGCACAGAGGAGGGTCAGAGTGCCCTTCTTGCACTTGCTGTTTCCCAAGTAATCTTAATTCAAAATAATCAACATGCCAGAGTGACACACCCTGGGCTGGCCTGCCCTGAACCCCATCAATAGCATCTCCTTCGAAGATAACTGATAATTATAGCAAATATTTACTGGGCACCCACAGGGCTTCTTAGCACTAATTACCTTACCTTGAACTTTCACAATCCAGTGGACTGTAGGTGCTATTATTACACTCCTTTCCTCAGCAAGGGTATGAGGTTTAGAGACTTTTTGTGACTTGCCTAAAGTCAGACAGCCCCTGGGCAGCAGCTCCAGGATTCAGCCCAGACCTGCCTGAGTCGAGATGCCGTGCTTTGAGCCTCTGTGCTTTACTGTACCACTTCCCCACTCCTGCTCCTTCCTCACCCCAAGTGTGGGGTTTCTGGGACTACTGATATGGTTTTAATTTTTTTTTTTTTAATTTTGGAGAGAGAGCCTGCAGGCAGGGGCGAGGGGCAGAGGGAGAGAGAGAATCCCAAGCAGGCTCCCAAGCATGGAGCCTGACGTGGGGCTTGGTCCCAGCACCCTGGGGTCATAACCTGAGCTGAAATCCAAAGTCGGATGCTCAACTGACTGAGCCACCCAGCTGCCCTGTTACTGACATGGTTATAGAGTCTATTTTCCTGTTTCATTTTTGCCATGTCTTCTTTGTTAGTCTCTCCAAATTACTATAACAGAAATACCATGGACTGGATGGCTTATAAACCACAGAAATTTATTTCTCACACTTCTGGAGTCTGGGAATCCAACTGGCAGATTTGGTGTCTGGTGTAGATGACTTTCTGGTTCATAGATGGCCATATTTTGCTGTATCTTCTCATGGAGGAAGGGAGGGACAGGACAGCTCTCTGAGGTATCTCTCTCTTTTTTTAAATGTTTATTATTATTATTTTTTTTTTTTTTTTGAGAGAGAGAGAGAATGCAAGCAGGGGAGGGACAGAGAGAGGAGGACAGAAGTTTGGAGGCAGGCTCTGCACAGACAGGCTGACAGCAGTGAGCCCAAGGTGGGGCTTAAAATCTGAACTGTGAGATGGCGACCTGAGCTGAAGTCAGCCGCTCAACAGACTGAGCCACCCAGGTGCCCCTCTGAGGTCTCTTTTATAAGAGCACTGATCCCATTCATGAGGGCTCCACCCTCATGACCTAATCACCTCCCAAAGGTCTTTTTTTTTTTTTTATTTTTTTTTTTTATTTAGAAAGCTCCATTCGTGATGCTGTTTAGAGAAGTAACTTGTCTGCCTCTCAACATGCTTTAAAGCCATGGGCTTAATAAAGCCACTCTAGATCTCTAATGTGGAATCTCTTTTCCTCTTTCTTTCTGGTTTTCTCTTTAGATACTCCATGTTTCAAATTATTACTACAATCTCCAGTCTGTGACCTTTTTTTTTTTTTTTTTTTTTTTTTTTAAGTTTTCTTAGAAGACTGCCTTTCTCTGGAGATCAGTGAGAACTCCTGGAGGGATTCATAAGGAGCCAGGATAAGTTTTTATTTCTATCCTAAAAACAATGGGGTAAGTGGCCACATGTCTTTGGTGAGCTGCCAGCACATTCTTCACACCAGCATTGGCCAGAGGGATCTGGCACTTCTAACTTGATATTAATTGAGATAATTCTGATTTAGCATCAGGGTTTTTATGAAATTGTTGTTTCTTCCATCGTCTAACAACATTTTAGAGGTGAATGTCCATATAATTAAAGTACCTAAGGGCTACCAGAGTCCTGGCTTACATAGGATGCCGAATGTATAGATTTAAGGCAGTGTGTGTTAAAAGGCATATTCCAGTTATGAAAAGGAAACAAGTCAGTTACACAATGGAAGGATTTCCTTACTTTTTCCTCTACTGTTCCAACGGGTACAATGGTCTAAAACTCAGATTTGTTTAACCAAATCTGTTAACTTTTCATAAATTCGCTGGATTGTAAATGGGAGTTAATCTACACCATACACAAATAATGTATTAAATAGTTTGAAAAACTAAGGGTCTGGCTTACCATTATTACCTACATAAAGTGCCTGCTAATTATACATACAATATTTTAAAATATTTTTTCCACAGTGACCAAGCCAAGGATTCTTAAACTGGAGTCCACAGAAAGGTTTGAAATTTGGGGGATTTATCTATGTATTTTCTGGAAGGATTGTCTAGAGCTTTCATTAGATTCTCTGTAACCCTTTCCCCACCCCCACCCCCCCCAAAAGGATACAAAACTTACACTTAAAATTTATTTTATTACCTTTTTTTTTTCAATCTGAGGGTTGAAGTTTAATGAAAAAACAATCTAATCTTCCTTTCTCTTTATGCCTGTTTGGTCACCCCGCACATCTGAAAATGAATGATGTGGTGGGAGGGGGAGGGGTGGTGCATCTGTAAACTTTTCTCTGAGGGCAGCAGGATGCAAAAAAAACCCAAAAAACTTAATGTTTATTTATTCACTTTGAAAGAGAGAGAGAGTAAGAGGGGAAGGGGCAGAGAAAGAGGATCCCAAGCAGGCTCTACGCTGTCAGTGCAGAGCCCAATGTAGGGCTCGAACTCACGAACCATGAGATCAGAACCTGAGCTGAAATTAAGAGTCCATCGCTTAACTGATTGAGCCACCCAGGTGGCCCAGAAAAACAAAACAATAGAAAACAAAACTTTTTTTAAACAGTGGTAGAAATTTTCTTTTTTTTAACAGAAATCTGCCTTTATTTATTTATTTATTTTTTACTTTTCCTCCTGAGTTTCTTGAGGATTACTATTGTTATTTAGTACTCTTCACTGTAAATTCTTCTGTGGATGACTGTAAATTACTAGATTCTATTTTGGCTAACAGAGCCGACACAGCAAATTTCTGTCCTGGTATAAATTAAGTGATGTGATGACATATGCTCAGTGGTTAGACTGACATGCAAAATAAATCAAGTGTAATCATTTGAATATAAGTCTGAGATATAAAATAAACCATTTTGGGGTTGAAACAAAAGACAGAACGATAGGAGGAGAAGCTTGCCAAAGCACGAATAAGCTAACCCTGCTTGTAGTCAGCAAAAGAAAAATAATTTCAATTGGATATTTTATTTTCCTTCTTCTGTGAGTACCATACAGAGAAGTTAATAACTCAGATGTGAAAGCGTGGAATTTAGAGGTCCAAGGGTTGGAAGTGAGGACACCCCTTATTATTTTTCTTTAACAGGTGAGGACACAGGACAAAAGACATTTCAAGACCCAGAGCTGTAGAGTCACAGAAGCTCTAACTGACACCCACATGTTGTCACTCCAGGCTTACTTTCCACCGCATGTCACCCAAGGAACGAAAGTGAGGACACTTGACTTGACTTATGATAGAGTTCTCTTCAAGAGCACACAGATGAAACACACTTACGATACCTAGAACTCAGGTAACAGCATGAACCGTGAGAGCTAAAAGAAACACTGCCTACCTCTGAATAACTGATAATGAGAACACAAAGTAGAGTCGAGGTCTAATGTTGTCATTCTGGTTCTTTGGGCAGAAGCCATTTTTTAAGTTGACTTTATTAAAATCATTTTCTGCATTTAAAGTTGCACTTGTGGAGAAGATAAAATTAGGGGACTTTTGAAGGTATGGAGTTTTGTGTATCTGAATTTTCTCCCTGGTCATGTGATCTTCTGTTTCTTGGATAATTGAAGTTAAAAAGAAAAAGAATCCTATACCCTGAGGTCTGTTTGATGCACTATGGCTCCGGTGTTCTGTTCTACAAATCTGATAGTGGCTAGCAGTTGACTGTTCTCAATGCTCAGCCCATCTAAGGAATTCAAAAGAAGAGGAAAAAAAAAAACCTCACCCTTTTTGTGGTGGAATGTAATTATGCCTCCTTTCTTTTGGCCTTAGAAGGAAGAAAGACCAAAAATGTGATTAAAATAGAATTTATAAGGGTGTCTGGGTGGCTCAGTCTGTATAGCATGTGACTCTTGATCTCAGGGTCATGAGTTCAAGTCTCATGTTGGGCATAGAGCCTACTTAAAAAAAAAGAACAGAAGAAACTTTGGTGTCACTTGGGCCAACTTATAATTTACTAGACGTGAGGAAGCAGACCTCCTGAGGCTACGGGGCTCCCTGAAGTAAACAAGGTTGCCAGCCCTCACATCCAAGCCTGTACTCTGCCACTGGTCTTGCCATTGCCCACAGGGAGTGTGTTCCTGCAAGGGAGCAGTCCTGGGCGTACGTTATCCAGCTCGCTTCCTCTGGTTTTGTGTGGCCTGCCTTGGGTAAGCCCTGGTGAGGCAGCGTTCTGCTTGTCTCTGTGTGTCCTCTTCCTCACAAGGTGCGAGGGTGTGAATCAGAGCCTGGCTAACAGTTGCCGTGTGCGTATAATGTTTCAGGCACTCTGCTGGACATGCTACGTACGTTAGCACATTTACTCCTCAGGACAACCTGATACGGTAACCGCTGCTACACCTCGTGTCTCAGTGAGGAAACTGAACTCTAAGAGGTGAAAAAACTTGTCTAAGTCCTACAGCTGGTAGGTGGCAAGACTGAGACTGAAACCTGTTTATGTATGATTCCAAAACTCACTGGAAACACTGGTGGTAGATTGTGCTTTATGCACCTTTGAGTAGCTGAGAGGTGCTAACACGTTACTATATAGGTATACAGCAGGTACACAATAAATGCTTTGGAAAATGTATGAATGAATAAATGATAGATTTAGTAAGAACGAAGCATAAGAGCTTTTTAACATGTTATTGTCAACATTTCCAGTATGTTTTGTTGACCTCTTAATTTGGGGGGCAGGGGTGGGGAATCAATGTACATAACCTAACATTCAGCAACCCAGGAATAAATCGTGTGTCCCTGTCCTCTTGACAGGCAGTGTAGCAGAGTGGTTTAACACCAGGGCCCTGGTGCCAGGCTGCCTGCTTTGACTTCTTCTTCTTTATTTTTTTTTTAATTGGAATATAGTCGACATATAATATTATATTAGTTTCAGGTGTACAACATAGCGATTGGACATTTATAGACGTTACAAAATGCTCACCACGATAAGTGTAGTCACCAGCTGTCACCACACGACGTGATTACAGCATTATTGGCTGGATTCATTGTGCTGTACTTTTCATCCCTGTGACTTAATTATTTTATAACTGAGAATTTGTACCTCTTAATTCCCTTCCACAACTCGACTCAGCCCCTCCCACGCACCCCCTTCCCCGCCTGGTTTAACTCTGTCTCTGCCAGTTACCTTCACCCTGGGCAAGTTCCTGAGCTGCTTTGTGCCTCAGTTGTTTCATTTGTAAGGTGGGGATTATAGTTGTGACTTCTTTATGGGGTCGTTTTGAAGATAAAGCAAGTTAATAGATGTAAGGCACATTGTAAAACACAGTAAACACTCAATAAAGAGCTTTATTAACTTAAATACGTTTCTTCATAGCCCTTGTAAAAACCCTTACCATCCTTTTGCACTAAAGCCTTTCCAAAAAGTGCTTCGTACCGGGGTTATGTCTGTGTCCTTTTCCTGGAGTTTCCTGAGTGCACGCTGTGTTGACATCACATTATTAATATCTTCTGCTGCCTGCCCAAGTTTTTCAGCGGCCTCGGATACCCCCGGGGTTTGCTGCACTTCAGTGGACCTCAAAGCGTGATAACAGGAACTGAAATGGCAGAAACTGAAAGCAAAATAGAAAAATTCAGCCAAGAAATGCTTGGCTATTTTTCCCTTTCCTGTGTATTAAAAAAAAAAAAAAAAAAAAAAATTGGTAAATTGAAAACCTATAAAACCTATGAAGGCAGGCATGATAAATTTCAGGGTTGTTTTGGTTTAATTTTCTAAATATCAGTACAGAGTTTTCGTTCCTTCATTGAGCAGACATCTATTGTTTCCTGGGGGTAGGCCCTGGTTCCCTATATACATCTGGTGTCCATCTAGTCTGGATTTTCCAGAACAATCCTAATTTTAAACGTCTTTGGCGACTTTTCATGGAAATAAATTAACAAGGCAGGGGGAGAAGAGGCTTTGTCAGACCTTCTGGCCAGGACTTTGCTCCATATTTCCATTTAGCTGTGTTTCTGCTTGCCCTAAGTTAGGAGTCACCGAGTAGGAAAGTCTCCCCCAAGTCCTGCAGGGCCGCGCTGGAGCCGGTAAAGGGAGTTAGCACCCTCGATCCTCAGTTCCCCCTTGGGAGCAAGAGATTTCAATATTACAGTTTTCCTCTATAATTCTGATGGTTTCTCTGGGGCCGGCAATCCTGGAGAGTAACTTTTTGTGCTATATATTCTTATAATGTTGCTTTCTAAAATTTTTACAGTGAGAGGCATGACCATGGTAAGCAGAAAAGGAAATAAAATTTTTTCAGCTGTTGACTTATTACCACAAAGAAAGTGGGCATTCTGTTTCTAAGCGGTCCGCTAGTAAGGAGTGACACTCCAGAAAGCCAAGAACCACACAGTCCATGAGGACACAGCTCATCTGCTTTTCTTATCTTCGTCTTCCCACGGAGGGACACTTGATAAATACCTGCTGAGGAATGAACAGAGGTCTCTTTACTATTCTTTTTTTTTTAATTTTTTTTTTAACGTTTATTTATTTTTGAGACAGAGAGAGACAGAGCATGAACGGGGGAGGGGCAGAGAGAGAGGGAGACACAGAATCGGAAGCAGGCTCCAGGCTCTGAGCCATCAGCCCAGAGCCCGAAGCGGGGCTCGAACTCACGGACCGCAAGATCATGACCTGAGTTGAAGTCGGATGCTTAACCGACTGAGCCACCCAGGCGCCCCTCTTTACTATTCTTTTAAACATCTTTACTGTCCCAAATAAAAAGACCAAACACTGTAGGTCACCTTAAACATGTCCAAAATTATATATTACACACACTAAATATTATACATTTTATATTTATAATATAAATCTATCTCTATACCTGTATATATCTGGATTGACACACAGACTAAATATTATTTACTTAATGAGAGGATTCACCAGATCCTCATATATAGCAAATCTCCATAGGTTTAAGGTATAATTTGAGGAGGTGCCTGGGTGGCTCAGTCGGTTAAGCATCCGACTCTTGATTTTGGCTCAGGTCATGATCTCACAAGATCGAGTCCCACGTGGGGCTGTGGACTGACAGTGCGGAGCCTGCTTGGTATTCTCTCTCTCTCTCGCTCTCTCTCTGTCTCTCCCTTGCTCATTCGCATTTTCTCAAAATAAATAAACATTAAAAACAAAAAAGCTTTAAAGTATAATTTGATTTTCATTTTTCCTATGAAACAGTGGAGTCAGTTGAAAGCACTTTGGTAGTGGCACTTGGGTGGCTCAGTCAGTTAAGCGTCTGACTCTTGATCTCAGCTCAGGTCTTGATCTCAGGGTGGTGAGTTTAAGCCCCATTAGGCTCTGCTCTGGGTGTGAAATCTACTTTAAAAAAAAAAAAAAAAGCACTTCAGTTAAACAGTAGCCCTGGGTCAAATTCAACTTCTAACTCTGACCTATTGTGTGCCTTGGGCAGGTTTTCATTTGTCTCTTTTACCACTGTGGGTCTGCATCATTTCCACTGTGAAATGAGAATAATTACAAATGTTCAGGGTTCGGCATTAAAGTCCCTGGGATAGTGCCTGGAGCATAGCTATAAATGGTAGCTACTGTTATTGTTGTTGTTTATTAAAGCTTTGTGGAACACCCAGTGCAGGAATCGAAGTATAATCCCAACGATAACCCCAAGTCCCAAAACGCATCACAGAGGTTCACGTTTAATTGGTATGAAAAAAGAGCGCTTTCCATGCCTTGTCCCGGCCAAATGATATAAATGCTTAGACTCGCAGCACTTCATGCTTGGAGTTCTGAGAGTACAGAGGCCTCCTTCACTTCCTTGTTTATGTGACAAGAGGAGGGGAAATCCCACCCTCCTGCAGCCTCTCCAGGCTGCCCTTTTGAGGCTCAGCCAGGGAAAAATAAAGCAGCAGTTAAATTCGGGAGCGAGGGCTGGAAAACTGAGACGTTGGAACTGTAGCCTAGCCAGAGGAATAATTAAAGCTTCCATTCAACAAAAATACCTAAACTTAAGCGTAAACTTTTCAGTCTGATAAATAAACCAAGAGCTGCACCATATGGTGAGGTAGGAAGTCTCCCCCTGACTGCCCCCCTCCTCCCTGAGGCACGAGAGGCGCCTGAAGGGCTGACAGTCCTGTGGGCTGAAAGCCTAGATATCCCCCCAACACTGTCAAGCGGGGAGATTTGCTCCAGAGTCATGGTTCCAACCCCCACTGAGCTTCAAGAACCAGGCACAGGGGAAAAAAAAAAAAAAATGAGGGGGAGGGAGGCAACTGACAGGTGTGTTTCTTTCCCAGAATCTGGTCTCCAGAAGTTCCGGTTATATGTATACCAGCCAAGCTGGTACGAGCTTGTCATGTGCAAGATTCCCTATGGTCTGGGGGCGCAGTGGCTCTGCCCCTTTGCTAAGCTCTTTTGCAAGTCAACAAACTAGCAGACTTCCTCCTTATACCACACCTGTCAACATCTTCTAGAATTGGGGTGGGACCTTCAGGAAGTGCATAAGGGGCCATAGGCTACTGGGCATGCCCACCTCAACCCCTCAAATTAGATCTGTGTCCCCTCTTGTCCTGGTAGTGAGCATGTAATGCCATTACAATTCAAAGTCAGAGACACACAGTAGCTTTCAAGGGAGGAGACCCAGAAATCCGGCCCCCTTGTAACTGGTCACAGACAAAAAGTGTTTAGATACTTCAGCCAAGGAAAGTACAGAAAGGACACAGGGTTCAAGTAGGATAGCATTATTTTTTAAGTACATGTGCATGCACATATCCACACAGTGTAGAGAGAGAGTTTATGGAGATATGTGACACCACGCCCTGTGCGTCTCTGAATTATTTACAATTACCTGATACAGTGTTATATCCATAGTTGATTCTCAACTGCTGATTGTTGAATAAATGAATATACGCCTGTTGAAATAAAGAGTCTGGGGTGGTTGAGAGTGAGTTCATGGAAAAGGTAGTAAGTTACCTAGATCATTATGGGGCATTGACCAGAATGTTGGTTATGGTAAATTTATCAGTGTTATCGTGAGAACTACAAAGCCTCTAGCAGCCAGTAAATATTCAGAAACAACACCAATTCCCTCTGCTTCCATCTTGTGCGACATGATGGGGGGGGGGGGAGACCACTTAGTTTTTGACTGATCTTTTTGCTACTGAAGGTAAGGAAGATGTTTCCAGAGGTCCATATGTATAGCTGTCCTATTTTCAGTCCTGTTTTTCTACTCTGCTTACAAGCTTCTTAATAAGAACCAAGACATAAAAGCCCAACTGGTGCCCAACAGAAGTCAGGTGATCTTCCTCTAAGAGCCTCTCATGGCAAGAAAACACCTTGGTGCTGTCAAAGATGGACGTGCAGGGCAGTGTCCTTGGTGATAATCTTCACTGTGCCTGATTCTAGGCAGGGAGATCAATTGGTCAATAAAGCGCCGGTGACCGTATCTTTCCTCAAACAAACGTGACAAATCATGGTGTAATGACTATAGTGTATTCTCCAGTGCCATTTCAAATATTGTATCTCTGTAGAAAGTTTCATGTGTTCAGCATATTTTGAAAATAACATGTATTCTTGGGGCACCTGGGTGGCGCAGCTGGTTAAGTGTTCGACTTAGGCTCAGGTCATGATCTCACGGTTCGTGGGTTCGGGCCCCATGTCAGGCTCCGCTGACAGCTCAGAGCCTGGAACCTGCTTCAGATTCTGTGTCTCCCTCTCTGCCCCTCCTCCACTCACACTCTGTCTTTCTCTCTCAAAAATAAATAAACATTAAAAAAAGAAAAGAAAAGAACATGTCTTCCTTTACCAGAGTAGGAACCATTTCTGGGTGAAGACAAGGGTATGAGAAATACGCCATTTCTGCAGGTGTTGGTGGCTAGTCTCAACACATTTTGGTGTATATTAAGGAAGTACTATCTGCTTGTGATGGTTAACTTTATGTGTCACCTTGGCTGGGCTGTGGTGCACAGATATGTAGTCAAACATTATTTTGGATGTTTCTGTAAGGGTATTTTGGATGAGATTGATATTTAAATGGGTTGATTTTGTGTGAAGCACATCGCTCTCCATGATGTGGATGGATCCAGTCAGCTGAAGACCTGAATAGAGTAGAAATCCGACCTTCCCTGGGCAAGAGGGAATCCTGCCAGCACATGGCTTTTGGACTTGAACTGCAACATCAGCTCTTTCTGGATCTCTAGCCTGCTGGCCCACCTTACAGGTCTGGGACTTGCCATCTATCAAAATCACATGAGTCAGTGCCTTAAAATAAATTTCTCAATAGATTAAGGAGGTAAATAGATAGATACACACATCCTATTGGTTCTCTTTTTCTGGAGAACCCTAATGCACTGCTGTAACAAATAGTCCTGCACATTTCAGTGACTGGACACAAAATTAATGTCTTGCTCAAGGAGCAGTCCAGTGCCAGAGTTCCTTGTCAGGGGCTGGTTTTTCACCCTGTGGTGATTCAGAGACCCAGGCTTCTTCCATCCTATGAGCCATTATCCTCCAGACCCTCCCAAGTCCTCTCTGTCTAGCCAGCAGGAAGGAAAGTAAGAGTAGAGAGGCACATGTGCTTCTCAACCACTTTGGCCAGATGAGACACACAACATTTCCACTCACTTTCCCTTGCTGGAAACAAGTCACGTGACTCCCCATCAAGAAGGATGGTGGGGCTGGGACATGTGGTCCTTGACTAGGAAGCTACCTGCCAACAACTTTCTACCATAGAAAAAGAAGCAGGAATTTGGCAACTACCACAATCTTCTTCGTGAACACTCACTTTCTTATCTGTGTGTTTAGGACTTCACCTCAACTGTCATCCCTTTTGGGTTTTCTTTGGTGAATTTGCTTCCTTCTGACATGACACAGAGCTTCTTTTGTCAATTTTCTGTGTGATTAACCTCATATCATTAGGCCTTTACAGATTTGAAATCTAATAAGGAAGGCAAAGATGGGGCACCTGGGTGGGCTCAGTCGGGTAAGCATCTCACTCTTGATTTCAGCTCAGGTCATGATCTCATGGTTTGTGAGTTAGAGCCTCACATCAGGCTCCGCACCAACAGTGCAGAGCCTGCTTGGGATTCTCCTCTCCTGCTCTCTCGGCCCCTCCCCTGCTCTCTCTTCTCTCTCTCCCTCAATACATAAATAAAGCTAAAAAAATAATAGAAGGCAGTTTATATTATTGTATGTGTCAGGAGCGGGACAGATGGTAAGTACAATGGGTGTTCAGAAAAGGGAAAGAATTCTTGAGTTGTTATGTTCTGAGAAAGCATTTAGGGAAGAAGTGTACTTGAACTGAGACATTACATATGAGTGGGATTTCAATAGGCACAAGGGAATGGGGAGAACATTCCAAGGAGGGTAAATAGGAGGCATGAGCAAGAAAACAGAGTCAGGCATGAAAAAGGAATTTTGGAAGAAGTCAATAAGCCAATCTGACTGGAGGGAATACTAGGAAGAATACCAGTTTAAAAGAGGGGAGGGGTGCAAATTAAACCTAGGTTTTGTTTGAAGTGAATCAAAGTAGTCTGTAAATACTGGAGGTCCTTGGAAGATTTTTTCATGAAAAAATTAATATTTTCAAAGAATAACATAGTGGAAGTATACAGAATGGCTTAGAGGGGAGCCCACAGGGGCAGAGCCCAGAACCTTCATGACCCCTGATGATACAATCTTGTGATTGTCTTTGTGTTAAGTCAGAACTGTTTTAGTTGTGTGTGAAAGAAGTACAACTTAATCAGGCTCAAGCAAAAAGAGAACGTCTTGGTTTATATAAAAGTGTGATCTAGGCTGCATCCGTTCTAGGCATGGCTGGAATCCAGGAGCAAAAGCACACCATTAGAGTTCAGTCTCCCCATCTCTCAGCGCCGCTTGACTCTGGATGCAACCCTTGTCTGTATGATGGACAACACGGCATTGGCAGCCCCACCCTCCCATCCTCCGCAGGCCTGGCAGAAAGAGACAGCCTGCCTAGATCGCGTCTGTAGGGAAGTCCTAGGGCAGCTGCTTCTTGTCCAGGTTGACTCGTATGTGCCTGAGCCTACCCTGTGGAGAGGGGTGGACCCCTCTGGCAGGTGCTGGGACATGTGCTCCCCGGGGGTGGGGGGGAGAGGATAAATGTATTTTGCACAGGGTGTGGTGAGGCTAACCTGTCCCATCTGAGATATCAGAATGGGTTTACCATGAGAAAGATAATTTATTATCAGAAGAAGGAAAAGAGGGTGGTTCACTACAACTTCCACTTTTTTTGCATTAGGCTTTCCTTTAAAAAAAAAAAAAAGGCATTTATTATAGGGGCATTTGGGTGGCTCAGTCAGTTAAGCGTCTGACTTTAGCTCAGGTCATGATTTCACAGTCCATGAGTTCGAGCCCTGCGTCCGGCTCTGTGCTGACAGCTCAGAGCCGGCAGGCTGCTTCGGATTCTGTGTCTCCCTGTCTCTCTGCCCCTCCCCTGCTCGTGCTCTGTCCTTCTGTCTCAAAAATAAATAAATGTTAAAAAATTAAAAATAAAATAAAAATAATATTTTAAGTTCTTCATTAAACAAGCAAACATTTGAGTGCCTTTCCCTTGGCTGGATCAGGTTTTACTAATCTCTTACATCTCATCTCCCTACAGCACCTGTGCTAGTGCGAAAGCATATAGTAAACACTCAGCTCTGTCTCTGAATAATGCCCTCCTGCTTCTTGCCTGGCCTCCTGAAACAAACTCCCTGCTGGGCTTCCTGCCTCTAATCTCTGAACTCTCTAAGTCATCATGTACAAACCACCAGAGTCATCTTCCCAAAATGCAGGTCTGATTGTGATGGACCTTGACATAGAAAGAATTCCATAATCCTTACTATGGTGATGTGGTCGTTTGTTTAATGCACATAAATTCCTCCCCTCCCTGTATTACGCTCCTTTGCCACATGACTTCACGGCTTCTCTTGTTGAGGCATGGAGCCTGTTTCCCTGCCTCCTTGAATCTGGGCTGGTCTTGTGATTTGGTTTGACAAATGAAATGCAGCAGATGTGACATGAGCGTTCTGAAGCTCAGGCCTAACAGGCCTGGCAGCTTCGGCTTGGCTTGTTTGGAGCACTGCCCTGAGACTCTGATGTAAGGAAGCCCGTCTGTCCCAGTGGGGATAAGAAGCCACGTGGGGAAGAACTGAGGCTTTCTAGCCAACACCCAACACCAACTGTCAGACTTATGAGTGAGGTCGTCTTGGACCTCCCAGCCAGCTAATTCTCTGGCTGTATGCAGCGTCTCTAATAAGCCCAAGAAAAACAATAGCGAGATACAGGGCCAAACTGTAGTATCACGAGAAATACTAAACCATTGTTGTTTTAAACCACTAAGTCTCGGGGCAGTTTGTTTTGTGGAAATTGGATAACTGAAACAGATAGAATCAATAGGATTTGTCTGAAGGTGAGGGAGAAGAAGACCAGAATGACTCCGAAATAGAGAATGAGTTCGTATGAGGGGGTAATGAGCATGGGGAGCCTTTGGGATTTTCCAGTGGGGCTGTCCAGCAGGTAGTGAGTGCGTGGATCTGGGGATGCCTGGTTGCATCATGAGTTTCAATAGCTGGGAGTGGATGAAATCACCCAGGATCACCCAGTGAGTGAGAGGGGGCAGAAGCCAAGGTCAGAAGAGAAAACCTTGGGGAACACTGACGTTTAAAGATGGGCGGAGGAATGAAATGCAGTAGAGGAGATAGAGTTTTGTAACACAGTTTAAAAAAGGGACAGAGTGTTTTTATGCTTTGCTTTTATTCTTTACTTCTTTCAGGTTGGTCAAAAAGGAAAAAAAGAGAAGCAGTACAAGAAGCCACGAAGCTACCTGGGATGGTAACGTAAGGCTGTCCCAAGGACCTAATTGGTCATTCTCAGGATGCAAACCACCCTTGGAAACGCAGCAGGTCAGCGGTGAGATGTAGCCCATGGCAGGGCACAGGTGAAATGCTTAGCTGAGTGGCATGGCAGACTGTGTGAAAAAACAAAAAAAAACCCAGATTTTTTTAAACCAACTTTGCTGCCCATACCCTTCTTTTACCCAGGCAGAGATCTGAGGAAAACCCAAACAAATTCAGAGAAATATAGACAAACTAGCCAGTCTACTCGATACCGGAAGAGGCAGAGGTGTGTGCAGAGGTGGTCAAAGAGGGACACGAATCAAAATGTGTAGAACACAGAAACAGGATGAAAGATACATGAAAATAGCAGAGAGGTGTGTTTCTTGAACTGTCCTACCTCTCCATAAACTTTGTATCTCTATCAGACACAACACCAATATAGCTTTACGAATACTGTCCTGTGGGAAACTTGATTATTCCGCTTTGATTCCGGGATATGTAAGTATACATTACACATTTATGCCAGAGTCAGAAACTCTCCATCCAAAGCTCCACCATAACAGTTTAAATTAACAGAGCCACTGATACTTTTTATGATATGTGGGGTATGTGAATGTGTGCTTAGTAATTATATCACATCCCCCAAACAAATTCCACTATCTTGGATTTGGTCCCCTCATTTCACAATTTTTTCGACATTTTTTTATGAGACTGCAGCACTGTTTACAACTTCCTGCCTCTTAACCAAAGATTCAATGTAACAAACATATACTGAGGACCTACACTGTGTGGGGCTCTGTAGGACACACATAGATGTAGGCAGTGGTATCCTGATAAATCAGCACTCCAGAAAAAAAAAAAAAAAAACACCTGATTTTATAGTATTTGCTCATTTTTTCAGTATAAACACTTCCATCATGGCTGATTTCAAGCTACCAGTGGTTTAACAACTGACTTACAAAAATCCTGAATACTTAGCTTCTCTGGGACAAACATTTAGGAACAAATTGCTGCATGGAGGAAATCTGAGGTGCCCCAGACAACAGCCAGTATCAGCTGTCGGCTATGTGTGGGAAACTATGTTGGTCTTTCCAGCTCAACTGACTCTCCAGCCAAAGTGTGTCCAGGCAAACCCAGCACAAGAACCTCTCAGCCAAACCGAAGAGTCATGAGTAATCATAAGCTGTTTATTAAGCCACTAACTTTTGGGATGGTTTGTTATACAGCAATAGCTAACTACTACACATAATGTACAGATTGCATGGGGAAAGAGCTGCTCAATAGACAAGTGGGGCCTTTTTTAGCCTTCCCTTCCTGTAGGCATCATTGTCCTATCACGGGCTATCTGGGCAATTTTGATCTTCCTTTTTGCAGGAAGCGAAACTTCCTGGCCACCTGGTGCTGAACAGAAACATTGGCAGCTCTTGATGTCCTTGGGCCTTTGAATATGCTGCCCACTCAAACTTTTAGTTGGACTGAGCAAAGTGGAGATCCATGTTTATAAGCAGTAGTTTTAGGAAAATATGTTTTGTTGAAAATCAGGAGGGATGACTTCATGAAGTGAGGGGAATCAGAACGGCCATGAGCAAGACCACCCACAGGCAGGCAGAACATTAATAACACTATTCTTGTTTTATTGTCTCTCCTGGATACTGACCTTTCTTATCTGTCAGTAACAGACTTTAACCAGCTATAACTGATCTGTTAAATATTGACTTGATACAGTAACAAAGATCCAGAATTCATTTATTCTAGTACGCTCCACTCCTAAAGTGTGGGGCTTGCCTCTGTTCCTGCACAATTTTGCATAGCAGGCTCCAGGTGGACTCCTCTAAGGGACTTTCTCCTGCTAAAGATTTCCACAGACAAGATCTGTCCCTTGGCCTGTGTATCATTATCATGTGTGAAATACTGGTGACTCCAAAGTATCAGAAACCAGAGTAATGAAAAAATATCACCTCAAATATTCAGTTTTCCTAAAAAAAAAAAAAAAGGAAGAAAATGATGACCCCCAAAGTCAAGATAGTGTTTCCTCCCAGGGGGAGGGAGAGTCTTAATGATCAGGGAGAGAGGGAGAGAGAAGGCTTCCAGTAATGTTCTATGTCTCATCTGGGTAGTGGGGTCACATGGCATTTGCTTCATAATAATTTTTTAAAGTAGTCACGTAATGTTTATACTCTTTTGTGGATATAGGTTTTGTTTAAAATTTTTTTTTAATGTTTGTTTATTTTTGACAGAGAGAGAGAGAGAGAGAGACAGAGCATGAGCAGGGGAGGGACAGAGAGAAAGACACACACAGAATCCGAAGCAGGCTCCAGGTTTTGAGCTGTCAGCACAGAGCCTGATGCAGGGCTCGAACTCACAGACCATGAGATCATGACCTGAGCTAAAGTCAACGTTCAACTGACTGAGCTACCCAGGTGCCCCATGTGGATATAGGTTTTATCTCATGATAAGAAAACCCATCATTTTAAAGGTAACACATTTTGTATTCTTATTTCTTACTGTATCACTTGAAAACTTGTTAGAGATAAAGAATCTGGATCCTTCCTCAGACCTAATAAGCCTACTGATCCCTAGGTGGTTCATCTGCACATTAAAGATTGAGAAGCACCGTCCAAGATTAAAAGACCACAAGTCACTAGTCCTGAGGTATTGGGAAAGTTACCTTATCCTTGCCTTAGTTTCTCATCTGCAAAATGGGCATAATACAGACTGGCCTCCCTTCTAGGCTGCTGTGAGGAAAATGTAGGAAGATATGTGTGAAAGCACTTTGAAAGGATAGGAAAGCCCCATCCAAATGTTAAGTACTGTTAGCACCTTGGGACAGAGCCCCGAAAGAATGGATTCCAAAGAAGCAATCATCACTCCCTTAAATTTCATACTTTCTGAAATCCTTTTCAACTCTGCTTCTGGCTTTGTCAAAACTTGCTTCTCCCCCTGCCCTGACGGTATTCCCAGCTTCGTGACCTCTATGCCCTTTGCAGCATCTCTAGGGCAGATAGTCTTCTTTCCAAAGGCATGGGAGGCTCCGAGACTTTTTGACAAAATTGAAGCATACTTTCAATGGCTCATGGCTTTTGCTTTTTTTAAAAAAAAGCAGTAATCCTGTGCTCTGCACACTGGTAAGACTCAAAAAGGGATGATGAATCTGTGTATTATTCCATAAGGTATTAAGTTTTCTAAACTTCGAAAAATACTACAACAATTCACAAAAGACCACACGGACAGATACAGTACTTCGTGGTATGACTGACCCAGGTTTCTTGCATTAGGCTCCTTCTACTGAATTTCAAGGGTTAACATGTTGGTATCTAAAGATGCGATACATAAATGCTAGATATTCGGTTGTTATGCTTAATCATTCATTCATTTCAACATGTATTTGAAAGTCAGCTTGTACTAGGTTCTGTACTTGGTTGTGTTTGTGTCCTACCAACACAACATGGAGAGAGAGAGAGATGTGTGTGCACGCGTACGTGTAAATTTTTTGATGACCACGTGAGAAGAAAGGAAAAAAAGAAAGAAAAAAAAAGTGTGGGGTGAAATTTTTAAGAACTCCCCGCTGGGCCCATGTTTTAAAGTCAGCCCCTCCTAGTCCAATCCTAGCACTACCAATTATTAGTTGTAAGACTGGAGCAAGGTATTTAACTGCATTGGATCTGATGTTCTTATCTATAAAATGGGGACAGAGACATGACCTGCTTTTTAAGTATACTATAAAAATTAAATGACTTTCACCATGGGTCTGGCATGTGATAAGGGCTCCATAAACATTAATTACATAATGCATAATGATTAAAGAAAGGGACTAGGGGTGCCTGGCTGGCTCAGTCCATGGAACGTGCAACTCTTGATCTCAGGGTTGTGAGTTTGAGCCTTATGTTGGGTGTAGAGATTACTTAAAAATGAAATCTTTAAGAAAAATAAATAAATAAAATAAAGCGACTAGACATCAAACTTATTTAAAAATTTTTTTTTAATGTTTATTTGTTTTTGAGAGAGAGACAGAGAGAGAGAGAGAGAGAGACAGAGCACAAATGGGGGAGGGGCAGAGACAGAGGGAGACACAGAATCCAAGGCAGCCTCTGGGCTCTGAGCTGAGCCCAATGAGGGGCTGGAACCCACGAACTGTGAGATCATGACCTGAGCCAAAGTCAGGTGCTTCACCGACTGAGCCACCCAGGCACCCCGAAACCATCAAACTTATTAACATCATTATCACAATTATTCATACTCTACTGATGGCGTTTGTGCAGAAAAAAGCTAGCATAGCAGGCCTGAACTGTTGTTATCCACAAAGAGGCCTGCTTGTAAGATCGGCCCTTGGCTGTTGTCTAAGAACTTAGGTTTTGAGAAGGTTCCCACACTTAACTGATGAGGGTGGCTTGCTGCGCCTAAATTACGTATACAAACAGTGTGATTTATGCTGAACACCTGCTTTCCTTCTGAGAGTCTGGCATTTGTGTGTGTGCCAGGCAGAGGCTGCCTCTATGACCAGCCCCCAGTCAAAACCCTGGGCACTGAGTCTCTAATGAACTTCCCTGCTTGGCAGTATTTTACATGTGCCGTCACCCCGTAGAACTCGTTGCCTGAAGGATTAGCATGTCCTGTATGGAAAGGACCCTTGGAAGCTCATGCCTGGTTTTCCCCAGACTTTGCACATGTGTTTCTTCTTTTGCTGACTGGTTGGTGCCCTTTGGTTGTAATAAAGCAGAGCCGTGAGTACCATGGGAAGCGGAGTCCTGTGAGATCTCATGAATCATCCAACCTGGACGTGGTCTTGGAGACCTCCCAACAGAGTGCTAAACTAGTTGCCTCTGAACAAAACAGTTTTTGGGAAAATACCACAGCACTATCTAACGTAATGTCAATAAATGAACATACCATTCATAAAAAGACTCTGAACCATAACATCTGAAAAAATGTCCCGGAAGAAGTAAAGAATACAAATGCTGCCAAGCAGCGTTCTGTCCTCAATGACTATTCTCTAAAATTAGGAGCTGTTAGGAATCTTTCAGCACTGTAAAAGTTAACTGTAATGTTTAGAGTAAAGCAGAAAATGACAGTGCTATCATTTACGATGTTTATTTTTATTTTTTATTTTTATTTTTTGAGAGAGAAAGAGTGTGAGAGGGGGAAAGGGGCAGAGAGAGAGAGAGAAGGAGAGACTCTTAAGCAGGCTCCTTGCTCAGCACAGAGCCTGACGCAGGGATCGATCCTATGTCCCTGAGATCATGACCTGAGCCAAAGTCAAGAGTCAGATGCTCAACTGACTGAGCCACCCAGGCACCCCCATTTACAATTTTTAGATCACAGAGCTTTACAAGTCCTCCTGCTCCACTCATACTATTCCTACCCAGCGGACTTGATTTCATTCCCACTATAAATGAAGCTGATTTTGATATTCATTCACAAATCCCGTGTGTTTTAAGAGTGAAATGTTTAAATGTATCATGTTATAGAGATTTCTAGACTAATGGTTTCAGCATCAGTTTGAAACATACCTATTCAACAAGAATTAATTGAATACCTTCTACATGCCAGGCAGACTTGTAAAGTTCTTGGATATAACTTGAATCCTGCTGTTTTCATTATGATATCTCAGAATACAGCTTATAGGCCCTTGTTAGGCAAGCCTCTCAAAATCCCCTGCTTTATTTTCTCTTCAAGAATATCAACAAAAGCATGGGTTTGGGTATGTTGTTATGCTGGGCTTTGTATCAAATGAACTAGTCAAGAGTATTGTTTTCCATCCCTTTGATGAAATGCAGATTTTTCCATTAAAAAAAGCAAATCCTTCATTTAAAAAGCATTTAATAGAATGGTACTTCTTTCCAGCTGGTTAAACTTAGAACACTGAGAAAAGTTGCATGTAAGACTCTTCTCCAAGTCGAGGCTAGAGCGTTTTCATTTGAGGGTGAGCTGGAGGCATCAATATTGAATGCACACATCACAAACATTTGTCCAGGCACAGGAGGGAGGGAGACCTTCTAGTCTTCCTGGTTTACATAACCGTGGCTGAAGATGGCCGCCGCCTTGGTGCAGCGGAGCACAACCCCACCCTCGGAGCGCTGACAGATTTCAGGAAAGGGCCTGTGCCAAAACTGTTAGTATTCTCCTCTTCCAGTCTCAGACTGAGACATTCTCTGATCCTCTTGTAGGCCCACCCTTTCTGTTCTTTGAAGTAATTTGGAAGTCTACAAACTATCACTGGCAAAAATAAGGGAGACAGCTAGTAAATGCACCCAGCTGCAAAAGGATACATAAGTTCAATCAATATTTATGTACAGAACTTCAGCACTATGGAAACCCTGAGTAGGAACAACAACAACAAAATGACTGTTGCCTTCTAGGAGCACATCACCAGGTTGACTGTCTTAGACATGGCTTTTTGGTGTCAAGGAACAGAGGTTCCCTGGGCTGGCTTATGCAAAGCCAAGGACTTATGATAAGCAAGAGAAAGCAAGCTGCTGGTAATCAATAAGAGACTGAAACCAAGAAATGGGTGCCAAAAGGAAGCAGTGTGGCTCTCCTCGCCTCAGAGGTCCCAAGTCTCTCATTGCTGCTTTTTTCTCATTGTCTCTATTTCATGTTGACTCTTTGCTGACCAGCTGTGTGAGCTTGAAAGCAGCTGAAGCTGCTTGTTGTCTTGCCCCTTCTATGAGGATAGAGTTTTAGCCAGACGCAAGGCTACCCAGCTAAAGGCCACTCTTCCAAGCCTCCCTTCTGCTAATTGTAGCCATTTTATTAGGCTCCGGTCAGTGCAATACAGACAGAAGTGATATGCACAACTTCCAGAGTATGCTCTTAAATGGAAAAAAAATGAGCTCCCCTCTCCTTTCTTTTCTCTCCTTACTGCCTGCACATGGATAAAGATGGTGGGACCTGAAGCCATCGTCTTTGACCTGGAGATGAAAGCTGCCGGTAGAGGTTGTTGGAGCCATAAGGTAGGAGCTTGGGTCTCCAAATGCATGGAGCTGTCATATTAGCCCTGGACTCTTATGTGAAAGGGAAACATGCTTCTATCTCATTTAAGCTGGGGTTATATTGGGTCTTTAATAAAGAAGCTGGAATCTGGAACCTGACCAATAAACCTGCTTTATTTGCTTTTCTACATATAAAATGGAAGGTGACCACCTTATAGCTTCTAAATTTATAGGAAGTTGAAGTGACCGGCCAAGAATCAAATACCCAGGCAAGAGAATCAATTGCCCTATCTTGGTCTTCTAGTCAGCTATGCTGTCACGGGAGAGTCAAGAAATACAAGTGCCAGGAGCCTGGGTGTCTCAGTTGGTTGAGTGTCCAGCTTCGGCTCAGGTCATGATCTCATGGTTTGTGAGTCCGAGCCCCATATCTGGCTGTCTTCTGTCAGTACAGAGCCCACTTTGGTCCCCTCTCTCTCTGCCCCTCCCCTGCTCTTTCTCTCTCTTTCTAATGTTTTTAAATAAAAGAAAGAAAAAGAAAGAAAGAAAGAAAGAAAGAAAGAAAGAAAGAAAGAAAGAAAGAAAGAAAGAAAGAAAGAGAGAAAGAAATACAAGCCTCACTGCTGGAACTCACCCTGTGGACAAGGTGAAGGGAGAGGGGTCTTTAGAGGACAGTTGTCTGCTTTATTGACCCAGGCTTCTGTCCTGAGACTAACAATTCCTAGAGACACGTATGAGTTATTTTAGAAATAAATAATCTATAATAGGTAAAAGTAAAGTATAAGCATTAAGTGGTTTAGTGAATGAGAAGGAAGTCTCAGAAATTGGAAAGGAAACCAACATCCCTCTCCCAATTAATAAGGTCTCCTGTGGATGTGAGGTGGACTGGCTAGCTAGGGGGTGACCTCATCCTCCCACAAAGACCTTCTGTAGCTGCCTATTCTGCCAAAGAGGATGACAGTCCCAATTAAGAAGAAAGACTCTTCAGTCAAGCATAGTCAAGGAGCTATGTTGTCCCTCTAGACCCGAAAACCACATATAATTAATATGAGATGTTTTTGGTAGGTAGGGGGAATTTTAGCTAAAAGCTAGGAATGTCAGATTGAAGAGCAGCACTTTGAGGATTTTGGTGGGTCATCCCCAGGAAATGCGATAATAGCAGTAAAGGATGATTTAAAAAAATTTTTTAAATGTTTTATTTTATTTTTGAGAAAGAGAGAGAGACAGAGTGCGAGTGGAGGAGGGACAGAGAGAGAGGGAGACACAGAATCCGAAGCAGGCTCCAGGCTCCGAGCCGTCAGCACAGAGCCCAAAGTGGGGCTTGAACCCATGAACCGCCGTATCATGACATGAGCCAAAGTCTGACGCTTAACCAACGGAGCCACCCAGGCGCCCCAAGAATGCTTTTCTTGAGCAGGGCAGGGGATCCTTATGTTCATCATCTTGTCTCTTCCACTATTCTCTCCTCTCTTGCAGCCAGCAACCAGCAGGAGGGAGTGATAATTCAGAGAATGGGCTCTGAAGCCCGCTCAGTAACTTGGCAGGTCACCATCGCAGGGCCACAGTGTCTTCATTTTCTTCTATAGAAGGAATATACTGTGCCGCGTCACAGGGTTGTAAGGATCAATACAGATAATGTATAGAAAGTGCTCAAAACAATACCTGGCACAGACTAAGTGCTGTATATGTTAACTATCATATTAATTAAGCCTCTAACAATCATTATTATTCTTTCATTAAGCAAGTGTTTACTAAGCACTTATTATTAAGAGTAAGAGGCCCAGCTGAGTTAAATAACTTGCCCAAAGTCTCTTATCTGACAAGTACTGGTGCTGGTTTGGACCAGGTGGGTCTGCTTCTATTAAAAAAAAAAAAAAGAGTGGGGGCTCTGAGGCGAATTCTTACCGATTTCTACACACATCCACCCTTCTTTCTTTTTTCCCTTCTTTTAATATGGTCATCATAGATGTAAAAGAACGAGTGTCTAAATTTAAGAAGCACACAGTTTAGCGAAAAGAGAGGCTAGACCGGTATAATATAGTACAGTCATTTCTAGGACGGAGGTTAAAGTCCTAGGAACCCAGAAGGGTCCTTAACCAGACTGAGACTAGGAGCAGGGAAGGCTTCCCAGAGGAGGTGATTAATGAGCCTAGTGGAAGCGAGCCAGGTAAAGCAGAAGAGAACATATGGAAAAGGACACAGCTGTTTTCTGGACACAGCTGGTTTCCTAAATTATTAAAAGCTGACCCTTGCGTAGAACACAGAATACAAAGGTGAGACACAGAAGGCTCAGAGAGCATTTTTTGGTTGTTGTTGGGTGTGTGTGTGTGTGTGTGTGTGTGTGTGTGTGTGTTTTCAGGCTAGTTATTAGACATTTTATGTAAAAAGGGCTTTGTAAACTCCAAGTGGTTTGGAGTTTATCCTAGAAGCACAGGTGAGTCCTACAGTAACTAGAAAAAATAACTAGATGTGCTGCTATCCTCGGGCACGTGTCTTTGGGTTAAATGAAAGATGTAAGGACAAATATCTTGACTTGCCCTGAATCAGTTCAGAGAGCAAAATCCAAGCAGGGGAAGCCACAACTTTGAAGTTATGGACTTTGTCTTGCTGACTCCTGTCGCTCCAAAGTCTAGGAGGGAACTTGGCACACAATAAACACTCAACAGACATTTGTTGAATGAATAAATGAGTTGGATGAAAAGATGAGTGTTTTAAGAGCACATTTGCCAATCTTCATTTATCTTTTGGGGGTTGATGCTGACTAGAACAGTATCTTGTGTTTACATCTGAAGGAGCTGACAAAGTAGTAAGTTATTTATTAACCAGTCTTTCGGATGGGTATATAAATGACTCTGCAGTCCTGAGGAGGTAACAGTGAAATTTCTTTTGAGGTATAATTGACTACATCACAATTTTAAAAAAGTTTTAAATGTTTATTTATTTATTTTGAGAAAGAGAGAGAGCTGGGGAGGGGCAGAGAGAGAGGGAGAGAGAATCCCAAGCCCAGCTCCACGCTGTCAGCGCAGAGCCCGAGACAGGGTTCCATCTCATGAACCATGAGATCGTGATCTGAGCTGAAATCAAAGAGTTGGACACTTAACCGAGTCACCCAGGAGCCCCAGTTACACCACAATTTTAACTCATAAATGTAACTGTGGCCACTTGCTGCACACTTGGAATGCTGATAGGAACCAGTAAGGAGCAGATATATAACATGAGCCCCTCCCATGGATTTAAGGTGTTATTTTGAGGTGGAGACAATTAAGAAACAGCAGACCCAGGGGGAACACTCTGCCCTCCCCCATTCTGCCTAAAATCAAGGCACAGATTGCCCGTTGTGAAGGTCTCCCTCCTCCCCTCTTCTGTACCGAGAAGAGAAGAAGGATTCTTTTAAAAAAAAAAAATTTTTTTTTAATGTTTATTTATTTCTGAGACAGAGCATGAGTGGGGCAGGGGCAGAGAGAGAGGGAGACACAGAATCCGAAGCAGGCTCCAGAAGTCGGTTGCTCAACCGACTGAGCCACCCAGGCACCTTAAGAAGAAGGACTCTTAATCACTGGAGAATCTTATCGCTGAGTTTGTATAACAAACCTTACTAAAATAACCCTTCTCTCTACTCATTCTTCCCCCCATATATTTACCTTCCCACAATTTAATACCCCTGGAAGCCAAAATCTTTTAACTTTGTCCCTTCTCCACAATTTATTGCCCCATGCTAAAATAGTATAGAAGTTCTCAAGCCTAACCCTGTCCTTTGGGTTTTCACTTCTCTGAGAAGCTCCCATGTGCATGCAGATAAATCTGTTGTGTTAATCTGTCTTTTGTTGGTTTAATTTGCAGTCATCATTTACAAAACCTAAGAGTTTAGAAGAAAAGTGTTTGCCTCCCCTAAGCGTGCATCATAGAAAGGTGATCACTACCATGGCTGATTGTGTGATAATAATGAAGGGTTTAACACACATGTACCAATATAAGGATATGTGAATAAATGGAGTGCAAGATAAATAATTGAGAGTTAGGTCTTAATAAAGTGCAATTTCACCTTGGGGACATATGTTTAAAATGTAATACTATGCAGTTGACTCTTGAACAACACGGATCTGAACTGTGCAGGTCTCTTATATGCAGATTTTTTTAATTAAAATTTTTAAAAATGTTTATTTTTTAGAGAGAGGGAGACAAGAGTGTGAGTGGGGGAGGGGCAGAGAGAGATGAAGACACAGAATCTGAGGCTCTGAGCTGTCAGCACAGAGCCCACAGTGGGGCTCAAACCCACGAGCCATGAGATCATGACCTGAGCCGAAGTCCAGCACTTAACTGACTGAGACACCCAGGCGCCCCTGTTATATGCAGATTTTTTACAGTACAGTACTATAAATGTATTTCCTCTTCCTTAGGATTTTCTTGGTAACATTTTCTTTTCTCTAGCTTATTTTATTGTAAGAATATAGTATGTAAAAACCTAACAAGGGCATCTTGCTGACGCAGTAGGAAAAGCTGGCAAACTCTTAATCTCGGGGTCGTAAATTCGAGCCCCATATTGGGTGTGGAGATTACTCAAAAATAAATAAATTAAAAAAACACACAATGTACAAAAAATATGTTAATCAACTGTTTATGCCAACAGCGGGCTAATTACGTTTCTGGGGAATCAAAAGTTGTATGTGGATTTTTGAGCATAGGGACGGAGAGTAGGTGGTAAGATCCAATAACCCCTGTACTGTTCAAGGTTAACTGTGTTATCATTTAAATTCCATGTAAGTAGGGGCGCCTGGGTGGCGCAGTCGGTTAAGCGTCCGACTTCAGCCAGGTCACGATCTCGCAGTCCGTGAGTTCGAGCCCCGCGTCAGGCTCTGGGCTGATGGCTCAGAGCCTGGAGCCTGTTTCCGATTCTGTGTCTCCCTCTCTCTCTGCCCCTCCCCCGTTCATGCTCTGTCTCTCTCTGTCCCAAAAATAAATAAACGTTGAAAAAAAAATTAAAAAAAAATAAAAATAAAAATAAATTCCATGTAAGTATATGTTTTGTTTTTATTTTTTTGACATAACTTATGGCAAGACAGCAGTAAAATGAAACAACTCAAAGGTAAATTTTAACAGCTGAAATGGATTTATTTTTGTATTGGGAATAATGCCCATAAATCGTACCATACCTTCTTCAAGCTGAAAGTAAAGTGCACCTGCATCACTTTACAAAGCAGTTTCCTTGAAAACTTTTTGAAAGAAGACTAGGTGAGGCCACAATATTTTTCAAATCTATGATCATGATCCAAGCATTTTAAAATGCGAAGTTGGAGAAAGAAATGGAAACTAGTAGAGTCGCCAATTCTAAACACACACAAAAAAAGAGTGGAAAAATTTTTCCTACTGTGTTGACCACATTCCTCTCCTAAGGAATAAGGATTTTACTTGAACAAACATAATAATATAATAGGTGCTTATTTATCTAGAATGGCTGGAAAATGAGTCCACCTACTTAATTTCATTTGTTTTGGATGGGTTATCAGATACACCACCCAAGAATTTTTATTTTTAAGTCACCTCAATACTTAACTTATCTGGGCTTACTTTAAGCTTTCTTTAATTCAGAAGACGAGCACAGGAGGATTTTTCAGGACCTTTACTCCTGAGTAAAGGACTTTATTCCTTCAAGGCCAAACGCCTCGTAGCCTCCAATACCTTGCCTCTGGGAGGCGGGCAACATAAAGATTCTTAGGAGGCACGAACTTCCAGTTATAAAATAAATAAGTCACGGGGATGTAATGTACAGCGCAGGAAATATAGTCAATTATATTGTAATAACTTTGTACGGTGACAGATGGTAACTAGACTTACTGTGGGCATCATTTCCCAATGTATAAAAACCTCAAATCACATGATGTGCACCTGAAATTAATAGGATATTGTATGTCAACTATACTGCAATTAAAAAAATTTAACTTCCAGAAACAGAGAATAGATTGATCGTTACCAGGGGTTAAGGGAAGTGGAGGAAATGGTGAGATGTTGGTCAAAGTGTATAAACTTTCAGTTATAGGATGAATAAGTTCCAGAGATCTAATGTACAGCATGATGACTACAATTAATAATACATCTTGTATGCTTGAAAGTTGCTCTGAGAGTAGGACTTAGATGTTCTCAACACCACCACCAACAAAAATGAGAACTATGTGAGGTGAAGGTTGTATTAACTAACCTTATTTTGGTAAACACTTCGCAATAGATAAATGTATTGAAAAAATCCCCATATTGGACACTTTAAATTTACACAGTGTTATATAGCACTTACATCTCAATAAAGCTGTAAAAAAGGAGGAGAAAAAGAAAAAAAATGCTTTCTATAAAATCCATTCTGTTAGGGGCTTGTTATTTTTCATCTCCTTATTTATTGAATGGCTACTGCCTATTAAATATGGGGATACAGTGTTGAAGGGAATGGTTCCTGCCCTTCTGGAGTTTCTAATCTAATGAAAACCAAAAGAAAAATTCAGTTAGTTTAGTTTTCTGTTTATTATATTAATGCTTTTAATATTATTGAGCAAAATGCCTCTTTTCCAGATGTCTCCTTTGCCAAAAGCTAAACACATTTATTTCAAGAAACAGGTGCTGAGCAACTTTCAGCATAATCTGGAAATACTCTCCTTTGTCAGAACAGTGCTATGTGCTGAAATTTAGACCATTAGATCATTAGAAAAATGGGTTCCCGCTGCCTCAATGAAAAGGGATTGCATTTCAATAGGAACTCTGGCCTTTATGTTTTGGAGTAAACAAGTTTACAAAGGAATTAAACTGCATTAGTATTTTGATACCATCTTAAATTATCTATGATTTTTGATAACCAACCAGGAAGATTGGAATGTGACACTGGAATATGAGTCATTTTGTACTTCAAAATGATCGCTGAGCTGAGTTTCTTGATGTTAATCCTACTCATTATAAGCAGAAACTTTTAGACTATATCCTTATCAAAATCAAGAGAACAAATTATTATAAAGAAGCTAAAATTAAAAAAATAAAAAGCTAAAATTAAGCAGCTGTATTTGATAGAGGTGAAAGGCAGTGAGATCGGAACTTTTATTTTTTTTAGAGATAGAGAGTGGGGAGAGAGAGGAGGAAGAGAGAGAGAGAGAGGGAAAGAGAGAGAGAGAATCCCAAGCAGGTTCTGCACTATCAGCGCAGAGGCCTGATGTAGGGCTCAATTCCATGAACCATGAGATCATGACCTGAACTGAAATCAAGAGCCAGAGGCTTAACCTACTGAGCCGCCCAGGTGCCCAATCCTGAACCTCTTTGATCGCTTTTTCCCTTGAGAATTAATGAAAGGAGTACGATCCTTTCCCAGAAGAATGTACATGAGCACATACATACAATTATTGTATAAAAGTCCTGGGAAGGTTGTGAACAGCTGACTGGCCTCTCCTCTCTTTCTAAACTCTCCTTCTCCAGACCGCCATGTTCTATGGCAGCTGGTTAAGCGCTGGTTTTATTTTGAACGCTGAACTGCCAACAGTCAGCAATTTCTCTGATCTGAATAACAGTAGATACAATTACTAGGATATTACCAATTGCTTCAAGTAGGGAATGAAGCAAGATAAAGGTAAAAGGATGCAGAAGACAGAATGCGTGACAAGGAGACAGAGACATGGAGAAGGGGACACAGAGGCAGGAGCTGGGTGATGCTGAGAGGTGGCGGGCTCTTCCAGAAGTCCAGAAGAAGCCCTTGCCTCCCTCAGCAACTGTGAGCCCCTGTGACTGCATGAACTCTCATCTCGCCAGCTTTCCTGACCCCTGGGCTTTTGTGTACCCCTGTGGATTCTCCTCTCTGCTTCTCTCTGCCCAGCTGGCTGGGGGTTAAGGACTGCCCTGCTTCTCTGCCTCCTTCCACTAGGGATGAAGTTTCTACCCCTCCTGCCTCCAGGGCTTCACCAGTTCTTCCCTTTTTAACCGAATAATTAGATTTCTACCAAACCTGTGGTCCCAAGGCTTCTTATCCAGAAGGACCATAGTGAAAAATTAAATGGTCTTTTTTTAAGCTTCATTTTAGGTAGTTACTTGCCTTTTCCCATAAAACACTCTTCTATGGAAAAAAAAAAATTTGCTTTGGGGCACCCGGCTGGCTCAGTAGGTAGAGCATGCAACTCTTAATGTCAGGCTTGTGAGTTCCAGCCCCACATTGGGTGTAGAGATTACTTTAAAAATAAATAAACAAGGGGCGCCTGGGTGGCGCAGTCGGTTAAGCGTCCGACTTCAGCCAGGTCACGATCTCGCGGTCCGTGAGTTCGAGCCCCGCGTCAGGCTCTGGGCTGATGGCTCAGAGCCTGGAGCCTGTTTCCGATTCTGTGTCTCCCTCTCTCTCTGCCCCTCCCCCGTTCATGCTGTGTCTCTCTCTGTCCCAAAAATAAATAAAACGTTGAAAAAAAAATTAAAAAAAAAAATAAACAAATGAAACCACATTACCAGTAAATAAAAAAAATTGTTAAAAAAAAACCCCACAACTCTCTTCTGTGGTGTTTTCTAGGTTCATTTTAGCGATTTTCTTTGTACTTTTTTGTTTCTCTCCCTCCATCTCTTTTTTTCCCTCCAAATCTGAGCCATCCTAGAGCTCAGCTTCACCTTTCTGTTTTCTTTACACACCGTCCCTGAGGAAACTGTGAACTATAATGATGTAGCATAGTGTGATGAGAAAAACATGGATTTAAGAAGCAGAAAAAAACTAAATTGTAGTTCTAGCATCGCTGCTGTGCAACCTTGAACAAGTTACTAACCTCTCTGAGCCTATTTCTTCCATGTGAAAAAACTGAGGACGGTCATATCTCCCTGGAATTGTTTTTGTGATGATTAAATGGGATAATATTTGTAAGAATGTGCTTATTTGTAAGAATGTTGCATACGTGATTTCTTGAAATCTCCCTTACAGCAACCCTGTGAGTAGAGGTTGGGCTTGGCCCTGTGGCCAAATGAGGAGCCTCTAGACTTATACATTTTTTTTTCTTATGTATGTATGAATGTAAGTAAGTAATCTCTATACCCAGCGTGGGGCTTGAACTCATGACCCTGGGATCAAGAGTCACATGTTCCTCCGACTAAGACAGCCAGGCACCCCAAGCGGCTAGATTTTTAAGTCAGGTAGACACCATTCTACTTTCTGCTTCTGTGATTTTTATCTACTCTAGAAACCTCAAAAAGCAGAATCCTGTAGTATTTGTCCTTTTGCAACTGGTCTGTTTTACTTAGCATAATATCCTCAAGGTTTGTCCATGTTGTAGCACATGTCAGCATTTCCTTCCTTTTCAAGGCTGAATGATATTCCATATTACATGTTGAAGGGGAGCAGATTTTACCACCTCAAAATGTGTCTCTTTGCATCATAAGGATTATTTTTGAACGAAAACCATTCAAAACCCAGCAAATTTAGGGAAAAGCTCTTTACTTCCCCTTCAACTGACTAAATATCCATTATAAAGGGGGGTCTATAGCAGGAAAGGAACTATTGCTAGAGATAACTTTTTACCTAGGAAACTTACCTCTGTAACAGGGTTACCTTTGTTTTTCAAACATCTCCTCTGCCTTCCTGTGAATGGTCTATCTTCCCTTCGTCTCTCCAGATCCTTACCTTTTTCCTTAGCTCCACGATCTTATATTTATATCATACAGAAGATATTACCTGGCTGCCCTTTGAGTCTTCATATCTTTATGGGATTCCCATATGTATGCAGTTAACTTTGCTTTTCTCTGCTAATCTGTCTTACATCAATTTAATTATTAGACCAGCCAAAGAATCTGGAAGGAGGAAGGCAAAATGTTTTCACCCCTTCAGTGTATAGGTCACATTTTGTTCATCCATTCATTGACAGACACTTGGGTTGTTGCTCCCTTTTGGCTATTGCAAACAATGCTGCTGTGAACATGAGTGTACAAATATGTCTACATGATCCTGCTTTCAAGTTTTTGGGGTAAATATTCAAGAGTGGAATTCCTTCATCATACGGTAATTCTATTTTTTTAAGTTTTTTTAGATTTATATAAGTAATCTCTACACCCCTCACGTGGGGCTCAAATTCATAATCCCAAGATCAAGGGTCACATGCTCTTCCTGCTGAGCTTGCCAGGTGCCCCTGGTAATTTTAAATTTAAATTTTATTTATTTTCTTAAAGGAAATCCATGCTCTAAGGCCTCAATTTTGAAGATGAATCTGGGAGAAGAAGGCTGGCGTCAGGATGTCATTCCTTGGCCACAGATGATAAGAACCTCAATTTCAGGCTTTCGGGAAGGGAGGGAAAAGAATTTGATGAGAACATGGTGCTTAATGTAAGTGAAGGGGGAAGTGGCATTCTGGTTGACTCCTTTTTTTTTTTTTAATTTTTTTTTTAACGTTTATTTATTTTTGAGACAGAGAGAGACAGAGCATGAACGGGGGAGGGTCAGAGAGAGAGGGAGACACAGAATCGGAAACAGGCTCCAGGCTCTGAGCTGTCAGCACAGAGCCCGATGCGGGGCTCGAACTCACAGACTGCGAGATCATGACCTGAGCCGAAGTCGGCTGCTTAACCGACTGAGCCACCCAGGCGCCCCTCTGGTTGACTTCTTTATAGGGTATCTCTCGATTTGGGGGAGCTGGAGCTTATATAATTTTAGCTGCCATCTTTGAGAAAAAGAATGAAAAGCAATGAATAAAAACTTAAGTGCAGGGCTCTGAAAGGTGTTCTTGAAAGTGAGGGGGCCCTTCTCACATACGCTGAAAAGAACACGTGCAGTGGGCATCATGTTTATGTGGTCTGCCAACATCGCTTTCCTTTGGTTTGCTTTTGGGTTTGTGCACCTTCCCTCTCTCAGCTCCTCTTTTTGGGAGAGCAGGCCGTTGCCTCCTCATGTCCCACGCCATTTCAGACACCCCTTCTAGACCGATCATCAGAGCTTTTCTTCCTGTGGCCAAGTGATTGTGGCGAAGATGGGTAGGTGACCCAAACCAGGCCAACAAGACTCAGTTCTAGGACTTTTTGTTGGAACTTTTGGGAAACTGTTCTCTTTTTTGTTTTTGGTTTTTTTCATTTGTTTGTTTTTCATGTTTATTTTTGAGAGTACGAGCAGGGGAGGGGCAGAGGGAGAGGGGGACAGAGGATCCAAAGCAAGCTCTGCGCGGACAGCAGCGAGCCTGATGCAGGGTTTGAACTCACAAACTATGAGCTCATGACCTGAGCTGAAGTCAGACGCTCAACCGACTGAGCCACCCAGGTCCCCCGTTCACTTTCACTTTCTTTTGTGTTGTGGCTCCTGAGAGGTTAGGATGCAAACCTGAACCTTCTGGTGGTGTATTTGATCCCAAGGGGAGAGAGTCAACAGAAGAGAAGCAGTATGTGGAGATACTGGCTTGTGAACCCTGTGACTGAGTCCCTGAATCCAGTCATGCCTGAGGGTACATCTTCTCCAAACTTTTCTGAGACATGAGCCCCCTAAGCCCATTTTTTGTCTAAGTCAGTTTGAGTTAGTTTTCTGTCTGAATAAGCAAAATATTCGACTTCCATATCTATTCACCAAAAAGAAACCTGATGGACCCAGCCTGGGTTAGGTCTCCTTGAAACCCATAACTGTGCTTAGGGGGTAAACCCTTTGACAGATCTGCCACATGCCTGCGTCTGTTGTCGAAGGAGGTAGCTTTGTGACTGATAGATTAACAGTATCACAGGAGTGAGTGGTGGGCACTCCTCAAAAGGACATACAGTGTAGCCAAAAAAAAAAAAAAAAAAAAAAAAGAGCAGATATACCTTGCAAGAGTGATTTCAGATTCTTATGGCATCTAGGAAGTTGATTTTTGAGAAATCCGAAAGCAGGCCTGATTTCAAACCCCAATTCTGCTCCGTATTCACTGTTTGACTTTGGCCAAGTTGTATATCCTTTCTCCCTGAATCTTAATTTCTGATTGTTAATGTAAATAGATAATATTTGCCATCACAGCATTGTTGTGAGTGGTATCTGTGAGCTGACCACATATAATTTATCATCTAAACAGGGACACTTTTGAGAGTGAAAAGGAACGCTACTAAGGAGACTTACCGGGACTGGATGAGATAAAAAATATTAGTAGTACCACATTTCACTCTCAAAAGCGTCCCCATTTGGGTGATAAATTATAAGATCTCACTGCCCATCATCCATTGCTAATACTGATTAGTACATGCTAGGTGCTGAAGTCTTAGCCTCCTCTGAGCCTTCTAGGGTCCCCTCTGCCTTTCATACAACTGACTGATGCCTTCATAGTTCTTTGTACTTCTGTATTGTGGATGTATAGGATGTATTCTCCAAAACATTTGTTATGGTCGTTCTGGTGGCAAGATACGTGACAATATGATCTACAGATTTGTATCTGTGAAAGAATCTTTTGTTACAACTTCCCCCCAACTGCTTAACGTGGGAATTTGGAAAGGTAGCATTGACTTAAGAGCATTTATTTCAGTTCAAAGTGTTCTGCATATTAAAGGCAGTTCCAGCTAAAATGCTTAGGATTGCTGGGACACACCCTGGAAGTTATTTTGTAATGTGAAATTTTACTTAAACCTTGCTGACACATTCTGTTGCTAGAAGTCGGTCAGGATTTTCTAAATCCATCCTGGGAGGGATAAGTTAGAACACAAAATATGGGCAAAAGATTGAACAAACACTTGACGAAAAAGATACACAGATGACAGGCACATTAATTTTTTTAATTCACTTAATTTAGTTAAAATTAAAACTATAGTGAGGTACCACTTCACACCTATTAGAATGGCTAAACTTAAAAAGATTGATCATACCAAGTGTTGGTGAGGATATAGAAGAACTGGAACCTCTCTCTCTCTCTCTCTCTCTCTTTTAATTTTTAAAAGTTTATTTATTTATTTTGAGAGAGGGAGATAAAGTGCACACACATACGCTAGCAGGTGGGAGGGCAGAGAGAGAGGAGAGAGAGAATTCCAAGCAGGCTCTGTGTGCTGCCAGAGCAAAGTCTGACGTGAGTCAGAGGCTTAACTGACTGAGCCACCCAGGTGCCCCATCTTGCTGATGGGAATGCAAGGTGGTACAATCACTCCGGAAAAATTTAGCAATTTCTTAAAAAATTAAACATATACCTTTCATATAACCCACCCATTCTATTCATATTTATCTGTGAGAAATGAAAGCATATGTCCATAAAAAGGCTTGCACGTGAATATTCATACAGCTTTACTTGCAATAGCCAAAAACTAGAAACCCAAATATTCAACAAGGGAATGGATATGTACACTGTGATATACCCTTACCATAGAATACTACTCAGCAATACAAAGAAATGAACTATTGATATATGCTACCACATGGTTGAATCTCAGAGTAATTTTGCTTAGTGAAAGAAGCCAGTTAAAATGGAATACACAAGGTATGGTTCTATTTACATAAAATTCTAGGAAATACAAACTGATGTGAGAAACAGAAAGCCTGTCAGTGGTTGCTTGGTCAGGTAGGGTAGCAAAGAGGAGAAAGAGGAAGGGTTACAAAAGATCTACTGTTAGGTACACAGTGGCATCCAGTATACTTATATTGTTTTGTGACTATCATTGCTGTCCATTTCTAGAGCTTTTTCATCATTCCAAATGAAAATTCTATACCCATTAAACAATAACTCTCATTAAACAAAACTCACCTTTGTCTGTAGGATTTTCATAACAAAATTGAATATAATTCTTGAACATTCTACAAGGAATGACTATTTATTTATTTATTTATTTATTTTTCAATATATGAAGTTTATTGTCAAATTGGTTTCCATACAACACCCAGTGCTCATCCCAAAAGGTGCCCTTCTCAATACCCATCACCCACCTGCCCCTCCCTCCCACCCCCCATCAACCCTCAGTTTGTTCTCAGTTTTTAAGAGTCTCTTATGCTTTGGCTCTCTCCCACTCTAACCTCTTTTTTTTTTTTTTCTTCCTTCCCCTCCCCCATGGGTTTCTGTTAAGTTTCTCAGGATCCACATAAGAGTGAAACCATATGGTATCTGTCTTTCTCTGTATGGCTTATTTCACTTAGCATCACACTCTCCAGTTCCATCCACGTTGCTACAAAGGGCCATATTTCATTCTTTCTCATTGCCACGTAGTACTCCATTGTGTATATAAACCACACTTTTTTTTTATCCATTCATCAGTTGATGGACATTTAGGCTCTTAAGGAATGACTTTTAAGTAGATTAACATGATTATGTGGCACCTGGGTGGCTCAGTTGGTTAAGCTTCTGAGTCTTGATTTCTGCTCAGGTCATGATCTCATGGTTGTAAGATTGGGCCCCCTGTTAGGCTCTGTGCTGAGTGTGGAGCCTGTGTGGGATTCTCTCTCCCTCTCTCTCTACCCCTTCCCTGCTTGTGTGTGTACCTCCTCTCTCTCTCTCTCTCTCTCTCTCTCTCTCTCTCTCAAATAAATAAATAAATAAATAAATAAATAAATAAAATGATTGTGATCTTATGTTTTCCATCTCCACTGTACCTCAAATCTGGCCGCCATTTCCCACACTCCAAAAAAAAGTGGGTGAGGTCTTGTCGATGACACATGGCCACTATCACACTACTGGAAAAACAGCCCAAACTGCTTGTCTTGCTAATTGTGGGTCAATTGTGTCATTTGTGTGGGAAGAATGACTTAATTATCATTACTACCTACTGTCTAAATTAGCAAATCATACACAAATCATTCACTTTCCTCCCTATTAGCCTCCTTCACCTTCCCACTCCCTACCCCCAGTCTTTCGAAAGTCCATAGCAGTTTTCTGTGGGTTTTTTTTAAAAGTGCCTCCTGGAAGGATGGCTCACCTGTGGTGAGATGTTCGTTGTCTCCTCCTGATTCTATGATCTCTTTTGGCACAGTAGCCGGTATTTGGTAAACAAAACTCTTATACTAGGATCTCAGGGGTTGAAACATGTCCTAGGTGTGCTCAGGAAAGTGATGGCGAGGAGGTGAAGCTTTAGAGATGGGCAGACCTTGGCCAGGATACTTAGGTCTCTGAGTTTCATTTTTCTCATCTCTACAACGGATATGATGTCTACCTACCAGCTGTTTGTAGGGGTAAATGAGATCATGTTTGGAAGACGTCTAGTACAGTGCTAGGAGCTTAGGCGAACGACGAAAGTTATGTTCCCTTCTTCCTATTTATTAAGTTACTTTGAGATCAGAGGAGAGAAAGTGGTGGGTAGGAAGCAGAACCATGAAAGAATGGAGGCCGCTTCTTGCCCAAAGGAGGATATTTCTCTCTTGTACAAAGGTCTCCTATTCAAAGAAGCCGCTAGATTAAAAAAAAAAAAAAAAAAAAAAAGTTGAGCAACAGCCACCTGGGTTTTTGGACTGAGTTTCGGATAAAGATGCTTGTAAAAAGGAGCTGGTGCGAATCCAGAAAAAGATTTGAAATGCCCCAGGCTTTGCCATGGCACAGTCCCCAGTTTTTTCCGCACTGCATTTAGAGGTTTAAAGACAGAGTGAGCTCAAATTTGGCCCAAAGCCTCGACTGTTCCCTTGGCGGCCGCGGGGTAGAGGTCAGACCAACAGGTGTGGGAGGCTTCGAGGTAGAGAGCAAGGAGCAGGTGTCAGAGGAGGGCCCGCCCCCCCCCCGCCCCCCTTTTTCTGGCACAGGGGCTCCAAGGCTGCTCGCAGTGTTCCCAGCAGCGGGCGGAGGAGCCCTGCCCGGTATCTGGGGCCCCGGGCCGGGAAAGAGACGCTGGTGGGCTTCCCGCCCTGGGCCAGCCCCGAGCGCAGCGGCGGATGCCTGGAAGTTGACGTGCATTCTGGGCCGCTGGGAAGCCCCTAGGCGCCCGAGGGCCGCTGCAGTCCGCCGGCCGGCCTCCGCCCTCGCCGCCCAGCCCCGGCCCGGCAGGGAGGAGGGGCCGCCTCGCCGCGGGTCTCCGTGGCGTGAGGACGAGGGCGGGGGCCCGAGACCCGCGCGGGAGACAGCGCAGCGCCCCTAGCCCTTCGGTTGGCCGGCCCGCCCCCTCGTCGGAGAGGCGGGAGGAGGCGGCTCTCCATTGGTCCGGCCCGTCGGCCAATCCCCGAAGGCCCGGGGCAGGAGGCGGGGGCAGTTCGTGGGGGACTCGGGAGCGGAGCGGGAGGCTCTGCGGGACCCAGTCGGACCGAGCCGCCGAGGCACCGCCCGCGCTCCGCCGCCGCGTCTGGGCGTCTCCTGCGCCGCCCAGGGGAGCGAGCTCCGAGCATCTCGCGCTGCGGCCACTCCTCGGGGCCAGGAGCGGGGAAGACGAGTACTAGAAACCCCCAGACCCGAGCGCAGCCTCTTCCCGCCTCCCGAACCACCATGACCCACTTCAACAAGGGCCCTTCCTACGGGCTCTCTGCCGAGGTCAAGAACAAGGTACGCCCGGGCTCTGGTGGGGCGGCCACGCCCAGGGCGAGGGGTGGGAGGCTAGATGCCGCCCGAGGGTCCCTGGGACTGCGGCGGCGCTGGGCCGCTCTTCTCCTCTGCGCGCGGTGGCTGTCCGGCTACGCGGGGAGGAGACGTCGGGGCGGCGCGAGAGTGGCCGCGCGTCTCGGTCCTGGCCCCGGGCTCGAAGCGCCGGTCTCCCAGGCGCGCTCTCCCGGCTTTGTTCAGCGCCGCGAGCCAGGACTGGCGGCGGGCGGTGGGTTCCCGGGCTCCTGGAATCCCGCAGCGCCGGCCTGCAGCTACCGGAGCCGGTCCGTGGCTGCAGGACGCGCCCCTCCGGGAAGGGGGCGCTCCTGCCTGGTCATTCGCCCTTAGGTGGGGCCCATCGGCGCGGCTGGGGACCCGGCAAGCAGCCCCCGCCGTCCTCCCGGGCCTGGGCTGCTGCCGGACCGTGCGTCTTCCCTCACCCCAACCCCCCGGCCGAATTCAGCCACAAGCCGAGTCGGGCGGTTACGTGGCCAAACTGGGCCCCCCATTGTTCCTTGCCTCTTCCCGGGGAGGGGGGCCGTTGAGCGGTCCACCGACCCCAGGGACCCCCGGACGCTTCACAGTTTCCGAATTGCGGTGCCTTGAGGCAAATTAACTGCTGCTGCTGCTGCGGAAAACAGAGACAAAGCCTGAGTGAGCCGCTTTGGAAGCGGTATCTGCTGTAGAGTTGAGATTTTTTGTAAAACCGAAGTTTGTAGTACATTAGACTTCAACGGTATCAAGGATATTTTCGTGGGTTGCTTTTGTTTTGGGTATGTTTGCCGAGGCGGGTTGTAGTGTGGAGTGATTTGCGTTTGGAAACTCTCAGCTTTGCCCCTGCCTAGCATTAGGAATGCATTGGGCTTATCTTTGGGACTTTTGGTCTGGGAAAGAGATGAGAGGCGTCCCCCCTCCCCAAATCCTCTCCTTCCTTCCTCCCTCCCTCCCTGCATTCCAAGCCCATGACATCAGGGGTTTCTGGGGGGAGAGAGCAGCCAATCGGCGCGGAACTGCGCACAGAACGCTCATTGTCTCCTTTCTGCTGTTCTGGCCAAAGCGCCACAAAGGAGGGCTGCTGTGGTTTAATTCCCATTAACCTCCCGGGAGCCGAAGCACGTCAGGATTGCCACCGCACCGTCCGACCGCTGGTAGAATACGCTGGCATTGTCAAAGCTGCAACATCCCAGTGTTGAGGGTGCACGCGGTGTGGAGTGAATTATATAGAGGCAATGAAGCGCGCCGTTGTCAAACCCCAAGGGAGAGTTATAGCTCTTCTCCCCCCCGTTACAGCCTGCGCATCCTGATTCAGTTAATAAATTCTGAACAGTCTTTGAGGGAAAGAGTTGATTTTAACCTACGAATCCAACATTGGAACGTTTGGGTTCTTTACTTTGTCTAGTGCGTTGCCCTTATTCGAAAATAGTTTCCTGAACATTTTTTTTAAGAGGACAGAGAAATGGTTTGTGTCTGATTGTTCGGTTCTTTCCAGGGTTTACAAATGGAGCTTTAGGAATCCTTTCAGAGGAATCCGCACGTCCAAACTGTTGGATGTGATACCCTGGCCTGGCGTGTACACATTAATTTTAATTCGCCCTTGTGATTCTTGGCTGGGGACGGTTGAACGGTTGAGTCTCTACCTTTTGCATTGTAAATGAGGTCCTGATAACTTTGGCAGTCCTTCAAGTGACTTATTTTTCTTGGATGTTCATATTCGTATTAATTTCTTTTTGCTGACTAATGAAGCAGCTTCTGCCCTTTTCCTCCTTTTTATTGAGCAGACTGAAGGAATTGCACACACTGGCTAGGTCACTGTAATTGTACATTTTTAAAAACAGTAAAACCTCAGTTTTCAGAGCCTTTGGAAAGTTATAGCTTCGAGTTTCTATAACTGCGGGTTTATTCCTTTAAGCACACAAGGCATATTTTAACTACCCCATTCATTTATATGGGCCCTTCATACAGTACCCTTTCATAGGAAGTCTTTTGATCTTAACAGCACAGCAGCCCCTCGAGGTGGGAGAGATTGCTGGGGCTATCCAACATCGTTTATAGGTCAGGATGCCAAAGCTCAGAAAGGGTGTGATTTGCTCAAGATCACAGAAGAGAGTTGGAATATTCTAAGAATGTAAACTCTCAAAGTGATATCTTAGTGAAGTAGTTAGGGATATTCTACTACCAGTCACTGTTGTCTGCCCACCCTCCCCACTTTTGCTGTCCACCTGTCACTTCTTGACATTGTAATTACTCATCCAATGCTGTTTTCATCTGCTCTGGGCTTGGAAATCAAATATCCATGTTTGGTAAGGCTTTTGTATGAGATACTGCATTTCAGCTGTGGACACAGTGCCAACAGAGGAGTGGGTATATGGAACATGAACTTTGACACTGCTTGGTTTGGACACTTTTTGATTTCTTCCTCTGTTTTCTTTATGTATTGCATAACTGATATGTTGCTTAAATGTAAGGTGTGTTTTTCCCGCCTCTTAAAACTTCATTTAACAAAGTGGAAAAAGTACAAACGTCCTCAGGAAGCAGTGTGGAACAGACCTTGGATTCAAGCAGACATGGGTTCTAGTCCTCCCTCTGTCACTCTGCCTTGTATGATGTTGGGCAAGTTCATGGATATATCTCTGTCCCAGTTTCCTAATCAGTAAAATGGGGGAAATTATAGTTACCAACCCTAAACACTACGGTGAGATGTGTCTGCTTGTAGTACGTACTCGGTGACTATGTTGTAGCTATTAGTTCTTAGTAATTGAAAATTAGTATCGATATTCTATTTCTTAGACTTGTCACTGACTCTGTAAGTATTCCATTTCTATTAAATAAGCCTTTGGTCTTTTTATATTCCAGCTGTGAAAGCAGTTCGTCAATGAATTGAGGAAATCTTTGATCTTAAGTACTTTTAATTAGTAAAAGTGCAGGGGAAAAATCTGTAAACTTAAGATATTTATTTGACAAGATGATAGATAATACATGGCAAAACATATCAGACTTACTTTTTTTTTTTTTAATGGCAAAAGTTTGAAAACAGCCTAAAAAAGTAGAATCTTTCAGCATGGACTGTGAACTGCATCTTTAAACAACAAAAGGGTCAATAACTTGCAATCTGCAAAGATCTTAATAGAATAGTAGGGTCAGGGATAATACAGATAACACGGAAGCTGGTGTAGATAATTCTGTGGGACATGGAAACACTCATAAAGTAGTAAGGTCCTGAAAAGAAAGAAACAGAAAGAAAGAAATAGAAAGGAAGAAAGAACGGAGTAAGGTTGAGCCAGACCCCCCACTGCATTTTGGGGACCAAAATGAAAAGGAAAACAGTTTTGTGCCTTTTAAGCTGTGAGAAAACATGACGGGTCCTTAAGGAAAGCACAGCATTTCCTGACGCTTGGCTCTGAACAAGATGTTGGAGCCAGTAGACCTCCTTGTAAAGCTGAGGATGCAGGGAAGCATACCCTCCCTGGGCTCACAGCAAATGCTGTGGGGAGCTTATAGGTCCCAGGGAAGGTGGAGGAAATCAGTTGTGGAGGGAGTGGGTGGAGCTGAAATTACCTCCGTATCTTTGAGGGGGGTCGTCTCTCTGAAATATTAAGAAGAATGGGAACTGGAATGAGCGTTCTCACAGTTTTCTCACCTGGAATGTATGGTTTGAGCAAAATAGCTTCTTGCGGAATCTTCTTGGTTGCAACAATGGTAGACCTCAACGGTTAAAAATCATGTTGGAAGACTTACTACTAAAATTGTAAATCACTGAAGAGTAAGTTAAACAATCATATAGTAACAAATAGGACCAAATGTCCCGCGAGGCCTGCCCGCCAGCCTGCCTTTGGACCAGCAGTTGCTCTAAGAGTGTTCCCGATCACATTAACCCCAGGTGATTGTGGACTCCAGCCGCAGATTGCACCCTAAGGTGGTCTGCCTGGTAGAGCACCGGAATCATGGTAAAAATGTAGCTGGGTCTAGCTTTAGTTTGTTGTTCCACAACCAACGTAGGGCTTGAACTCACAACCCTGAGATCAAGAGTCGCATGCTCTATTGACTGAGCCAGCCAGGCGTCCCCAGACATAGGCTTTTAATTCCCCAGACATAGGCTTTTAATTCAAAGCTTTTCTTTATGGTCTCTTTCCACCAGCCATAGGGGTTCCAGTCTTATTCATTGATGAGCTACGTCAAGATCTGTATTTCAGAATACAACTTGGGATATAGTTGATGCTTAATAAGTATTTGTTGATTTAATGAATTTATCCATCAGGAGTAGATTTTACCATCTTTAAAAATTGGAAGTTAACCCTATTACTCTTCGCAATAGAATTCTGTAGTGCAATGTGATAATTTGGAAGGACAAGGTGATTTTCACAGATTGCTTTTCTTCAGTTTGTTTTATTAATGTTATACTGGAAAACTTATTAGCAAGATAATTCCTGTGCTTTTGCTGAGGCTCTTTCTTAGACTCCCAGATTAGGGAGGAACAGTAGAAGGCCCCTCTGTAAGGCTCTGTGGGATACCTGCATCTCCCAAAGACCACTGCAAAGTGGTCACTCAGTGGATCTGGCCTCCTGGGTGGGAGATGCCATTGTGGTTTACCTGCCCTCTTTTTTTCCTCCCCCTCTCTGGACCAAAACAGTTTAAGCAAATACATTTGCTAAATTGAGAAGGGGTACCATGTTTCTTCTCTAAAATGCTGAGACATATTTACTCTGGAATTTTAATGAAGATCATTATCAAGTTCACTGTGCTGTGACCCACAGCTTTTTACACTCTTTCCTTTGTGGAAATTGTACTGTTTGTCTGTCTCTATCCACTCCTTTAGATTTCAGAAATAAGCCTGATGGGGTGCCTGGCTGGCTCAGTTGGTGGTAGAACATGTGACTCTTGACTGATCTCAGGGTTGTGAGTTGGAGCCCCATGTTGGGTGTAGAGTTTACGTTAAAAAAAAAAAAAACAAAAAACTTGATGAGGAAGATGTCACAAGTACTGTCATCAACCAGAGGTGCATCCTTCCCCCTGTACCGTTTCCCTTCCAGGTTCGGATCGTGGGGGTTAGTGAGTATTTTCACCTAAAAGTGTTTTATGAACCGATCACTATTATCTGTGACATTAAAAAAAGAAAAAAATGAAGCACAATTGGGTGGCTTTGGTTTTTAGCCAATTATACCATTACACCCAGCAGAATGAGAAAATGCTTAACTTACTCTCTCAGTATGACTAGGTGGTGGGAGAGGGCTCGTCCTTAGAGTTTTTTGGCAAGTTTCATTTTGTTCTAGGCATTAGCCTCCTACAGCATATATTCTGTGTGTGTTGGTTCTTCCTAACCCTAAACTCCTGGCCATACTGGGCTTTTAGCTGTTATTCACACATCCTTGTGCTCAGGTTTTTGTTAAGGATTTCTTGAGCCCAGAGTAGATCCTGGTTGTGGGGCCTGAAGCATATGCAGTGTGGGAGGGTGGAACATGTCAGTCATTCCCAGAAATACAAAAATACCTGGCAGATTTTATAAAAACATATGACTGTGGGAATCCTTGTGAACTTGAAGATACCTGGTTCTTGTCAGTGAGAAAGTAGATTCTCGTGCCTAAGACCGTGGACTACGGAGACTGCGTTTGAATCTTGTTTCTGCCCCTTACTCTGCGACTCTGGGCAAATAACCTGTGTTTCATCTGCAAAATAAGGATATGGAAATACCTGCCTTCATAGGGTTGTTGGGAGAAGTAAAATAGACAGTCCTTGTAAAGTGTTTAGAATCATGCCTGGAACCATAAGCACACATCATGTAAATGTTTGCCATTGTTCCACGTTGCTGGCTGGTTCTCTGCTGGTTACGTTCAGTCCTGTGTTCTACTGAGCTTCTCTTGTTTTCTAGATATTGAGATTATCTCCAAGACTTGGACATTCATTCAGGAATCTGTTTGTATCTGAATGAGGCTTCTGGCACATAGGGGACCACAATGCCAAACAATACCTCTGGATTTCACTTCTGTGTCCAGAATATGATCTGCCCCTAGAGTCCTTATCCAGGACTCCTTCCCCTGGTAGCCTGTGCTCCCTCTGTGAAATGCCGGGGTTCGAAGCCTGTTCTCATTGTGTCCACATTGCCCCCAGAGCCAGGTGCTTCTCGGAGAGCTCGAGGCTTTGCTTTCTGGCCATGTTATTATTTGGCTTTTTCTTCTTAAGAGATAGATTTCTGTTAAACAAGATAAGATGCCTCTTTCATTTCTTGCTTTCAGATAGGGCTCATATTCCTCCACAGTGCACTGATGAACATATTTACCTCTTTGTGTTTATTCATTTATTTTTAAGATTTTATTTTTTAAGTAATCTCTCCACCCAGCGTGGGCTTCAGCTCACAACCTGGAGATCAAGAGTCACATGCTCCACCGCCTGAGCCTGCCCCTACCCCTTTGTGTTTAAATCTTGGTTGCACTGGAGGCCTTTAGTGTCAAATGGTCTTAGGAAGGCTTCGCATAGACCTGTGTGAAGGAAGTCCATGGGCCCAGAAGATGTAGTATTAGTTTTCCCCCATAAGGAAGGGAGGGAACTTCTTCAGCATCTTCCTTCTGCCAACAGGAAGCTTCAGGGTATGAGTGCCATCAGTGGCCTGCAGTGGGCAGGCCAGGGGATTGGAGGCAGGAGTGCAGGGAAAAGAGATCTTTGGGTGTGGAAGGACTCTTTCGGGTGAGACATAACCTAAGCATTTATGGCCATTTTCCTCTCCTCGCTGACACGTTTCCAGGGGATCCTGGCTGTGGAGAGGCTAGACAGGGCTGGCCAGGACTTCGTTGTTTCTCTCCCCTTCCCAAGTGTTTGGACATTGATCTTTCTTCATTATCCCCCGCCTCTCAGCCTGCTTCGTGCTACACAAGGCTCCACAAATGGGAGAGAGAGTGTGTGCTTCATGATCGCAATTTTCCCTCCCTCCTTTTGTTTCACATGGGAGGAAATTGGAGAGAAAATAATCAATACCATGTGTAGTAAGTCTCTCATAATTCAAACATGTGATTCTACTTTGAATGCAAAAATAGCAACAGCAATCATAGTTCTGATCGAATACAGAAATCATACTTAGGTTAAACGTCATATTGTGAGCTTGTCAGGGTCCTTGGCCTTCGCAGCTAAGCCGGAACTCTGGGGCCGTTCTCGAGAGTTCACGAGAGTTCACGTATGGCCACATCCCTCCCCCTGAATGGGCCCATTCTCTGCTCTGAAGACTGGGAGGCATTTGTCTCTGCTTTTTCCTTACCTTTCTTGAGAGACCTGTATGTTGTAGAAATCCCTCAGCCCCACCTCATCTCGGCCACACATACACACAGGCGTGTGCTTTGCCAACCAGGCTTTCGTTTTGAATTTTCTTCCCCTCTGGGCTTGATTTTTAAATTTTCTTCTTTTCCATGACTGCTCTGTTGACACCCTTTCCTGCATTCCGTCTTACAGCACCTTCTAAAACATGCCTGTCGTAGGAGGTTCCTTTTTATAGGGGCCCGTGGAGGAGTTAAAGTGTTTCTCATCTGAGACATCTCTGCCAAATATCTTATGAACTTTTGAACCACGCTGGCAACGCCCTTTGAGACTGCTGATTCCCCATGGGCTGGTTTGAATCAACATTTTCTCGAACTCTGCAGCATGTTCATGGTGCATCAGTCTGATGCGGTGATGGTGGTAGAGGTTGCTTCTGGATGCCCTCTCCTCCTCTGGGAGTGGAAAGGACTTCATGTGGAGCCGCAGAGGCCCAGCCTGCTGCCTAACCCTCCTCTGGCTGGCTGGCAGCACAGCCCTCTGCCAAAGGCTCAGTGTGCAGCATAGACACTTCCTGTCGGGCTGGTTCAGGGGGGTGGGGGTGGGAGAACATTAGTGGAGGAAAAGACGTAGGCTTTGGGGCCAGACCTGGGTCCAAATCCCTGCTGAGCCCATGACTTTTGGACAAGTGATCTCTGTATGGACACAGTGCATCTACCTTGGGGCGCCATCTTCCTTGCCTGTGAGAACCTCTTCTCTTTTTCTGTTCTGATTTTGTGACTGAAATATTTGTTGTGAAGAGTGCAGACAGTGACGTAGTGAAAGTATCCTGTATCCCTTACCCCCCACCCAACCACTGGTGCAACTTTGAATATCATTCGACCATTTTAGAACTGAATTGTAGTCTTTTGTAGAGATTCTGGTTACTTATTCATTACCTCCCTTCTGGTGGATATTTCCTTAAAAAGTACTTGTGTAGAAAAGCGCATAACTGTTGACCTAATACATAAAAGTGTTATAGGTAGTACCAGATGACGCTCTAAAAAAAATTAGTTTATCCTTCCCACCAAAGGTGGGAAAGAGAAGGTGGTTCTCTTGGTGGTAAACCAAAACGATATCAGAGCAGGCTTGTCAAAATTCAAGTCACTTGTTTTAGTTCATTATTATCAAGTCACGGGTCACTGACATCTGTTGACGCCTACTGTCTCAGTCACCCCGCCACTCAGGTGTGAGTTGGCAGCAGAGTGAGGTAGGGGCATCTCTTTTACAGATTATTTGATGATACGTAGTTTTTAAAATAGAAAGTCTAGGCAGCATCAAGATGATTTCTTATCAAAATGGCTATCAAGGGGCGCCTGGGTGGCGCAGTCGGTTAAGCGTCCGACTTCAGCCAGGTCACGATCTCGCGGTCCGTGAGTTCGAGCCCCGCGTCAGGCTCTGGGCTGATGGCTCAGAGCCTGGAGCCTGTTTCCGATTCTGTGTCTCCCTCTCTCTCTGCCCCTCCCCCGTTCATGCTCTGTCTCTCTCTGTCCCAAAAATAAATAAACGTTGAAAAAAAAAATTAAAAAAAAAAAAGGCTATCAAATAGTGTCAAGTGATTGTTCGTATGATGTTCTGAGTTTGAAGGAGGAAATCTTGATGGTATCTGGACAGGAGTGGCCAGCAAAGCACACATAGAAGGGTAAGGGTTGACATTTATTGACTTCTTCATGATTAACGTGAATTAAATCCTTGATTCTTCCCAACAACTCTCTGATGTTAAGTGCTATTGATGATCTCTGGTCTACAGGTGAGGAGGTCCCAGCACAGTAGAGCTGGGATTTCAACCAGAGCATTTAGTTGCCAGAGCCCATGCTCTTAACTGTTTTAATCAGAAGCCAGAACTCAGGGAGAACTTGCATCTTTCAAGGTGAAGAGGAGAAGGCAGACCAGAGACGGAAGCTCTAGGATGAAGTTCTTTAACAAGCGGCCACAGGGAGGGGGATTGGAGGGGCTTCCCGGAGTGCTGCAGAAACAGGCCACTGGAGTTGGCTACTGAGGGGTCACTGGTGACCTTCTGAGAGATGGTCTTCCATAGAGGAAATTTCCAGAGATGTTAGGAAGAAGTACTCAGTGAGGAAATGGAGAGGTTTGTCATGAAATGAAAGAGAAAACAGGACGGTGTTTGTAGCCGGCAGCAGGTTTAATCAAAGATTGGGTCACCTGGGTGGCTTAGTCGGTAGAGCAGGAGACTGATCTCGAGGTTGTTAGTTCGAGCCCCTCGTTGGATGGAGATAATACTTAAAAAAAAAAAAAAGTGATGAGTGCTTGTCGTGATGAGCATAGCATAATGTATAGAGAAATAGGATCACTGTGCTGTATACCTGAAACTACGTAACACTGTGTGTCAACTGCATTCAAAAAAGGGGGGAAAAGGCACTTTTTCAGACAACATAGGGGGTGGTGTGTGCCCACTGATGGACCAAATAAGGGGAAGGCCTTGGTGTGCACTTTGAGTGGGACCAAAGCAATAGAAGGAAGAAGGTTCACTGTGAAAAGCTGGGAAGGAGCAAGAAAGAGGACCGGGAAACAACTGAGGTGGGTGAGACCTCTCCTCCTCCTTACCACCGTTGTGTTCCCCTCCTCATGTGAAATCAGGGTGTTCCTTTGCTCCTGGCCTTGTTTTCCCGGAGCCACTGGGGTCTGATGGTGCAGGCAGCAGCAGTGGGAGGGGACCGGCCAGGCTGACGCCTGCCTGTGGAATATACTGTTGATTCAGCTGCTGCTCTCTGCTGAGTCCTGCTGAGGCCCCTTTGCAGCCTGTGTACTGCTCTCTGTCCTCATTCCCTGGGCCCTTCATCTGGAAGGGATGCAAAGTTGGGTTTATTTTGTTTTTGTGCCTGGATGTCTATAGCAAGCCTTTATTACATAGTCTCCAAGAGGCTTTTTTTTTTTTTTCTCCAAGAGACTTTTGCACAGCACGCTGATGTGCTTCCAGAGGAACTTATTTTCCCTTGCTCCCTGCTCTCAGCATTAGGTTGGGTAAAATGTGCAGTTGGCTTTATTGTTGAGATGTGGAGGGCGCCGTGTGACCTCATCACGGGGTCTTCTTGGGCTTCAGGACTGGAAAAGGGAGCCATGTGGAAACGTATTTTTTTAACGAACTCTGTCAGTCTTGTAACTTTTTCCTTCTTTGTTGCAGTGTATAAGAAGCCTGGGCCATAGTTTGCATCTGTCCCGTCTTTGGTGGTAGTTGTGTAGGACTTGGTGTCATGAAGGTGTTTGAACCTTATTTTTGACTTCATCTTTTTTCACACTCCCCATTAAAGCAAATCAAACCAAAAACCTTTTTACTTAGTGTCTCAACATATGCTATTTCATGATGTAGGTCATACAATTTTTTAAAAAGAGGAAATGTGAAATCCCGTCCTGCTTTTTGAATGGAAATTTCATATCTAATTTTCACTGCGAAGAAAAAGGCCCTGGCATCTTGCACAGTTAATATATCCTTAAGACTCCTGTGAAACTTCACTAGCAGCATCTAGCCTGTGTCTAAAGTGAGGTATTTCAACTCTGTTCTTCACCGGTTGTGTAAAGCCTGGTCTCTCAAAGGGACAGACTCCGCTCTGGTTAGAAAAGGCATTCAAGATCTGAGACCTAGAACTGGGCCCCCAGCAGGAGCTCCTGATGTACTGAGGGCTGACCCTCCTTCCGAAGCAAGAGAACGTTCTCCAGCAGGTTTTCTTGGGGGTCTCCTTCCCCCTGTGCTTCGCTGGCACTCACGTGCTCTCCATCCTTACATGCTGATTGTATGTCTCCTTAGAATTGCCACATACTTGTCTTGGGTCTGCCTGCAGTGTGGCATTCAGAACAGATTGACTTCCTCTTCTACAGGACTTTCATCTAAATATTCAGATGGTACTAGCCTGTTTCTTCTTCTGCCCCCAAAGTCCCTTCTAGGTTATATATAGCCATTCCTGGCGAACAGTCTCTCATTATAGGCTGTGTATGATTTTTCTGATCTTGTCCCCATTCAGTTTGCCCCTTCTAGAAACTGTCGCCCATTTGTCAGTGTCCCCTTCTAGGCTGCAGCACTCAGAATTCATCACGGTAATGCCACAGATATGGTTTAACCTACCAAAGTCCAGTGGGATTATTAACTAACTCCTTTGTTTGACTACAAAGCACTGAGTCATTCTGTTTTGATCACTGTAATGAGGTAGATGAGGCACCTCCATGTCAAAGGATTCCAATCCTTGCTTGGCAAGTTGGTTTTCCCTCTTTATAAAGTAAGGGCGATGATAATTGCATAAGGTTTTCTAGTTTACATGCTCCTCTCACACATGTTTTATTTAAGTAATCCTTTCCTTGGCTACCTCATAGAGCTGTTATTATCAAGCAAATAACACAGGCAATAGTATTTTATAAAGAATTGTATACCTGTGCAGACCGTTAGCTTTTTTTAGACAGAGTTGTTTAGCTTATTGAGTATGCATGACGAGTTAGTTCTAAAACTTTGGTGCAGGATTTTACATATACCTGGGATAATTTATTAAGTTAGGATGTTCTGAATCTGAACTGTGTTTCTTTTGAGCTACTCCTAATTTAATTTTCTATCCGTTTGATAAGTATGTCCAATAGTTTCCAGATTGCCAATTGTTAATTTGTTACCAAGACAGAAGAGAACAGATCTAAATCTAAGCCTCAAGGTACATATCACTGGAAGCTCCTCCTACCTTGACGTAGATCAGCACAGCGGGCATGGTTGTTGCTTCTGACCAGGCCCTACTTCTAGAGTTACTAAACTGGACCTAAGGAGTGCCATGGACATAGGGACTTTTATGAGAAAGTAAAACAAATAATGTCCCTAGTGGTACATCTAAGATTACTAGATTGGTAGATCAAGGAGATGTGGCGCCTGTAAAAACCAGCAGTATTCAAATGCAGATGTCTTTCCGAAACAAGATAGATCTTTAAATGTGTGGCATTTCTCTAGTTGGGTACTACTACCAATGGATGAAAAATCATTTGTTGAATACCTACTTTGCGCTAGGCATGGGCTCTAGGGGTACAAGATGACTAAAGCCTGTCTTGTCCCCAAGGAGAGTACAGGCATGTTAGATGTGTCTTGCATAGGTATGCTGGCTCCTGGTAATGGATGGCTTTCTCTACCCACCTCTGCCCAGGTACCTGCACACTCTGTCTCCAGGAGTCCACTCTAGCATGACAGCCAGGCTCTTCAGCCTATAGTAGAGAGGTCCTTGCCTTTCGGGTGGGGGGTCAGGAAGCAGCGGGCCCTCATGCAGGTTCCTGTTCTTTTGTTTGCCAGGGCATCTCACATCAGTGAGCTGTTTAATCCATGCATCTTTGTTCATCGTTCTTTCTGAGTCTGGATTCTTCTGGGAATCCAGCCTCTGTGCTCACTCCCACCTTGTTTAATTGAAATTTCAAAGTCCAACTTTTAACTATATATATTCTAAATTGTATATTCTAAACTGAAGGTCTTTTTCTAGTTAGAGAAGGCAAAGTTGACATTCTGTTTTTTCTGCATTTTCTTATTTATTAGTTATGCGGTTTGCTTTATGCATTGGACTAACTCCTCTTAGGGCATTTTAAAAACTTTGTCAGTTTCATAGTATTGGTACATTGAGCCATAATATCTTTGCATTTATCTGACTATACGTATTTGGAGAGAAAAAATTGTGCTGGTGCCGTATGCTGACATGTTGATCTGAAGGTCCAGCTGTACCTCTGAGAAAAGGGCCCGGCTTTACAATGCATTTAGGCTCTTCCTGGGCCAGCGCTCTCACCAAGGAGAAGGCCATGTTCAGTTTGAGCATGAAGATCATGAGGCCCAATGACAAGAAGCTGGACAGCTTCATGTCCGGCATATACCAGGCTCTCCTCAAGCTGGGAATGAACTCGGACCTCAAAGCCCAGCTAAAGGAGCTGAATATAACAGCAGCCAAGGAAACTAGAGTTGGTGGTGGTCCAAAAGCTATTATCATCTTTATTCCCGTTCCTCAACTGAAATCTTTCCAGAAAATCCAAGTCCGGCTCGTCTGTGAATTGGAGAAAAAGTTCAGTGGGAAGCATGTTGTCTTTATTGCTCAGAGGAGAATTCTGCCTCGGCCAACTCAAAAAAGCCATACAGAAAATAAGCAAAAGTGTCCCAGGAGCTGCACTTTGACAGGCGTGCACGACACGATCCTGGAGGACTTGGTTTTCCCAAGCAAAATTGTGGGCAAGAGAATCCACGTGAAACTGGATGGCAGCCAGGTTATAAAGGTTCATTTGGCTAAAGCACAGCAGAACAATGGGGAGCACAGGGTTGAAACTTTCTCTGGCATCTATCGGAAGCTCACTGGCAAGGATGTTCACTTTGAGTTCCCAGAGTTTCTGTCGTAAACAAATATGATTTAAAAAAAGTGCTGTTAGGTGTCCCTCTTGTTTACCTGAGGCAGATCTGGTTTTCCATAGCCCTGGAATATACTCATTTGCCATCAGATCTTTAGCACAGTTCAGACTGTGGAAGGAGTCTCAGATTCTATAGTGACCTTGAGGAAGGCATGCAATCTACCTTGACCTTCTTATCCCAAACGTAAAAGTGATTTTTTTCTCTAGAATTCCTACCTCTATCACCCTTAAGATATATATCTGTTTTAGGGCGCCTGGATGGCTCGGTCAGTTGAGCAGCCAACTTCAGCTCAGGTCATGGTCTTGCAGTTTGTGAGTTCAAGCCCCGCACCGGGCTCTGTGCTGACAGCTCAGAGCCTGGAGCCAGTTTCAGATTTTGTGTCTCCCTCTCTCTCTGCCCCTCCCCTACTCATGCTCTGTCTGTCTCTCTCAAAAATAAACATTAAAAAAATTTTTTTAAAGATATAAATCTGTTTTTCAAAAAGTAGTTACTTTATCCTTTTCATCAGCAATAATCTGAAAAAGAACGAGAATTGGGGATGCAAAGACATGCAGGAGTGGGCATGCTGATGAGTGGCAAAGGGCAGTATCCCAGATGAGTCCCAGTGGAACTTTTTGAATCATAGACAATAAAGCGAACAGTTTGTAGTGGAGTTCGGTTAATAGTTTGTAATTTCTGTGCTCAAGCCGCTAAAAAAGGAGAACATTAACTCTGATGTGTCAGGCATTGAGATGGGCCCTTCTTTACCTGTGGAGCAGGCTTCATTCTCACAATGGTCCTGGGAGGAAGACGACCTCCCTCACCAGGGTTAAGTTATTTACTTAGGTCGCACTAGAATTGGGAACACAGTTTTAGGAAGTTTTAAAAGTTTGATTTCAAGACATGTGATCTTTAGCTTGTTGTATCCACAATGTTAATACTTTAAAAATTTGCCAAGGGTGGGGAAGGTTAAGGTAGGTAAAAAAAAATGTTAAAGCCTCTTCATTGTCTTCATGAGGTATCAAGAATGGCAGATGCCGGGGGGTGCCTGTGGCTCATTGAATTAAGCATTAGATTGTTAGCTCAGCTCAGGTCTTGATCTCAGGGTCATGAGCTCAAGCCCCATGTTGGGGTCTGCACTGGGCATGAAGGATATCTAGATATCTAGATAGATAGATAGATAGATAGATAAAAAGAAAGACATATATTTTTATATAGCAGTTGATAAAGAAGGGAAGAGGCATCGTGGTATTTCAGGTGGAAATCTATTTGGTAGTCCCAGGGGGTTCTGTTCTTTATTTTAAGGTTTTATTTTTTTATTTTTTATAAATTTTTTTTTCAATGTTTATTTATTTTTGGGACAGAGAGAGACAGAGCATGAACGGGGGAGGGGCAGAGAGAGAGGGAGACACAGAATCGGAAGCAGGCTCCAGGCTCTGAGCCATCATCAGCCCAGAGCCCGACGCGGGGCTCGAACTCCCGGACCGCGAGATCGTGACCTGGCTGAAGTCGGACGCCTAACCGACTGCGCCACCCAGGCGCCCCTAAGGTTTTATTTTTAAGTAACTTCTACACACAACATGGAGCTCGAAACCACAACTCCGAGATTAAGAGTCATATGCTTCAGGCATATGCCAGCCAGGCATCTTTTCTTTATTTTAAACATCCCCTTTCTGATTACAATTTTTTTTGGAAGGGTGTTAACACTGTATTTAATAGGTATTTGTCTCTTTCCACTAGAATGTAAGCTTTTCAGGCGGAGACTTTGCCTTTGAACCTAACTGGTATGTAGTAGCCACTTGAATAATGGACGGAAGGAAAGAGTAATGGAGAAGGACGTTGGAGGAAGAATCCATGAGGCACAGGAACTCTTGAAACAGAGGGATGCTGCACTGAATAGGATCGTACTTAGAGGGTTTGGGGTAATGCTGGGTTACCTTGGTGGTGTGAGACAGGGAGCCTAGTGATCTGGAATTGCCCGCCTCCAGGTTTTACCAAGCACTGTGAGAAGAATATATTGTGAGGAGTGCATGGGAAAGACACATCTTCATTCTTTCGAAGATTCTAGAACATCCCTGGGTGTAAGCGGGGCCATCCGACAGTTCTTGTTATATATATAATCACTGCCCCTCACACGGGTGCACCCCCAGCTTCTTACTAAATTGCACTTTGGCTGAATGCTCCCTGCTTACACTGAGAAGCACCATAAAACAGTGCATAAAACAGTGCACTTTGGGGTCACTTGTTGAGATGGTTTTGAAGCTCCGTTTCCCTCATTGCTCTGAATCCCCTTTTAGGGATTTTGTCGGGGAACTTCTCAGACCTCCTTGGCTGGGAGGGCTTGGCTATTGGCAATGAGCAGGCTTTCGTCTGGTCTAGTGTCTCCCTTTACTGTTGAGGCGTCGGCCCTTGGGTCTTGTGCTTGTGAAGGGAGATGTAGTGTTACTTTATACTTGATTCGCCCTAATGTATGTGTGCACATGGCAGAAGTGGCAGACAGACAGGTGCTCACCTCTGGGAAGGGAGGAGGATTTGGCAGGGGGAGGGGAGGGAGGTGAAGAGAAACCTGTGCATTTTTACTGTCTCCATGCTCCTCAACCTTTTTTCCATCACTGCTTCCCCAAAGAAAGTTTTTAGATGTTTTTCCTAATTACCTCTTGACTCCCACCAGATTTAGTACAAAGGGATAGAGTTTGTTGGGGAGGGTCACAGGTTACCGTAAGGTCTACGGTTGTTTTCACTCCCACCGCAAGAACCCACTGTCGTCCCTTTGCGGGGCCGTGTTACCCCCATTGAAAATGCACACTCTGCATGCTTCTGTACTGTTTATTTATTATTATTCTTTTTTTAAACAAGTGTTATTTTAGAGATCCAGGAGAAAGGTCATACAGCTAGAAAGGATTGAGCTGCCCTTAAACCAGAGGGTGACTCCACACTGGTTGCTCTTAGCTCTGAGGAGCGAGCCCAGGGAAGGGCAGAAGGCTGAAGCCAACTGGGCCTGAGCGGCAGCCCCAGCACAAGAGGAAGCGGGGGTGGGCAACCGAAGATACCAGGGGGGTGGCAGCAGGACTGGCAGAGCTCTGACTGGCCAGGAGGATGACTGGCAGGAGCTTTCTCTTCACCTCCAGCCCAGATGCCCCAGAGGCTTTTCTGTCCTCATTTGCTTCAACTTTGATTGTGTTTGGCAAGGGGGATGTTGGTGAGCTTTAGTTAGGAGCCTGCAGTGGGGGTTCTCCAGTGATGGTACCAAAGTTGTCCGGACGTGCACCTCCCCGGGAGAGGGGTCAGGAGGCAGGGCTCTGGGAAACGCTGCTGTGCACTTGAGGGACCCAGGCAGAAGGTCTGTGAAAGTGGCTTGGGAAGATCAAATCAAATAAATCTTGAAGAAGAGTAAAGAAAATGATGTTTATAAATAACTCAGGAGAGTGATTTTTTTAAATTATTTTATTATTTCAGAGAGAGAGAACATAACTAGGGGAGAGGGGCAGAGAGAAAGAGAGAATATCAATCTCCAGCAGGCTCCACACTCAGCATGAAGCCCAACACGAGGCTCAATCCCATGACCCTAGGATCATGACCTGAGCCAGAATCAAGAGTTAGACGCTCAACCGACTGAGCTCCCCAGGCCCCCCAGAAGAGTCATTTTTAAACAAATCAGAGTGACATTTCCATGATGTATTAATGAAGTGAGATTAAGTAATCTTTTAAGCTAGTTTTCTTGTCAGCATTTTCTGCCTGATGTTCAGAAATTAAAGCTTTTTTAGATAGAAATAGTGAATAAGTGTTATTGGCCAGACCTTTTTATTTTTAATTGTTCTCAGTCCCTTGATTTTACAAGTTGTGTATATAAAACAGTTAAAAAAATATCCTCTGTAATTAAAGAATATAACCATATTTGCTTGGGTTGTGTTCTGATACACTTTTAAAGGAAGCACTTCCGATTTCTGTGTCCTGTGGAACAGTGCTGCAGGCCGGGAGCTAAAAGAAAATTTGAAATAGATTTTTTTTTTCCTGGATGATTTCATAGGAATTTTTTTTTTCTTTTTAAACTCACAAGTACATATTCTGAAATTTTGAATTCTATTTAGCTGGGCTGTCCGCAGAAAGCTCACTTATTTTAAAAAGTGGTATTTGAGTAGAAAAATCCTTGCTGCTCCTTTACTTACAGTAAAATCCTAGGCCAGGAGCAACAGTTACAGGATGGGGATGCATTCCTACTTTTCATCTTTAGATTAGCACTTGGGGTCTTGAGCTTTGCCTGGATGTGCTTATGAATTTTTTTCGTGCATGTGCCGTGCATTAAGTCTGGAGATGGAGTCGGCCATCCAGAGAGCTCCAGCTTGCAACTAGTCAGTGGTGGAGTCAGGGTTTGAACCCTAATTCCAGCTAATTCCAGTCCTTGATTTTTCTCTCCTCACTCCCTTGATGAGAACAGTCCACAGGGAAGATGAATTTCTCTCTGGCTTTTCTGCTAGGATATTTCAAGTTAGATCTGTAATCACTTTGTGGTTTGGGGCATGGCATTGAATCTGTCAGACACATTTGCATAAAGGAAACATAAATATGCTTTTAGGGGTTTTTTTGTTGTTGAATAAAAATTTGTCTCATTGGGGCTCATCCCCCCCTCCAAAACACCCTCAGCCCCTCCAGCGTTACTTACATTTTTACGTTTGGAAAAATTAAGAGAACGAATTTCCCTCTAATTTTTGCTGGTTGGCCAAACTGTGTAGACAATTTAGAATGGAAAGAGACCTAGTGCGCTCATTGGATTCAGCCTTCTTTTTGTGTAGACAGGAATGGATCAGAAGCTAGATGGATTGACTGTGAACTAGGGCCCATAGCAAGATGCGTGGAGCCAGCTCAGAGCCCTGGCCGCACCCCTCCCACCCTAGCCTACCAGGTTTGTCTTCAGATTCATTGAAATGCAACTCCTAGTTGAGTGTTTTGCTTTTGAAAAAAAATTCAACTGGGAGATTGTTTTCCACAGCTAACACATACGGAGTGCTGGTTTTTCCTTTTCTTCTTTGCTGGTCCCTTTCCAGCCATACCACACACACCCCACCCCGCCCACATTTCTAGCTTTTTTTTGTACTCACCTAGAACCAAAATCTAGTGTGAAAATCTTAAATTTTTTTCTATCAAATTTTTTATTGCATTTTCTAAAGGTGCCATTTATCTAAATAGATATGTCCCCTATGTTGGGGGAGATACATTCATTATGTAAGAATACGTATCTGAGGTGTAATAGGAGTAATGCCTCCTTCCTGCTCACCAGAGGTGAATGTGTCCCGTTGGCAACACCTTCCATCATCACTGCCTCCTTCTTTCCTGTTCCCACATCCAGTAACCCAGACTGGCAGGAAATCCAAATAAATGTGGTGTTTTTGGGGGGGGGGGGGGGGCGGGGATGGAAGTACCAGAGGGCAGGCAGTTAACACACATTGTGTACTAGCTTTATATTGTGCCTGACCTTTTATAAACTAACCTCCAGGCCAAAATTTGATCCAGGACACCTTGCACAGCATTAGTTATTTTAACATGAAAATGTAAACTCATTGAATTTGCATTTAGAATTCTGGCTAAGTAAATCTACAGCTCAAATAAATCCTCCAGTAGCCTATGGGAGGTATAGAGCCACTTCTCTAACTTGGGAGGAAAATGCAGATCAAGGACTGCTTCTCTCTAAATGATACAGTAATGAGTGGAATCCAATGATTCTGCCCTCCGCAGTGAAGACGGTGAATCAGAAACCCTGCCCGGCCGCTTGGTGGTGAGGGTTCGGGAGACGGTTCCTTGTGGAACTAGAACTTGAGGGCCCTCTCCACAACAAACTATTTATTTCAGTAATGAAACCTAATCATGTTTTATGAAAGCAAATGTTTCTGTGTTCATTTCCATTTCCATAGATGCTGCAACAGTCAGTTACAAGCTCATCATCTCTCCATCCCCCTGGGCATGATCTGCATGTTGCTGGCATTTCACCTGTGTGAGAAGAAAAATGACACATAATCTCTTCTTTCCAGCTGTGTTCTTCTTAATTGGTTGACCGACCTCTTTAATATTCCCAGGACAAGGAATAGCTTGAGAACTGGTTTTTAATAATATTTTGTGTAAATTTTATTTTTTTTTAAATTGAGGTTTCTGGTCTTATTATGAAGAGATCTTTGAAAATCTGTGTGTAGTAGGTTTTAGTATAATAGTATAGGATCTATGTTTGTAAATTGCCTTTATCATAGAATTCTGTTAAGTAAGGAATTTTTCTTTTAGTTGTATTAAATGTTTGGAAGTCAGGTAGTATGCTAGGTACACTAAGGGTCTAGAAGTGACTCCTGTGAGCTTATAGGATATAGACTACATAAACAGAGCTTCTTAGTGTAAGTTGTACTTACAGTACAACGGTCAGTACCAAGGAGTGCGTGCATGTGTGTGCACATGCACATGGTGTGCATTTGGCTGGATAGAGGCGTAGAAACACCAGAACCCTGCAAGCAGCAAAACTATTGGCTGAGATGCGTTGGCAGGTTAAGACACTGTGTAAAATAGGTGCATGTGTCAGAATCCTGCCATTCTCTTTTTTGGGAATGTGGTGTTTAATGACTTAATCTTTGAAATTTAATATGACGACTGCCATACTGTAATATGCTATTAACTCTTGTCACTTCCTGTGTGTCATGAGTGGAAATCTGTTTTGTTTTGATCCATAGTTTCTCCTTCTCAATCCCAGCTTCTCTCCCTGTACAAATTTTCTCTAAGAACCGCCTTAACCAAAGTTTTTTATTAGTTACTGAAGCTGTAATAGTTGGTTAGGTTTACCAGTGAATTCCAATGAGTGTAATTTACTGCATGTCACAGTTGTGGTCTTAATGGATAAGAAAAGTAGAGCAAGCTGAAGTCAGCAGTTTTTGATGCTTTAATGAAAATTCTTCCAAAGTTGGTTAACTTGTATTTCAGATCGCTTCCAAGTATGATCATCAGGCAGAAGAAGATCTTCGAAACTGGATAGAAGAGGTGACAGGCATGAGCATTGGCACCAACTTTCAGCTGGGCTTAAAAGATGGCATAATCCTCTGCGAGTAAGTTTTGGTCATTTCTGTTCTTCTGGTCCTTTCCACAAGGCTTCCGTGCTGTCCTCCTTCCCAATCCAGGGTGTCAAGCCTTAACATTTCAGAAATGTTTTTAATGCTTTCTTACTGATGTTAAAGGAGCCAGCTTTACATTCCAGTCCTTGTTTTCGTATGAACAATAAATGTCACCTGTACTTTACTTTTCAGACTCATAAACAAGCTACAGCCGGGCTCAGTGAAGAAGGTTAATGAGTCCTCGTTAAACTGGCCTCAGGTAAACAGCTGAACCTGCAACCTCTGGTTATTCTTTATGCAGCGAAGATTTGATTAAAGTAGACATTTTAGCAGAAATTAATGCACATGGCTATATTTTATTTTTTACTCTGCTTCCATAATTACTTCGAATTAGTTCTGTGATTATTAGATCCTTAGCTTAGAAGTTGTATTTAGTCTGTCAACTCTTGGAGAGGATTTGACACAGCTTATACAGAGAAATACAATGGCTTTGTGCTAGACCATAATGATAAACAAGGGAAAAAGCAAGGAGTTTAACAACTAATGGTTGATTGTAGAACACCATATTAGGCAGTCTTAGTTCACAAATGGGTGTGGTTACATAAAATTGGATATTTTGACTATATATTTTGAGATAATAAATTATTAAGGTGAGTAATCCTGTACCTTTTGACAGAATTTTAGCCCTGGATAGCTCAGACAGAATCACAGAATTCTTAAAACTATCTAAGGAAGATCTTGCCTTCAAAGAACTGAAAAAAATGACTACGTAAAAATAAAAAGACCATTATGTGACCTACTGTAAAATACTCTTTATTTACTCTTTCCGTTTCCAGACAGAGCTGTGCTTAGTATGTATCTGGTCAAGACTCCTTGCCAAGTAACTTTCTGCCTGGCATCTTACAGTAGTCACGAAGGCTTATAATGTTTAGATAATGTGAATGTCAGTGTTCAGCTCCCAAAGTTATATGGCTCTTTTCCTTTATAGTTGGAGAATATTGGCAACTTTATTAAGGCTATTCAAGCTTATGGCATGAAGCCACATGACATATTTGAAGCGAACGATCTTTTTGAGAATGGAAACATGACCCAGGTTCAGACTACACTGGTGGCTCTGGCAGGTCTGGTACGTATATGTCTTTAATGGCTGCTTTTAAAAGTCCCACCATGTTGGTGATGAATTATGTCTTTTCTTTCCCATGGGAGTTCTGGCTAGGCGGGGAGCAGCCTCTGTCTCCTCCATAATTATTAGCTTTAGGGAAAGGCTGCTGACATCAGCTGCCTCATATAAGAGAGCTTAATCAGAACACTTAACATTTCAGAGCCACAGGTATTACTGACTGGCCTTAAATATGTTTTTCAACCCCTCAGTTTGAGTATTACCTAGTGAAGCCTTCATCTACGGACAGTAGCGTTTCTTTGTTGTTCCTTCTGTGAAAAACTATTGGCAGAATCTCCACTTCAGTGTTCCTTTTTAGTTAGTGTGCAAATTTCTGTCTAGGCTAAAACAAAAGGATTCCATACAACCATTGACATCGGAGTTAAGTATGCAGAAAAACAAACAAGACGTTTTGATGAAGGAAAATTAAAAGCTGGCCAGAGTGTAATTGGTTTGCAGGTAAGCAACGTGTTACTGCTTGATTCGGTATTGTCAGTTCTCACCATGTAAAGTGTGTCTCTCATAAGTAAGGAATGGATGAGATCCATGCTAATGTAGGTTTTGGGGATGGATATGTGGTTTATATAATTTATGTCCATTCAAAGCCCCTGAGACGTTGATGATGGTTTCAGAAGAAACCTCAGGCATGCCATCAGACTTGACAATTGTTTCTCTAGGAAATGACTTTTCCTCCCTAATTACATTGTCTTTATTTTTTTAAGAAAACGTGTTTTATAAATTCCTAAATGATACTGACCAAATGAGGCAATTTTATAAAACCTCAATGCCGAAGTCATTTATTTGCACAATACAGCAGCCAAGCACTACTGGAAGTACTTGGTGCAGGTATTTTTTTCCCCTTCACATCGTTCCCCTGGAGAATGTCACGAAACCACCACTGAGAAGTGTGCCCTCGCGGCCACTGCATCATGTGAGGTGAATTTATTTTTGTACACTACAAAATCGTATCTGGTAAGAAACTGGAAACCTGAAATTCCAAACAGTAGTCAGTTGGTTAAATTATAACCGCACAGAAGGAACCAGAGTAAGGTAAAAATGATACACAAGAATTCAAAGATTAAGGAAAACAAATCAGGTTACAAAATACAATGGTCAGTGCGATCACGATTTTACTTTAAAGATGCACATGCCTATTTTTGAATGTACATGTATTTACATGCATGTGTATTGATAAATATATACACAGGTAGAGAAGATAAAGCCTACAAGGACACACACAAAGGTTTACAGATAATATCTGGATGGTAGGATTGTAATGATTTTTTTTTCCTCCCTTCCTTTTTAAGGAAAAAGACCCATCAGAAATGTGTCCCCAGCTAATAGAACTGGGTATATCGGTTGGCCTTAAAGCCATATTCTCAGTGGAGAAAAGAATTCTTGTTCCTCTGAATTTGGTTGAGTTCACATTCCTCACTCTTTCTCTCCGGTGACATGAGAGTTGGAGGAATAAAATGTGGTCCTTTTCCCATGAAGATGCTGGTGATCTCAATGAGACTTTAAAGAAGCCCATGTTGAGGTGCCAGAGAAGACACCTGGCATTTGCTGTCACTTTTTACACAAACCCCTGGAGTAGAAAAGCATGCTGCCTAGTCAGAGTGCCTCTGTCCCTTCAAGTGGCTGATGCAGTACCTCTTAATTTGGTTATCTGTGCTGTATAGACAGTAGGGAGAAGAGGAGCAGGGGTAATTATTCATAATTCTGCCCTCTAAAACCTTGTTTGAGATTTTTCTTTTTAGAGTGAGCACCTTGGGGGCGCCTGGGTGGCTCAGTCGGTTGAGCATCCGACTTCGGCTCAGGTCATGATCTCATGGTCTGTGAGTTCGAGCCCCGCATCAGGCTCCGTGCTGACAGCTCAGAGCCTGCTTCGGATTCTGTGTCTCCCTCTCTCTCTGACCCTCCCCCGTTCATGCTCCATCTCTCTCTGTGTCAAAAAAAATAAATTAAAAAAACGTTAAAATTAAAATAATAAAGTGAGCACCTTGAAAGTTGTGAAAGCATGGAGATTTTGTATCTAGCTAGCCTCAGCACAAAAAGGGACTTGTCAGTTGTGCCCCTCTGTCTTTTTAGTAGAACACAAAGTTTTGCTTGTCATATATGGTGGTGACCTGTGATAATCATTGCTAATTTTAACTTCAAAGATGGGAACCAACAAGTGCGCCAGCCAGGCAGGTATGACGGCCTATGGGACCAGGAGGCATCTTTATGATCCCAAAATGCAAACTGACAAACCTTTTGACCAGACCACAATTAGTCTGCAGATGGGCACCAACAAAGGAGCCAGCCAGGTAAGCAGTGCCTTTTTATACTTGGAGCAAAGAGTAGAGAAGGATCATTTAAATTAGCACTTAACTTACTCTTTTTTTAATGTTTAATTTTTAGAGAGGGAGCGAGGCGGGGGGGGACATAGGGCTCTGTGCTGACAGCAGGAAGCCTGATGTGGGGCTTGAACTCAGGAACAGTGAGATCATGAGCCAAGCTGAAGTTGGATGCTTAACCAACTGAGCCACCCAGGCATCCCACACTTAACTAAGTTCAAAGGACGTATTTTTTGTATGGTATAAAGTACATTCCTTCAGGAAAGTTGGTTTTTTTGAGAAAGCAAAAGAATCAGAGGACCTTTCTATAGGAACACAAGTATGGTGTGTTGGCAGTCAGAACAGCTGGTCTTTCCGTCTAACCAGAAGAAAAGAGATATGTTTATTATAGCAAGTTTATTTCTTGCTCCAGATCCAAGTAAATTGCTCCTTCTAATGCCTCTGAAACTTGGTAGGTAAAATGATCTGGTGTTCTAAGGAGGAGTTAGGTGGGGCTCTAGCATGGTGAGAATGCCAGCATTCTAACACCATGCAAGATGGAAGTATTTCCTTGTTAAAAATAATCAGCCCCTCATAGGGAGGTTCCCATAACCACTGGAGAGCAGGCAGGGCTCACATCCAACAGGAGTGGGGGATAAGGTTTGAAAAAGCTTTCTCCTTGTGACCTAAAGTTGAGATGTCCTGCCACATGTGGCATTGTCTTGTATAGGAGCCATTCAAGTTTCCTTTTTTACCAGTTAAACCTGGACTGTCTGCTTGGCATAAATGGAGAAATGAGTTACTGTACTTGTGGCTGGCTCTTTGAGACTTCAGGCCTTAAGGACTGCTCGGCATAAGTTCTGCTGAATGTGTGATGAGCTTCTGAAATGGATGGCCTGGAGAGTGTATGTGGTCATAATAGGTACTCACATGTAACTCTCCAGGGTGCCCACATTACGCTGTGCTTTTTACATTGCTTATGTTGAATCCTCTCCTAAATCCAAAGTAGGTGGTATTTTCTCCATTTTGCACATGAGAAACCTAAAACCAAAAGTATTAGCTTGTTTAGAGGCCACCTAGCAGTTTTATAGCAGAGCAAGGATTTGAAGGAAGGGCTGACCTAGTTTGAAAGCCAGTGAGTATTGGTACTTAAAGATTCAGCATCAGGACTATTTGGTAAGCTAGCTTTACCCCTGAAATGAAGTTATTATTACATTAGCGTTCACAATGTGAATTTCCTAACTTAGAAAATGTTCAGCAGAATAGATTTTAGCTGCTGTTTTCACTTTTATACTATGTTCTAATACCAGGCGGGGATGTTAGCACCAGGTACCAGAAGAGACATCTACGATCAGAAGCTAACATTACAACCGGTGGACAACTCGACAATTTCTCTACAGATGGGAACCAACAAAGTTGCTTCCCAGAAAGGAATGAGTGTGTATGGGCTTGGGCGGCAAGTATATGATCCGAAATACTGTGCCGCTCCCACAGAACCTGTCATTCACAATGGAAGCCAAGGAACGGGAACAAATGGATCTGAAATTAGTGATAGTGATTATCAGGCAGAATACCCAGATGAATATCATGGAGAGTACCAAGATGACTACCCCAGAGATTACCAATATGGCGACCAAGGCATTGATTATTAGATTTACACAGAGGAGCTCAGTATTTAGCCCGTTTTTATTCAGTGAGAACCAAGCTAGCCTTGAGTAATTTTTATCTTGTCTTCCTAAAACACTATTATGCTTATTGTACCTAAAAGAAATATTGCCTTACGTACATTCCCTTTTCCTTTTCTGCCTCTTCCCTAAATAGTTCCCTTTTAGTGCTGTAACAGTTAAATCCTACAGCAGAAGCAATAACTCACATATGAAGTAAAAAGGAATACTGTGAAAGGGGAGTACTCTTGTACAGCCAATTCTCTTATTAAAGACCTATGCATTTTTACAATCTACTTACTAGACTGGGATTTTCAAACAATAGGAAGCTTTTTTTTTTTTTTTTTTTTACAGTTATCTGGTTTCTATGTGGAAGACTAAAGTCATGCTTAGAGCTAAATGTGGTCTTTGCCAACTAAATTTAAGATGCAGCATTTTAGAAATTTACATATCAATGTCTACAGTATTGTTTGCTAACTTTTAAATAAAGTCCTGATCCGTGTGCATTTGTGATTATATGTGTACTCATTCTCTTACCTAAACCGACAAGATCTTTTCAGAGTGGTGTTTCTAAAGGAGCGTGTACAAAATCGGCCTGCAGACAGTTAGGTCTGGGTGGTGTGTGTGCTCTTCCTGTTTGTGCCAATGTATCAATGTAGAGTTGCTGTTTCCTTCAACTGTATTTATTGCTGCATTTCTCAGCATAAACTTATCCCGTTGTATTTTTTATAAATAAATATTTTTTTTGAACATTCGTATGAGCCACAGGCTGATTATTTTCTGGCTAGCTACCAGATAGGTGAAGGCAGATTTTGTTTAAAAAGTCCTCTTTCCCAGGTCTTATAAGATACTTTATCATTTCTTTACTTAATCCACACAACAATGCACTCTATGCTGGAGACTGAGGCTTGGGAAACTGTAGGGACCTGCCCATCGTACACAGAAAATGACAACCAAGATTCAAACCAGTATTTGACCCTTATTTGGCCCTCGCTTACTCCATCGAGACTCACGTGCCTCAAAAGCACCTTAAATCCAACTTGGAATAATCTTCAAATCATCTTCAGGAATATTGGTGGGGACGGGGTGGGAGTATTTTATATTCATACCCCAAGGTGGATATACATCGATAAGGAACTACTGAATCTGGAATAGGATATACTTTCATGGTTCTGGTATTATAATGGCCAAACAATAAGGACAAAGACAGTGAAGAATAGGGTCTATCGGCCTTACCATTTATTCTGTGAATGGCTCTTAGAAGAAGGACACTTTCCAGGGGCAACACTCTAATGGGCACCTATCACACAACGGGCTGGAGTTCTGTTCCCTCCTCGTTCCTTAGTGAGTTCTCCTCCCCCTGTGCCCTCGTGTCTTTTAACTTGTTGATCCTTTTTACAAAACTCTGAAAAATAAAAGAATGAGTTAGACCAGTGTTAGCTATCTGCACCAACCGCAACTATTTATTTGACCATATCATTTAGGGGAATTTAATCCTTAAAGTTTTCCCTGTTGAATTCAAGTTTTTTAGGGGGTAGATTCCCAAGTGGATTTGTAATCAGAAAAGTATAAATCAGAGAAAGAAGCCTCGGTTAGCTTCCTACCATCGTCGGGAAGAATTTCTTTAGGCTAGATACAAATAAAGTGCTATTGTATTTTTAGGTTTTCTCTGGAGGAGGTGGAGAATCTATTTGATTGTAAAACCATAGATGTGCTTGTTAAACCTCACCGCCTGGCTGAGCCAAGGAGTGCTCTGAATGCTGTTTAAAAGCAAAGGGGCTAGGGGCGCCTGGCTGGCTCAGTCGGTGGAGCATGAGACTCTTGATCTCAGGGTTGTGGGTTCGAGCCCATGTTGGGTACAGAGTGTACTTAAAAATAAAATCTTAACGGGGCAGCTGGGTGGCTCTGTCGGTTAAGTGTCCCACTTCAGCCCAGGTCATGATCTCACGGTTTGTGAGTTCGAGCCCCGCGTCGGGCTCTGTGCTGACAGCTCAGAGCCTGGAGCCTGCTTCAGATTCTGTGTCTCTCTCTCTGCCTCTCCCCTACTTGCACTCTCTCTCCCAAAAAATAAACACTAAATAATTTAAAAATAAAATCTTAAAAAGAGCAAATGGGTTTAACACCTAAGTTTTATGACAACAGAATAAAAGTACTAAAACTCACTTGACCCAGACAACCAAGAGACTTCATTCAGTTGTTAAAATATCCCTGTCTACTCCTGATAAGACAAATAAGCAACGACTGTGTTGGAAACAGCTGCCTGCTATTTCCAGATAGAAGCTGTAAGGGACTTGACAGGGTGTGGCTTTTCCTGCATCGGTGGGGCCTCAGTTAATAAAAGGCCTGAGAACCTCAGATCTGTCAATACTGGCACAGATGGTGATGTGTGCGCCCCCTAAAACACAAAGGGTCTGTTGTGACGCTTGAGGAGGCAAAAATGCTTTAGAGAAAGATCAACCGCTAAACCTCCAGACCACCCAAAAAGCCAGACCCCGCCAACAGGACCAAAGGGACTTGGACTGCTCTGTCCAGAACACCTGCCCAAGGTCATCTGGTCCGTATTAATTGTTCAGCTTCACTTCTCTCCAGGGAGAGTTTCCAATAAGGGAAGTGGGTTCAGCCTCAGAAAACAGAACCCAAATCTCACTCTAGACATTCAGGCCAGTGGCAGAAGCACACAGAGCCCTCTGGAAGAACAAACGAGGCTAGGTACAAGCCTCCTTTACGTGTGAGCCTTCAACACTTCTTGAGATTTTGAGGATAGAGACTGCAGCAGGAAGTGAGATGTCTGCTTACCAAAAACTCTTGGTCCATAAAGTAGGGCTTTTCCGACGATCCATCATTTGTTTCCAGATCAACAGCAAAACACAGGAAGAGTGCATCCAGCACAGTTTCAAACACAGATAAGAAACTATGGGCTACGAAGTAGGCAAAAAAAGCAACCAGCAGCAGAGGGACTGCCCACACCTGGAGGGCACGATTGTAGTTAAATGCCATCAGTCCTCCAAAAACAGTGAGACACATCACCAACACCTGGCAAAACAAGACTTCCCTGAGAACCTTTATAAATTGGCCAGAATATTTGAGAAATGCTTTCTGTCATTTACAAGTAGTAGTTTCATATACATGCATATGTGGGTGCCCTGTTGTAAAGAAGGCTTGTCAAAAAATGTGGTCCAATGAAATTAAGAAAAAAAGGAGCTATGATACCACAAGATGACCCAGTTAATTCAGAGTAAGGATAAGAGAGTAGATGTATTTACATTTTTTATCTGTGCCTAGTTTTTGTATTTATATAGATGTAATGATAGCTGGAAATATTTAGTTTTTTCACGTGCCACTCCCATAAGTATCTTCATTTAATACTTTTGTTGTTGTTGACTGATTTTGAGAGCGTGCGTGCATGTGTGTGCACACAGGCTGGTCAGAGGCAGAGACACAGAGGGAGAGAGAATCCTGACGCAGGGCTCAATCTCACGAACTGTGAGATCATGACCTGAACCAAAATCAAGAGTTGGACGCTCAACCAACTAAGCCACCCGGGCGTGCCTTCATTTAATACTTTTTAATAAGTGCCATTTTTAAATAACAGTGCAACAATCCACTGGGTGGATATACTGTAATTTAATATGTGATTGTTTTTACCCTAGGGATTACTGGAAGGGCTTTCCAGTGCTGGTGTGGGGAGATAATAGGATTAATCCAGGCTTTTGCCATATTTAATTATATTTCCAGCAACATGATTACAGACCATGATGTTCCTTTTTATATTTAAAAAAAAAATTTTTATACCTAATTCTTAAACAAATAAAATGGAGTATGGAGTCCATCTGGAATCCCCGTTGCCCTCGGATACCCACAAAGACGGACATGAATGTCTGAATGGGACTTCATTCAAAAACAAAGAATCACTGGTTGTTACATGCTCACTAGAAGCTTATTAGCAATTACGTGTTCCTTATGGGAAATACAGGAAAATGAATTATTACCTAAAATGAAAGATAATTCTGTTATAAAGATGAAACCTCATTCTAAAATTTTTGGAAGCAGTTATTAGAGAACATCTTACCAAACTAACATAGGCAATATTATCCATTTAAAAACAACTGCAACTTAGATGATTTAGGCTGTCTTGAAAGGCATAGTCAGTTTGAGCCACCGTTGCATGAAAAATCTCTGGGGGCCCATCTGAGTCTTAAAATATATGTGCAACTAACACACACACCTGTGAAATCCGTGCATGTTATAACTTGTTACTTAATACACCAGAGACATTTACCAAACACCACGGAGGCACAAAATGCTAAATGAGCCAGGAGTCCTCACATTTGGCTCACACTGGCCAGGTCACAACTGGAGACCAAGATCTTATTCACTTTGGGGTACCACTGAAGGCCTCAGCATTCACGTCCTTGAGAAGGAATGGTTGGAAGGAGCCAGGATGTCTAGCTTGGAACAGCACAGACGTGGCAGGAAGGTCAGGAGGTCTGGGGTCAGGGATTCGAAGGGCAGGCAATCAAGTGGAAGTGGGATCAGGCAAACAGGTGTGCAGAATTAGGCCCCGTGGGTGACAATCACAAGCAAAGGGACACACCATGTGGTCCAGTGTAAAGAACCTTCAGCTTGAAGCATGGTCAGTTAGAGGCTATCATACCAGTTGCATCCATATTTTAGTTAACCTAGAAAGGACACGTGTTATCTTTGGTCCAGCCTGAGGTCTGGAGTTGTTAAAGACCCCAAGTTCAGGCCTTGTCCTTTACACGTGAGATGGAGCTCTAAGATGCTCGTTCACTGCACTGCACATAAGACTACCCACAATTCCTTGAAAAATGCTATTCAGATGACAGTGGAAATGTACCTCTGGCTCCACTTGGGACGTTAACAACCTGCCTTTGTATTTATGGACTTAATGCCTTTAAATAATCCAGACATTTCATTAGGTTTCAGTACTATTTCCATATGTTTTATGACAGAAGCCCCCCAAAATATATCCATTTAATGAGGCTAGTAGCATTTTCATTTTAGCTATGAAAAAGTGGGAGCCAGAATGGTCTAGAGAACTGATCATTGCCGAGAGAGAAGGGTTAGGATGCAAATCCTGACTCTACCCATTGTGCGATCCTGGACAAGTTATTAAGCCTTAGTTTTCCCATCTGCAAAATAAGTTACCTCACAGGACTAAGGATTAAATGAGAGAATAAGGCACAGCATCCACTATAGAGCAAGCACTCAAGAAACATTCGTTCTCTTTCAAGTCTAGCTCTGTGGCTTAACGTCTGGATCCCAAGTTTCTCTATTTATTATTTTAGTGAGGACATCTCACCTTTCCTAGAAAAATTATGAAGTCTCCAAAGCAGTTAACAGATGTGAAATGACTTGAATTCTTGGATAAGAGTTTGAGCGCATCTTTTGCTGATGTACAAAAATCTGTCCCATTAATGGCAGTTGCAGCATACGCATTCTGAAACAAAAGACAATGGTGAAAAAGATGATGCTTCTTATATTGTTTTAGAGACAATATCATGACAATACAGAATAGTTGCAAAATAGAGAAAAATGGTCGCTATAAACCCACCATCTCTACCCATAATAAATCATTTCAGTTTCAAAGTCACCTTCTGGTCTCTGGTTATATTCACATATATTTTCACATAGTTGCAGTAAATGGAAAAATAAGTATTTCTGGTCAATACGGTGTGGATGGGACATCGCTCTACAAGCCTGGAAATGATAGGTAAAGCAGAAACTTTTTTAATGAACGGCAGAGTTTGAGGGCAGAGAAGGAAGTTTAGGTGCTAGAAACAAAGCAGACCCTAGCAATTAATGAGACATGAACCCACAGGCTCAACGGGCAGGAAATCAGTAAAGGCTTTAGAGGTTGGGGCTGGAAACTTAATCCCTTAGGGGTAAAAGACAATATTCAGGCCCTTGTTAGGGAACTGAACTCTCAGCATAAATTCAGACTCAACCAACTATCCTGGGAAAGTGGTACAGAAATACACTATCTGCCTGGGGCCATTGAAATTACTAGAGTCTAGGCAGGGGCCAAGCAAAACCACATCCTCGTAGGCCAGGGAATGATGGAGTCCCACAGACAACCACCCTTGAAGACAGTGAAGTAATGCTCATAGGAAAATTTCAGATGGCCCAGGCCCAAGGAAAAGAACACCACAACAAACAAGAGAATCAGTACCCTGAAAAAAAATCTGAAATATTCAAGAAAGTACGTTTAAGATGCTAAGACAATGGGGTTGGGGGGCACCTGGCTGGCTCAGTGGGTAGAGCATGAGAGCATGCAATTCTTGATCTCGAAGTTGTAAATTTGGGCCCCACGTTTGGTGTAGAGATTACTTTAAAAACAAAATATTTTTTTCCTTTTTTTTATGTTTATTTTTTGACAGAGAGAGAGAGAAAGACACAGAGTGTGAGCAGGGGAGGGGCAGAGTGAGAGAGAGACAGAGAATCAGAAGCAGGCTCCATGCTCTGAGCTGTTAGCACAGAGCCTGACGTGGGGCTCAAACCCACGAACCGTGAGATCATGACTTGAGCCGCAGTCAGATGCTTAAATGACTGAGCCACCCAGAGGGCTACTTTAAAAATAAAATGTTTTTTTTTTTAATTTTTTTTTTAACGTTTATTTATTTTTGAGACAGAGAGAGACAGAGCATGAGCAGGGGAGGGTCAGAGAGAGGGAGACACAGAATCTGAAACAGGCTGCAGGCTCTGAGCGGTCAGCACAGAGCCCGACGCGGGGCTTGAACTCACGGGCCATGAGCCGAAGTCGGACGCTTAACTGACCAAGCCACCCAGGCGCCCCAAAAATAAAATCTTAAAAAAATAAATAAATAAATAAATAAATAAAGGTGCTAAGACAATGGAAAGAATAGTGACCATAAGGAAGGAAGAGCTTGGTATGAAAAGTGAAGAGACAGAGTCAAAAGCAAATCAAATAGAAATCCTAGAAATGAAAAAATATATAATTTTCATGGCACAGTATCACTTTACGTATCTTCTTCCTTTATATCATGAGCATTTTCTTGTTGCTCCATGGCTTTTATAATTTTAATTTTTAATAAATACACATTCTGTCAGGTGTGTGTGTGTGTGTGTGTGTGTAGACAGGGCATATATAGACTATTTTAAATATTTTGCTATTATAAAAACTATGCAATGGACATCTTAATTTCTGGATTTTGGATCATTTTTTTTTTAATGTTTATGTATTTTTGAGAAAGAGACAGAGAGAGACAGAGAGACAGCGTGAGCAGGGGAGGGGCAGAGGGAGAGGGAGACATAGAATCAGGAAGCAGGCTCCAGGCTCTGAGCTGTCAGCACAGAGCCCCACGCAGGGCTCGAACTCACAAACTGTGAGATCATGACCCGAGCTCAACCAACTGAATGGGATGCTTAACCAACTGAACCACCCAGGCGCCCAATGGATTTTGGATAATTTCTTAAGGATAAATTTCAAAAATGAGATAACTAAATCAAAAAGGACAAGTGTATGTGTTTGTGGTGTTTATGTTCACAAGAGAAGATTTCCTGGATCCTTTTTCCAAAATACCTTCTTCTTATGACCATATAATTTCAAAACCATCTATTTCTTATATTTCCCTTGAAACCTTTACAAATGCTATTTGCACTGCAGTTTACAACTTAGAATTTGTAACTTCCCTGGAAAAATACACCATAATACTACCTGTTGGGGTTTTGTCATTTCTTTCAGCTTAGGAAAAAGATGAAAGTTTTTTTTATCTCTTGATATACAAATTAATCTTTTCCTATGCCCATTCAAAAACACTGTAGGGAAACCAATTTGGAGTCTATTGCAGTAATCCATCTCCCAGTGGTACAGCTCTTAATCAGAGTAAGTGATAGAGGACACGGAGAATAAAGGGGTAGAATTTACCAAACTCCCTCTTGACCAAGGCCAACTAGAGATCAAAGTCTGGTTTTCAAAGACAAAAGGCTGGGTACCCACCTCCCCCCAAAGGGTACCCTGCTTGCCTCAGAGGGGATATTCTCAGTCAGATGTCAGATGACTTCCCTGTAGAAATGCCTTAATGGTGTTCCACAAAGAACTTTTGGTTTCTGACTTGGATGGAACATAAAATTTGCTTTTAAAATCCCAAACTGGTTTTGCAGAAAGCTGACCCCAGGGGCACCTGGGTGGCTCAGTTGGTTGTGTCTGACTCCTGATTTCGGCTCAGGTCATGATCTCATGGTTTATGGCATCAAGCCCCATGCCAGGCTCTGTGCTGACAGTGTGGAGCCTGCTTGGGATTCTCTCTCCTCCTTTCTTTCTGTCCCTTCCCCCACTTATGCCCCTGCTTGTGCCCTTACACACATGCATGCACAGGCATGCCCTCTCTCTCTCAAAATAAGTAAATATTAAAAAAAAAAAAAAACTAAACTGAACTAAAACCGGCCCCAGTTTGGGGACTTACGTCTTGAGTAGGGAGGTGGAAACTCATTTGCTCTTTGCTTAGCATCTTCAGTCATCTAAGATTCTATGAGTCCTGATGACCAACTCATTATCCTGAAAATACTTTTGTATGGTAGGTGGATAAAGAATAACATAATTCTTCTTTTAGAGACCAGAAACCAAGATCAAGGGCATTTCTCCAGATCCCCTGGTAAATGTTGTTTTTTTTTCTTTTTTTTAATTCTAACTTTCCGGACATTACACAATCAGTTTTCATTAGGACAAAGTGCTATTTAAAAGCATGGTGGTTAAGGTAAGCCAGGCAGTCTCTGGGTTCAAATCCCAGTTCTGCCACCCACCGGCTGTCAGTCTTGGGCAAGTGATTTAACCTCTCTCCGACTTCCATTTCCTCATCTATAAGTGAGTTATAGCACCTACTGCAAGGGGGCGTCGGGAGGATTAAAGAACATATTCCCTATAAAGCAGTCAGCAAAGCGCCTAGCGCACAGAAAGCTCGTAGTAAAGGGGAGCTATTATCATCCAGACCTCGCCAAGGATGACCTCATTTACAACTGGGAAACACAGGCCTCTCTTTCAGCCCTGAGGAGGTGTGGAAAGGGCCCAGGGTTTCTTTATCCCTGGGCTTTGATCCCTCACACTCTCAGAGATCCAGGAAGGGCAGGCCTGGCTTCCCAGACCACATTCCAGGGCCCAGCCGGGTCTTTCTTTGCCGTGAGGCTCTGTCCCCAGCTCACCAGCCCACCACTTCCGGCCTCTAAACTGGGGTTCTCCGTGTACTTCCCAATTTACAGCGGGGACTACAGTTTTCACGAGGCCTTCCTTTCCCTTCAGATCAACATCCCATGGTCAGTTCAGCACTACTGGTCATAAGCAGTAAAAATAGATTCTGCTTCTTGGCTAAAATGATTCAAGGTTAAAATGGTAATTTCTCGCACATGTGTTGACTCTGCAGATTTTTGGGGGCCTATAACCATTGATCTTTTCTTTCATGTTTCATGCCCACTGAAAGCATTAAAACCACTCTGACGGGGAAATTAGATATGCCTTCCTGCAGTTACTACACCACTAGTATTTTACCACAAGGTTCAACCCTGAGTGCAACAGAGAGACCTAGAATTAATGTCTGAATGAATAGCTGGAGGAGGGAAGCATCACTCGAGACACAGGATATGGACTGAAAATTCCTGCAGTTTCAGCATTAGCTAATTTATATTTACTCTCAGTAGATGCTGCTTCCTTGTCAGGCAGCTGGAAGATGGACTGCCCTAAATGTTCGAGGTGGTGAGTCCTCGCTCAGAGCATTTGTACTTGCCTGGGCTGACGGAACTTGGGGAGAACGAGCTAAGCCAATTTGCAGACCCTAACAATGTGTGGAAAGGACTGGATATTATAAGGACCGGGTTAACATGTTTTGTGGGTTGTGAGTGTTAATCAGGAGATCCTGAAGGCTAATCTTTATTGTGATTTTTTTTTAGCGTTTATTTATTTTCGAGACAGAGAGAGACAGAGCATGAATGGGTGAGGGGCAGAGAGAGAGGGAGACACAGAATTGGAAGCAGGCTCCAGGCTCTGAGCCATCAGCCCAGAGCCCAACGCGGGGCTCGAACTCACGGACAGTGAGATCGTGACCTGAGCTAAAGTCGGACGCTTAACCGACTGAGCCACCCAGGCACCCCAGAAGGCTAATCTTTAAGCAAGACAAGAGGTAGTGGTTTCAGGCTCCTAATTTGTTACCAGACAACATTAAGTGTGCACGTTTCTTTAGTGCCACCAAACAAGTGGATACTTCTGCATCTTGAAATCAAACGGAAAAGAAAGATTTCCAACTCGACGATGGGAGCTCCTCAATATTACATCTCCATTCTCACTCCCTTGCCTGGGATTAAAGACCCCTCTAGATTTGGTTTGATTAGCTTTCCAGCTTTCAAGGACTGTCACAAGCAGGTGGGGAGGGTGTGGGGAAGGACACAGACAAGGAATGTCCTGCATGGCAGTGAGGACTGGTGAACAATGAATTCTAACTCAGGAACGGATGTGAAAGCAACATGGAGGAGAAGCACAGGCTGGGGGTGGCGGGGAGGAAGGAGCAGGCGGGAGGGGAGCAGCGAGGAAGAGCTCACAGAAGTGGCGCATAGCTGGTGAAGTTGACTGTTCCCTGCAGAAAACTGGGATAGGCAGGGGCTGAGGCAGCAGCAGGAGGCAGTGAATGAGACCGAAGTGCCCAGAAGAGATTGTGGTGGGAAATGGGTCTGGAGGAGTCCTGAGCTGGACCTCAGTGAGGCTGAAATGCCATCCTGTGGAGCAAGGGAAGAGACAGGAAGTTTCAGGAGTCCTGTCATTTTCAGCCTGTGCTTCTGGAAGCTCTCCCAGGGCAGCTCTCCCCTCATCACTGTCTCCTATTTAGCTACCAAGCCCCGTACCTCCTCTCACCTAAGCCTTTGGGGAGCCCTAAGCACCTCCACAGTGTCTACTGGGCTCTGCTTAAATTATGCATAAATACGGTGCAATCATCCATCCACTGAGCACGCTGGTACTTAGCAGTCACAAGCCAGGGGCCAGGCCCAGGGAAAAGGAGCCCTTCTCTGGGGAGGAAACAAGATTATTAGGAATCGTAATACTTGTAGGATTCTTCCCAAGGTTCTCGGCTCCCCTGCACCCCACATCAAGAC